>NC_139915.1:1413632-1628632 GCF_963514095.1 Eutrigla gurnardus | reverse complement strand
GTTGAGATCTCAAACAAATGACTGCCTGGAAGACAGGAAATCAAAAACTCATGGCTTTGAAAAATGATTGAAATAACGTAGTGTGGTGAGTTCAGTTGACAGCATGATTTATCACTCAACTGTGTGCTTCTGGTGAATTTAATAATAAAAGATAACAAGAACCTTCAAATTAAGAAAGTCCATCTCATACAAATGCTTTTTTAAATCTCCTTTGTGACCTTTATTGGCCAAACATCAGCAGCAAGTCTGCAGAAACACGACGAGACAAGAAGTAGAAACGGCCGTCTCGACTCACCTAACACTTTATTCTGAAACTTGAAGCAGTTGCTGGAGACGGGAGACTCTTCCTGTGTGATGGGGGTCGACTGTGGGGACGGGCCGAGGGCCTGAGTCTGCAGCTGCTCCTCCAAGTGATCGATCTCCTCGTCGCGCAGGCGCTCCGGCTGACACAGGATGACACGTAAGAGAACAGGGGCATGCCGGTGGCTCAGCAGGTAGAGTTCTTCTCATGCCAAGGCAAGAGAAGAATGAGAACATTTATTTTTAAAACAGGAATTATTATTTTATGTGAGTGCACATCCTGCCACCCGCAGGACTCACGTAACGGGACTTCAGGGAACGTGGGAAAAGAAGAAAAGCAACAATCTAAAAACATTGTCAAATAAAATTTTACAAAAAACGAACAATGACCACTTATAATAAGAGTAACTTATAATCATGTTATGTATGTATAGAATGGCAGCGATTATAGTGCATGATAAAAAGGATTATAATGTATTATGATCACAGGAATTATAATACACTACCCTCGCAAAACGTAATGTCATTGAGTGACCAGAAGTAATGTGTTATGATGGTATTATTCTTTATGGATATGTATGAGTGCTTATAACTTTTATCATATAGTGCTATGAGAAGATGATAACGCATTATAAGTATGTTTATCATACATTTGTGTCATAGAAAGTGTTACGAAATCTTTTATAACCACTAATACAACATGTGTGTGTCAGATCAGCAAAATGTTTTTCCAAAGATTTGCTTCTTCTTGTTTCAAGATATTTCTGGAGCCATTTAATTTTTCATTATTGTTGTTTTAATATGCAGCTATAAGTTGTAGTATATGACCAAACTCATGGAGGCTATGATATGTTAATTATGCAGAAATAACAACTCGACTTTTCTTTTTCTTTGATCGAAAAACTGCAACTGCAGCTTCACTGTCAATTGAAAATGAGGTAGACGTGATGTCACTGTTTGGTTATGAAGAAATCAGCTGACATGAACACAATGTCAGGCTGGATGAAGGAAGTGGAATGAAATGTCTAAATCTGGTCTGATAAACCTGGTCAATACAGACGACTTTAATGTTTAATACTGGATCTCCGTCTTAGATCACCAAAGAACAGACGGACAGAAGCGTCCAGCATACCTGTGACAGGTGAATGTGCTGTAGGCAGAGTTGGAGCTTGTCCAGATACAGATCCAGGATGTGTGTGCTGGCCTTGAGCTGGGTTTCTACCGCAAAATCTTGGGAAAGAGCAAGAAGCCGGCAGGCGTGTTGACAGAGGGACTGACGCACCGCTCCGGAGCTGTAGCTCTCGAGGAACTGCTGACACGCCACCACATCCTCAAACTTCACCTCCACCCCGAGAAAGGGGTCGGCGTCATGGACCTTCAGTATCTCGTACCCACCCAGACCTCCGACCGAATCTAACCCACAGAAAAAACACTGATGAGTAAATGTGACATCCGACAAAACACTGATTTGTCGTGATGAGTGTATCTTTTATCTCACCTATGAGTGTCAGCTTGATGACTTTGAAAACAATGAACTTTCCTTGTTCTCGGTCTTTGAAGAGAGCCAGCAGATTCACACTGGGACAGAGCGACTGCAGGAACATGACAGCACATCCTGTCCACGGCCCATGATCCACAGTCTTGTCTGCCATCTTCTGAACACATTTGGAGACACAGTGCATGGTTTCAATTTTCAACGGTGAGCAGACAACATCAAAGGAGCCTCTGTCTGATGTGCAGATGAAGACAACACGAGTCTAGGAAGACGCTACAAGTGTAGAGGGATTCGTTAAAGCCAAAGAAGAGTGTCTGTGTTGAGTTGCTGTAAACCATTATCCCGACTGGTTTAGCTGCGTTCCACTTCATAACATAATACACAACAACACTGACTGGATGTTTACTGTTGTAATCTGGCCACATCACTTCCCAACATCTGTGATAACTGTATGAAGAATTATGTAAATCTGAAGGGAAAAAAGCCCTAAGCTTCAAAGCACAGACAAGTAAAGTTATCAAAAGGTCTGTTGTGACATTGGAAGCTGTGAAGAGCCAGAAGTTACCATCTTCTAGTAGTCAGGGGATTTTTATTATTATTTTATCCTTCACAGTGTGTAAGTGAATAAGACGTTTGTCTCTTTTTAATTTAAATTTGTATCCAGCAGACAGTCAACTGGCTATTTATTTTTCTCTGTGTATATTAATAACATCTATATGACTGTTATAATAATAATACATTTATTTATAGAGTGGTTTTCATACTCAAAGTTGCATTCCAGTTAATACTGTTTTAACTGTATTTTACAGTTAAAATAACAAACACACAATAAAAGCAGTAAATTCGTAAATTCTCCTCTGTAAATAATCAATTCATAGAATTTACTTTAATAGAAGTGACTCCTTGTTTCCTTCCTTTTGAGGGTTTTTGGGAAGTGCTTTTATGACATAATACTCCAACCATTTCATATCATAATATCATAAGACCTGAATAAAACTAAAACCCACAAAGGTCAACACCGCCGATGGATTAGGGAGATAGCAATGAACAATATTCATGATTGCATTCAATATTTTACTGTTGTGTGACGACTTCATTCGTTTTAGTAGAACAAAAATAAATATTAAAATGAATACTTTATATACAATTCAACTCCACTTGATGTTTGAGTGTCGTTTTGAAGGAATCGTGACTTTCTGTTGGGCTGCATAGGATGTGTTCGAGTGCAATCGTTTAAGTCGTGTTCGAGCAACGCTGCCAAACATTCACTGGTTCAAGTGTGATGATTTATTGTTATTGTTGTCTCTTATTGTAAATGGAATATCTTTGGTCATTTCTGTTATATTGTGATAAGCGTTTATCACTGTTATGTTACACACTAAAGGAGGAAATTAAATATATGTGGTGACAGAAACAGATCGACCTTTGTTCTGAACTGTCCGTCAGATTTATGAACTTGTGAAATGTTCGATATATTCCCTTTTAACTGAGGCAGATGATACCATTTCCAATCAAAGCAAAGAGGGAAATTAATCACGTAACCTCTCTAAATATAACTGCCTGTGACCGCCAGGAACATGCTTTCTCCTGGAGTTAAAGCAACTTCTATCCTAGTGGTCCACGGTTGTTGTGGCCTCGCCGTCTTTACCCTTTTACCCCAGCCCCTTTTTGAAACCCTCATTACATAAAAACATGTTTAATCTCAGCCCTCCCCTCCCCCCAGTCCAGCCTCTAAATGCTGTACTCTGAATGAATCACTGTTAGCTCACTCTTGGTGTTGTCTCCATGCAGGGGATGCAGAGCGCTCTGCGTGGAAAGAGCATCCTCTGAGCTGGATTATATGCATGTCCTCATATTTCACTAATACACAGTATGCTTGGCTACTGGCTCTGCAGAAATCTCCACAACTTAGCCAGTATGTAATTATGTGCTATCTGATCTACCGGTACTCTGGAAGTATACTGTGAGATTTTTTTTCAACAGCTGTATGAGGATTAAGTGATCATCGGGAGCTTAAAATGTATCATTTAGATTTTGCTGCCAAAAGGCAACCTCTAGTATTCCCTGGACAGCTCGTCTGACATTTAGGTGAAATAAACATTGGCTTCGCAAAATCACACATTTTAACTTTTTGTGGTGATGCAAGGTGATGCTCCGTCTGTTTCGTGTTTTCTTAGGTGCCTTATAGCTCTAGATGTGAACAGACCCACAGATCTATTGATTATCTTTCGACTAATCATTAAGTCACAATTTCCTAGATCCCAATGTTCAAATCGCCTGTTTTGTCTGTTCAAAACTCCAAAAATAATACATTTACAATGATAGAAGAATTCCTCACAGTCCTCACATCAGAAAATACATTTTTTGGGGATTTTAGAGTGACTTAAATTACTGATTTATCATCATTATATTCTGATTGTATTATATTCTGTCAATGACCTAATCAATTTAATCAACTTGTAGATAAATATTCCCTTGTGAGTATTGATGCTTTCAACATACACGGATGTGTATTGTTTTGAGACTTAAAAACCACGTGGACCTTGACAGGAGTTTTGCAGTGCATCGATTTTGTAGAGAATTATTTCAAACCAATCAAATTAATGCTAAAATGTGTTTTATGGAATATCTGCACGTGAGGTCGTTATCGTAAAGGATTACAGCCTGGCTGTTCTATCATTTTACTTGAATGTCACATCGAGGTGGTGAATGTTCTGAGAGCCTCTATTAAAAAGAAACCTGGCTGGCCCAGACGTACAGGTGACGTTATGACGTCATGTCCGCTGAGTGTACGTGCAGACGGTTACCTGCTCCACGCACGTGAATCGTTTATCGATGATTTTACTGCAGCGCACGAGCTTTGGTTGGACCAAGCGGGCACGAGCCGACCGTTCAACAACACAACAGTCGTGTTAAACCGACAGAGACATAGAAGGAGTTCGGCTCGGCTCGTGTTGGTAAACCTCACGTACAGTAGACGCAACTGCCGTAAAACTTCGAGCACAGCGCGACCAACCGAGCGGCTGACGTGTTTACGTTACAGCTAAGACGCGTTGCCAGGTAGAGCTAACTCAACACTCCGTGTATTCTCCGTACAGTCACTCTTTGTTAAATTCGGTACAAACTTACCACAAAACTTTGTTATATTGTTCGGTGTCTTGACGCTTCCTCCTGCGGGATCACACCCACTGACGCGGTCATAACTTCCTGGCCTTCCATTGGCTGCGCGTGAAGCAAAGCACGCTCTGATTGGTGGAAATCAACACGCCGCCTTGGGGAAAAGAACATGACAGGAAGGAAGTGAGTTTCTTTTCTTTTTTTTTTATGTAGGAGTCCAAATGTAGGGCAAAACGCCACCACTCATATGTTTAACAGGAATAATCTCCGATAATATTCATCACGACTGAAATATATTCATGAATGTAAAGCGGTATCCGGACGAGAGTTCAAACAATCAGGGAATGTAGGTCATCAAGGAAGTGGATGACGTCGACAGACGTAATTAAAGACACCACAACTAGACACTAGATTTTAACAGGTATCGATTTACTCCACCATCCTGTTTGGACTTGTGTTGTTACGGTGTCAATATTTTCCTTTTTAACACCTTTTTAGATCAAATTGTTGTCTGTTTATACCACTGTATATCTTATATTTATGCTTCTTCATTGGTTGCTTGTATTTTCTGTGTGTACTGTTATTCACCAAACACCAAGGTCAATCCTTTGTGTATTTGTTTCAGATTTCAACTTGGCAGGTGTGAGGTCTATATACGTTTTTCTCAGTTTGATAAAATGATAGTTTTAGTCAGATAATACAAGCAATTTGAGGAACATTTTCACCATTACTGTCATTACAGGGTATTTTTTTATTCCAATAAATATATCCTATGTTTATCCATAATCTGGCCAAAATTAAATATATAATGTGTATGTCATTATGGTACTGGGTATTTTTTTCCTCCCATGTAAAATAGTTTTATAGCTCATAACAAAACATTTTACCATTACTCAGCAGACTTTTAAAGGACTGATCATTTGCATATTAGTATGCCTGAACAATATCTAAAAATGCTAATGAACCTGCATTGTTAAAGTGCTTTTTCTAGTCTTTTCAACCACTCAAAGAACTTTACAGTACATTCACCCATTCATGTCAATCAAGGCAACAACTGGCTTTACTCAGAACCCCAAATGGCTCCAAAGACCATGGCAGCATCAGTGAATGAGGATGTGCTAATGTCCTACAACGTACACCTTTAGGAAGATGAAACAAAGATGTCAAGAAAGCCATAAGATAGAAGGATACACTTATTTATTCATAGTACACAAAAGAGAAGTCATAAAATGCTCTGCATGTAGAATTATTGGCAGAATCAGAGGAGCTTTTGTGGTTGACATGTTTGACAAATTTGAGGGTTTCTTTGTCTCTGTAGACAAGGGCGAGGGAATTATCTTCTGGATACACTGTGAGGAGCTGCGATGAGGAGGAAACCAAAGCAGTGATTATAATGAAGTTTTGCCCACGTTGCAACTACAATTTATACTGTAGTAAACAACTCACCTCCTCATCTTCTTCATTAGCAACATAACAAGTGAAGCCCCCAAACTCTGACTGCCAGTCTATGAAAAAAGGTTTTGCAACAGTCACAAGCTTGTTCTTCTTGTATTTGTGCATTTTTGTGCGTATGTAGACTCACCTCCACAGCAAAAAGGTAAAACAAGGTCCAGAGCATACTCTGCCTGAGCTGCTTCTGCATCATGCAACAGAGTGTAGCTGCCATGAGACCATCGACGTAGTTCACCACAACACGCCGGTGTGCTCGGCACTAAAGCAAACAAAGGTCACAAACTCGCAAACAGCTGTAAAGACTTGTCTTAAGAAACCCACTGGCAGTGACACACACCTTTCTCTCTGCTCGTATTTGCTGATGGCGTTTCGGTCGAAGACCCCGTGGCTTCTCTGTCCACTTTCTCTTCATCTTTATTGTCGTCGTCGTCGTCATCGGCAGGACACAGGTAGTGCAACCCAAGGCCAGTGAAGTTGGAGAGAAGCAGGAAGAAAGCCTCTGAACAAAGCAGCTCCCAACATGAGCTCAAACACTGAGGAAAGTAATCCGGAGAGGCCGCTTCATAGCATCTAAACCGACAAAAATACAGCTCCTGTAATCACAGTTTAACAACATGCTCTTAAGTGATCTCTGAAACATGTCCTACCTCTTATTAGGTGGACCTCTTTTCTTCCACTGAATCCAAGTGAGTCGGAGTGCTTCTGTCACCTCCCTGAACTTCTCCTCCTGAGCACAGTCACACATTTAGCGGGAACGAGTGGACACATGCAAGGCAGAAATAAAAAGCCAGCAGTTACCTTGAGAAAATTCTTGAGCTGGATCTCAGAGTTTTCCTCAAACTCCTCCTGAATCTGCTCTTGGTAGGATATGTCCAGGTACACTGGATTGACCCACTCATACAGCAGCGTTTCCTGTCATGAACACACAAACGCAACAAACTTGTGTTAAAGAGGTACGTAGGCTGTCTGTTAAAGGAATAGTCTGACATTTTGGGTTATTCCTTATGAGTCAGCGTAGAAGATCAATACCACACTTGCGTCTGTCTGTCAAATATGAAGGTGGAGCCCGGAGATGAGGCTAGCTGTTTCACCTCGTTTCCAGTGACTATGCTAAGCTAAGCTAATAAACACGAGGTATTGATCTGGTCCTCTCGGGCCTACAACGTCAAACTGTTCCTGTTAAGATATTGTGCTTGTTTGAGCAAACTCACATCTCTTGGTAAGTGTGGACTCCGTGGGAGGAGGGGCTCCGAGTAGCGAGGAGGGCGCTCCAAAGACGGCCCGTGAAACCAGCCGCTCAGAGACAAACGACACTTGTCCTGCGTCAAAACCTCGGAAACCTGGAAAACAGACGTGTTAACTCATGCTTCTTTGGTGCAGCAGTGAAGCTAAAGGCGGGCAGCGGGTAGGCTTACTTGGTGAAACGAGACTGGAGAAACCTCAAAGAGAATGAGCGTGTTCAAAGAGGGTACGAGCGACTTCGCGATAATCTGCGGCTGGATATGACCTGATGACAAAGATGGAAATGATACAAGGCTTGCTGACTAAAAGCACATACATGCACACAAAGAGAGACGCTCACTGTCTGTTGTGTAAAGATCGAGGGTTCCTCCGTCGCTGCTCTGCCAGGGAGGCACGAGATACAGGATGAAAGCGACGCGCCTCCCCTCCAATTCATCATCATGACACAAAAGAACATCTAGAAAGAAGTGAGACAGTTAAATATGGAAATATCACGGGACATAATTAATCAAAAATCCTTCCTACATGTCGTTAATGATCTGCCCACCTGTGTGTTCATATTTGGCACAAGAAATATCCACTATGGGCTCTAATTCAACCCCCAACACTTCCCCGAGCCAGGAGCGGAAACGCCCGAACATTGCTGTCCTGAAAACAGAGAACATTTTAGGGTGCCATCCTGTATTGTATCATATTAATAACAATGACTCTGAACTTGTTACCTTGAATAAAATGAGACATTTTTATAAGCTTCAGCACACAGACTGTTCGACTGCTCAACTGTGACATTTTGTTGTGACATAAATAATAGATGATCACAAGAGGAGGCCGTTATTGTGTGTTTCATTATGGCCTTCATTCCAGGGCTGTATTTTTTCAGTAGGTTAAGCACAGTGTAGTTAATCACAAATACATATTTAGAACAAATTACATGTTGCAGTCTCTCACTATAAACACTAGCTGTCATAATCGGAATGAAGAACTGCACATTTCAAAATAAAGTAAAGGTTTGTACATCATTTTACTATGTGGGTAGTCTGTGAGTCTCAGAGGTTTGGTCTTGGATTCACGCTCGACACCAAGCTCATATTTATACCACAATGTCTTGTCTTGTTTTGTTGTTCTTGGATTTGGTCCAAACACTCTGCTCTGTGCAGGTTTGGCAGCTTTTGCTGCTCCATAATTCTATAATATATATTTAGGCATTTGTTTGAAAGCCCCAGAATGTACACTGCTGTAATAAATGACAGCGTCTTTCCATCTTTTTCACTGCAAAGTTCAGCACTGGATCCAGACTGACTACCAAACAGTCCTTCCACTTTAACAAGGATCATCTGTGAGCAACTGCAGCTGAGTCCATATTCCATTGGGACCAACCAGGCACACGTTGTTAAAGCTCTCAGAATCAACAGCACTAACTAAAGGAGATGTTCCAATTAGGAGGCAGATGTGATCTCTGGCTCCACCTGGTGGAGTTGATCAACATGCCTCACTATCACTGGGCAAACTGCAGCATTTTGGCTGACGTAACCAACCTATTTTAACTTTGTGCTTAATGCAGACGATGACGAATAATACTAAATTTGACAGATTTAAGAATAAGTTACCTCTCCAAAATAAGTTTGTTCCAATTGTAGCTCATGCTGAGACCAACTTTTATCCACATTTCTCTACATCCATCCTATTTTACTCACCAAGTTTGCCACAAAGAAAACTCATACCAACATATGTTATTCATAAACAGTACACAAACACACGTTTTATTTACCTAAGTCCTGCGATATGTGGCTCTGTTCTCTTCTTCAAGTCATCTGACTGTATGGGAACAACAACAAAGTAAAGACAGTAAGACATTACAAACCACCAGGAATAAATCAGTGAAAAGATCAGTTTGACAGACACCTGTTTGAATTTGTACAGATCGTTTGACTTCTCGTGAAAGTTGAGCTCCAGCAGTTCTTTCTGCAGGTTCTCCACGAAGGTTTCGCTGCCGAGGAAGTTCTTGATAATGCAGTGAGGGAAAGGGTGGCAGTCTACCTCCACATCACCTGCACACAAATAACAAAAGAGAATGTGTCAACCTGATATGTTGACAATTAACTCACATTTGATTTTGCAAAGGTTCTGGTAAACAACAGCAAAGCCACAAAATCAGTGGTGGGTCATTCCGTGTCATTTCATCAAATTTCTGAAAATCTTCCCACCTGACCATCTCAGAATGTCCTGAAAAAATTTGAGTACCAAGACACACTTGCTAATAGGACAAATCCAAAATATTAGGTCTCTACTGTCAATAGTTTTCTCATGAAACATCATTGAATGAAGGGTAGTTTAGACGGTTTTTAGCATCATACTCTGAAAAGCCATTTTTAAACAGCAATATCTGGAAAACTATCTCACCTGTGGCCTTCAAAATTTCTACAGTGTATATCTGTTACTAATAGCCTCCGGACATGAAATATCTGGGGTGTAGCTCAATGATAACCTAGTATGGTAGGTACTTAAAATGTGGCTTGTTGAAATAAAGTAGTACATTTGAAGAGTGGCTGAGCTCCCATTTTTGCAGATAAAAGACTTCTATCACTTCTGCCTCTATCTCTGGGGTTAGCTTAAACATTCTACAAAATATGGTTTCTCTTAGATTATTAGTTTCACAGATATTAAGGCTCAAAAATGGAAGTAAACACATCTTTGCCCAACTTCAGAGCCATATTCCAAAAAAGTATCAGGTCCAAACTTACTTTTTTTGAAAGATCATAGTCTTGTTAAAATCATATTAAAAAATCAGGAGGGTGTTTTGCCTCAATTTGTCGCAGTGATTTTTTAAAATCCTGATATTGGTGGGGTTTTTGTGGCCCGGAATGACACGGAATGACCCTGGTGTTATATGGCAATATGACCAAAAACCGAAATTCCTCCTTATCCATAACAGTATACAGAAAATTATCAACATCATATCAAAAATACACATAGTCTACTGTAAGGAACGATTTTAGCCATATCCTCATCTATATTGGGAGGAAACAGTGCATATACTAAAACGACAGTAAAGACAAAGTCCACGTCATATAATATATATAGTAAATATATAAATATGTAAATATATATAAGTTACACTCTCAGGCAAACCAGGAGTCAAACAAACAGCTACTGTGGCTGAACTAGTTCGTGTGACGTCAGCAGAGCTCACATCCGTTTCTCACTGACTGGAATTAGCTATCTTGTGACTAATAACACTTGTTTTCCTGTTTCACTGACCCTGTTTTCGGGGAGTCCTCTGGCTCCACGCCTCCTCCACAGTCTTCTTCACCTGCTCGTCTTCTACTACTGAACTAAGATCAGCTGCTTCTTCGCAAGTCTTCTTCTTCTTCTTCTTCTTCTCTGTTTTCACGACGTCACCAGGTCGACGTTTAGACGCCATTATTCAAACTATCCAAAACTACACGCCGGCTATGAAGAGCTTTGACAGGACAACACGACTGGCGCGTGGGGAGGAAATGGCCCGAGCGACGCGGGTGAATGACGTTATGGAAGGCGACGCTCTGTTTGCCCTGAGTTCAGACTGCCAGGCAACATTGGAAAACAGAAAGTATTCTGTAAAAGTCTAGCTGATTTATGCCACAATTCCCTAAAAGCATAGACTCATACAAAAGGATTTGCTTTGTCAGCCTCTGGTATAACGCTCACTGACTTCACAGGCACAGAGAGAGCAAACAGGTCACAGCAGGATGTGTTCCTCGGGCTGATTTCATTCCAAATCCAGCACCTTCCGCAGGATTCTAAGGAGGCGTGGATGTGTTTATTTGTACCTTAGAACATAACACATGTGGCACAATCACAAAATTAGGTTTTATTCTTCTGATTCACAGCTTTGTTCTAACGCCGGTCCTTCTCTTCATTCACTCCCATGCAAATTTCAAATGCTGTTTAAAAGCATCAAACTACAACTAACTATCATTTTCAAGCAGAAAATGTAACATTTTTGTCATGATTACAAAAAGACAATATTCCTGCTAAGCTGTTTTCATAAAATAAAAATGAATATTCATGTTTACATGCAGCCGTGCATGCTCCCATGAAGATAACCCATAGCTGACTTGTTCGACTGTGCAAACACAGCCTCCTCTTTCATTCCTAAATTCGGAATAAGACCTAATTCAAAATATCCAAATGTAAAATGCTATTTACATTCACTTGATGGCTACAAACTGCGTATTTGATCTCCATAAGAACGAGATTTCTGTCCGACAGCATCTGCCTTTCTATGGACCAAGCAGTAGTAATTGATTGTTTTATTTGAAACATTTCTGATTAGTACTTTCTGTTGTGACTAAAAATTTAATATCATAACACCATCGTCTGTCTGGGATTAGGTAAACTGAAGATAT
Source organism: Eutrigla gurnardus (assembly GCF_963514095.1). NCBI lineage: Eukaryota > Metazoa > Chordata > Actinopteri > Perciformes > Triglidae > Eutrigla > Eutrigla gurnardus. Next base: position 1,616,638 of record NC_139915.1, on the reverse strand, counting down.
AACTCATAAATAAGTATGAGTCAGCCACTCACTTTGTAAAAACATATTCAAAGGACTGCTTTATTAAAAAGAAAAAAACAGCAGTTACAGGTTAAAGCGAGAGGAAACACAATGATGTAGTGTGTTTAATCAAACACTCTCCATCTCTGAGAAAACATCAAATCAATTTCATAACACACACTGGAATAGACCTGCATTCTACTAAGACAAGCAGTTTCTCAACATTTAAAAACAGAAAAGGAAATACAAAAGACGGATGTTATTTTTTCATTTTGTTTTTTAACAGTATAAACACTGCTGTGAATCAATATACCTGACATGGCAAGCTTTTCTTTTGTGAAAGTTGAGCTAAAGACGAGAAGTATTTTTTTTTCTCCACATTGTCTCATCTTCACTCACACAGGGCTGCACTCACAGAGACAGCCAGACGTACTTCTGTTCACTCAAGTTAGTCGTAAATGAAGTTGAACCTATAAAAAGATAATTATTAAGAATTCAGTAAGTGTTAACAGACGATTTTCATGATAACGGCATTGCAATTTTTGGTCTGCTCCATTTTTGCTGCTATTTTTTTCCGCTATTAAAAGATAACCTGTAGTAGTTTTTTTTTTGTTTTTTTTTTATTTAGTGGGCCACTGAAATGTGCCAATAAAGACAGGCAAGAAGAAGGGATCAGCTTTGCAAAGGTGCTATGAGAAAGGAAACGCATTCAACATGTTGGATCTCAAGCATACAAAATGTTTTTGGTGAGAAACATACATGAAAACTCCACAGGGCAAATTTAATGAGACAGTGTGTAGGATTCAGTGGCAGCACTGCTCACTCCTTCCTTCCCAAGACTATGTAGTAGCAGTAATGTCATTCAATGAGTGCAAGATCGTGGCAACACCGTGCGCCTCACGCAGAGGTCATCTGACCTTAATAACACTATTTTAAGAGCAACGGAAGTCAGGTGGCAGTTGACGGCACCACAGCGTAAAAAACGCAAAATGTCCTCACTAGAACCAGTGTTTGGTTTGCCCGTTCTGAGCTACTGTATAGAAACAAAGTGTTGCAACACAGTGGACTCCATTAAGAGGACCCACTTCCCATGTAAACATGGAGGGCTCATCTAACTAACGATTCATGCAGGAGTCAAAACCCTTGCAATATGAGTTCATGTCTGTCCAATAATCCCTTTCAGGTAAAGTCAAATTACTAATAAAACACACCTGAATGTGTGATGGGTGCATTGGAGGGTTGCAGAACTTGAATAAATGCGACATACTCCTGCATACTCTCTTGTATATTTCTTATTTTTATGTGTAATATTAATCTGCCTGCTTCAACCTTTAATTGTGTGTACAGTTATACATCTCCTTTTGAATTTTAAGATGAGGTACAGTCTTCGGTGTTGTCCTCAGACACTTCAGAAGGAAGGTTACTATCTGAAAAAAGCTCTTTAGTAGTCTCTAAACTCATTGTGCTTTCACTGTGTTAACTGGTGTTGATAAAAAGTTTATTATGTTACATTCCAAACATGAAAAATACAAGTCAACTAATGAACAGTTACAGGGTATACAGGTTATCAGCACTTTAACAAAGCAAATCCTTGATACAGACATTTCTTGTAATGACATCCAGCCCCACTCTTTTTAAATTTAGCAAGTGACAGTCAACAGAAATAAAAAGGAGGGGGGGAAACGAAAAAAAAAAAGAAAAGAAAAAAAAGAGTGTCTCAGTTCAATTTAGCTACTTTCACAATGACATAAACAATACCTGCTCAAAAGCTGTGGTAGACTGGAAATGATTGGTCCATATCCAGGAGCGTTGTCATACAGTTCAAACAAAGGTGCTGCCACCAGTTTATAGTTCTTGGGGACAGCAAACAGCGCTGTGGAAACATGAATCATTAGTTTCCAAACAAGGAATGTGAATATACATTAAAGTCACATGTTACATCGTGATATACTGACCTTTTTCCTGCAACTGAACCAGGAACAGCTTCTTATGCTCCTTAGGTTTGGTGATGTGAGCTGGAATATATGGATACTGCAAGACCAACAATTCTGAATCAGTCCACATTATTATGCACAGATATTAACCACATGATGACTGATTGAACAGAGACATCAGCCTGGGATTCAGAGGCCATTTTCATGTCTCATTCTGGGATTATGAACCTGCTAATCTCTAAATGCTACACTGTTTTCAATTAAAATATTCAAAATAAAGATACCAATTAAAATGTTTTCCTTAGATTAATTCAATCCTCAACATTTGTCAATGTCATCTGTGTGTACCAACCTGTGGAGGCTCAAAGTTGGGGCGCCACCAGTTGCCGATGCAGTCGTCAATCACCCAGTCCTGCTTCACACCATCTTGGCGTCCAAGGATCTGACACCAAAACAAAATTAATATATGGAAATTCCACACGGCAACAAGAAGCTTAAATGGGTGATGTGATGTCGCTACCTCAGTCATCAGGCGTTTCAGACCCTCCACCTCGTCTTCTCCAGGACTCAGCTCTCCTCCGGGCCTGCAGGAGAAGAGCAAATAGTCAGCGCAGTAAAACATTAACACTTGTGCTGCTTCATGCAGGAGCCTCTCAAGATCAACGACTCACAGTTTGAAGAAAGTAGTGCCCAGCTGCAGCAGTAACACATGAGGCAGCCTGTGCTCATGGACGATGAGAACACCCTCCACTGTCCTCCGCATTCCCATTTTGTCAAACTCTTCCCGCATCCGCTGGAAGCGGGCCGCCACTGAGCTGTCCTTCTCATACAGAGGCTCCTTGGTGCCGAATGTGTAGTTGGTTAGAGGGTATCTGAAGTACAAACACACACACATACAGTCATTAAGCATGACCACAGATGATTACAGCTGGGTTTGTAACTATAGGCTATTTAAAACAATGCTCTTATATACACTAATAATAAAATGAAAATGTTTTTAAATGTGTAATATCTACAGAAACAGTGAAATATGCACACCACAACCAATTTTCTAGAGATAATTAAATTTTAATATAAAAAAAAAGAGAAAAAATCCTCAATTTGTTATCAAATTTACTGCAGGTTAATTGTATTTATTTTCTGTTAATACATTATTTGATTGGCCAAGTAACTATTTCACCCCTATAATAAATACTCATCCCTAATTAAATTAAATTAAATTATACAATTTTCACTTCTATTGAGTAAAACAACGAAACATATGGTTGGACATTATTTTTTGAGTCGATTCGAGCTATTCTACATTCAACAACAATGCTTTGAAAGCAACTACATGCAAGTCCATGAGGCGACGTGTTGTTGTGCGAATCCGTGCGAAACGCGTTGTTTTATTTGACGCGATTGTTAACACAAAAACCGCTAATTGAGCTCGTCGGGTTCGTTACCGACCGGGTGCATCATGATGGAACAGATAGCATCTCATTATTGCTGCACATGAACTCACAGGTTGATGGTCCTCTCCAGCGAGAGCGGCTTCGCAGGCCCGCTGATGTATTTGTTCCCGAACTGAACGGAGCCGCCGCGCGGCCAGCCGGCGGCCGAGCGATTAGGAGGCGCGACCGACATCTCTAGCGTGCACGAAGAGGCTGGATCCTCCTGCGAATGTACCTCGGCTCTTAGAGACTTCGTAACTCGTTGGATTATCTCAAAATCAAAAGAAACTCGCCGCAATTGTGTGGACAGTAACAATTCTTCTACCCTCGTCTCTTTCCGCCCTCTTCTTCCGGGTGGTGTGTTCCGGGCGATATCCCCGCCAGCGACATCTACCGGCCTGGAGGATGAACGTCAGCGCGTTACGTTTCACTGTAAATCGTCAGTGTTGTATTGCATTTACCTGAGTCTACAAAAATAATCCACGTTTTTAAGGCTATGAATTGTATCCACCTGCAACCTTGCCTCCACTATAATATCTCCCTGCCTCTAATAAAAGCCAATAAATTGTCAATATTCTGAGCTATAATTAATCAAAGAGTTAAAATTAATCTAAAACAAGGAATAGGCCTTTTGGTTAAAGGAGGAAATATTTTCATATTAATTAATTTTGCAAAATAACTCACAATGCTGCATTTTTTTGACTTGGTTGGGTTATTAAGAATACAAAATATAAAGTTCTCTGACTCAAAGATTCAATTTAATTAATGGATAAAAATGTCACTGTATTTGGGTTGTGAATATGTTGATTGTCTTAAATGTGTAATCTGTGCATATGTGGCGCTGTAATGTAAAACAAAATATCACTTTAGCAATAATTTAAAAATATATATATATCCAAAAATGTATTTAAAATAAGAGTATACACATTTTAAATCCAGAAGGCTTAAAATGAATATTAATTTCACAAAGAAAGTTCATTCTTGACTTTGGAAAAAGTAGTGTGACACACTTATAGCCGTTTCCAGAGCGTTCAACTACATTTTACAATCCTTCTTCTGACTTTGCTCAGACTGGCACCACAGACCATTGCTGAACAGAGACGATGATATAACCAATTGTGTTAACAACATGCGCTCCATGGCAACCGAGGAAGACCATTGGCTCCTGAAATAGCTAGCAGGTGTACATTGAGTAAAGATTTTCTCATCCAAAAACATTCACACAAGAAAGCAAAAAGAATGACTCAGCTAATTCAATATTCCATTTAATAATCATAACTATGTCTCTTATCCATCTATTGTAAACATGGAGTATTTTACCACAGTAGTTGTCTTATGGTACATAATCATACGTGCAATGCAAAAAATTCAAACAAAAGATAAAAAAAGGACAAAGACACTGCTGGATTTGTTGATTATATCACACCAAGGGGATCTCAGTTCTTTGGTCCAGTGGCCCACCCTTTATGGTGTGCTGTTGTAACGTGGTGGTCCCTGTAGGAAGTGCCATGGATCGTCTCCTCCCCTCCCCGTTTAACCTGTACTGTGGCCTCTCCTGCCCCGTCACAGTAGTTGGTCCCGTGTTTAGCTATTTATTTTAATTTATTTTTTATTTCTCACCCTCTTCTTGTTTTTGACCTTCCGTCTCCGCCTTGTCGCTGCACAGCTCATCATCTTTTCCTGATGCAGCTTCAGCCGTTCTCACTTTCATCGTGTCTTCTTCAGGTTTCACAATCTTTTCTTGCGCTTCTTTCATAAACACTTCGCTGGTAGAAGTAAGAGCTGGCTCCTCGTTTTCATTCTTGCTCTCCTGTCCGGCGTCGGCGTCTTTCTTGCTCTCATCCGTCTCTATTTGCTTGCTCCTTTGAACCATCTGGAGCTTCTCATCTGCACGTCCAAATCAAACAAGTCATTCAACATCTGCATGCATGTTAAAGCAGATAATTGCATACTTGTATATAAGACATAAGAACTCAGCACGTACCTGTTCCCTTTGCTCCACACTCTACATTGGATGTTTGTTCAGGAGATGTCTGCAAATCGTCATCTTGGCCTGGACGGTCATTAGAGGTGTCTGGCTTGGTGGAATGGTGAGAAGTAGCACTTGATGTATCAGTAGTTGCTGTGAGGGTAGTGCTGAAGTCGTCAGTGTAAGGTGGGACTGGCTCAGTCATGAGTGGGGAGCAAATTGCAGCGGCAGTCGCTGAACTGCTGGTGGAAGTGGTATCTGCACGCTTTAAACTGGTGGCGGTGGAAGTGGTGTCTGTGGGGTTTGTTTCACTGGAAGAAGTGGAGGGAACGGGGATATCAGTCGGGCTAGGGGTGGCTGGGGGACTAGTGGCAGAAGGTAAGATAGAGTCCATGCAGTCGGTGGATGTTGGGCTTGTGGTGGAAGAGGTGAAGGCCGTCAGAGGAAGGGCAGAAGGGGTCAGGGTGGAGGAAGAGGTAATAGAGGCAACAGGTGAGGAGGCTGCAGTTGTAATGGTATGACAAGATTTGGGAAGTGGGGATACTGTTTTAGCAACTGATGAAACTAGAATTACAGTGGAAGTCACTGAAGTGGGATCATCACAAGCTTCAGGACCTGAATCTGTGGTGCCAGACATGCCGAGCGGCATATCGGGGATGCTGGTTGGGGTCGAGGAAGCTGTGGTGATGACAGAAATAGCTGCATCAACACCAGCAGCAGGACTAGCATTAGTCGACATATGTGTTGATGTTGTAGAGCTTTCGGTTTCCGAGGTGGTAACGGAAGGCGAAGTTGTCGTTGTCGAGTTGGAAGTGACCGAGAGGCTTGGAGTGGAAGCCGAGGTAACTGAAACAGTGACGGGGGGCTCTGTGGGTGTAGTGGTGCTTGTAAGGGTCGTCGGAAAGGTCGAGGTGGGTGTTTCAGTGGGTGTGGCATTAGCTTCGGGGATGGGAGGTTTGACGTCGAGCTCTGTAACATTTGGGTTCGGGTTAAAAGAGTCAATGCATATATCAGTGTCAGAGGGAGGGACAGGAGCTGTAAAAGTGGCTGAGTCTGGGTTTGAGATTGTCGGTACAGTCGGAGTGGTGGTAGTCGTGAGTGCAGGAACAGCTGGGATGGACGGAGTCGTAGCTGGACTCAGTTTAGTGGGTGTGTTTGTCTCCCCTTCCTGTATCTGGGCGAGCTCGTTCTCGGGTGTGTTACGGCCAGATGCTGTGGGCGGACCTGGCTTGATAACGGGCTTCGGAAGCAAAGCGGGTTTCCCAGCTGACTCGTGTGCCGATACGCTCGGGCGAATATGATGCCTTGTATCTAAAGAAAGAAATGAACGTGCAAATTGTTTTTTAAATTATTTATATCATACACATTCTGCAGGAGTATCTGTGTTTGTGTTACCTGATGATGCAGACATCGTTCGAGGTTTTGTGAAAGTAGGTGGTGGCTCAGGTTTGCTGTCAATGATCGTACCTAAAACACAAAGATCGTTTACCAGAGGAATTGATCCACTATGATGTCACTATAGTGGCTGGAGAGCAGTCTAATCAGCACAAAGATTAATTCTGCTTCATTAACACTTGGCTGAAAAAGGAGATTAATGATGTTAAACGTTAAATCGATAAAGTGACACACCTTCGGATTCTGCTTTTTTCATCTCTCCCTCCGCATTCTACAAGAAAAATGATCATTTAAACACCTTTCGAGACTCAAACAGTACACATATGTAAATGTATGCACATTCACACACCTGTGTCTCTCCTGGCTGGGCTTTGGAAACTCCGATACGTTGAAGCATGAGATGGAGTTTTTGTTCAAAGCTATGCTGGCCTTCTAATTGTTTCTGAAATCAGCAGCAGCAGAGTAATGAGTGCTTTTCAAAAACACCTCCACTGATCTGAACGTATGCATGAATTCATCTTTACTAACACTCACCTTTGAAGTGTTTCTGGCGTTGGTAGTCCCTGCTGCCGCTGATCCAGACAGCAAGATGAGAGACTGGGACTTTCCCTCTCTGAGAGCTCGGCGGGGGGGCACTGCTTCACTCCTCAGCGCAGCTCCAGTTGTCTCTTGAGCAGCCGACTCTCCGCTCACAGCACCGGGATCTTTCGTTTTCTCCTTGTCATTTTCCTTGTCGTGTTCCTTGACTCTGTCCTTGTCTTTTTCTCTCTCGGCTCGAGTGACCTCCCTGAGCGGGCGGATGAGATCGGCGATGGAGGCCTTTTTGGGTCGACTCTCCTGGCTTGATTCTGATTTCAGACCTCGTCTCTTTCTGAGTGTAAAGAAGTCGCCGAGCTTCCTCCTGAGTGTTTTCGTGGGGGGCGGACCGGGGACAGAGCTGGCAGGAGCCACTTCGTGCACCTTGATGGATTCCTCATCTTCCTTTTTCCTGTATGAAGGATTGTATATCAAACCAACAGTGTGTGAATTAAATTCTACTAAACATTTATGAAAGCATTACTATAAAGAGGCATATTAGACAGTTTCTGATACTCACGGTGTATCAGTAGGAAGTACTCGTTTGGTAAAGAACTCTTCAACTCCTTCGTCCACTCTCCCCATGAACTCAAGGACTTCATTGTCACTCTCAATTATCGTCTCCTAATAAACCACACACACACACAGAGAAACGATTTCACACCAACAGTCCAACTGATGTTGAAGAGCAACTTGTATCATGTAACTTTACATTACATAATGAGAATCCCACACACTCTGGCACTAGTGTTGCTCCTGCCTCTATAGGTGTAGGCTATTTTGGTTTGGATCTCTCATCTAGTGATGCTACAAACCGGCCTCCTGGGAGTCAGTTGCTCAGTAACGTACAATTGGGGGGGCGTCACTGGATTGTACGTGCAGAATGAAAGCAAGATATCTGATTTTGCCAATTGCTAATGCAATCTATCAAGATTGCAGCTAAAACAGTAATGCATCATCCTGGCCACATTCATATCTGCAGCCACAAGTAGCAGTAAAAAAAAAGGGGATTGACTGCAGAACATGGATTCAGCAGTCCCCGTTACATGATATCCTGCCTTGGGAATTGCTTAAATTTGGTCTCCCTGGCCGTTGGCTCCAAGGGAGTGACTGTGTGTCTCCAGCCTAATGGCTCTGTGACAACACGGATCGGCTCAGTGGCAAAAAAATGGGAGATGATCACACACGTTTTGATACAATCCTATGAAAAATAAAAACAGCAGTAGCATTTTTTTTTCATTGGGAGAAGGAGCTACTACACGCTCTCATACACAGCCTTACACTCAGAAAATACCAAGTATGGGGGTCATCAAACAGCCGGTGACCGGTACAATGGTACCTCCTTATTCCAGCAGGCACCAGGCATACAGCACTCCCCGTCCATCCTTCCCTTCCCCCTGCCTCTCCCCTCTGTACCCTATTGCATCTCTCCCTCCCTTCCATTTTCTCTCCTCTCTCTCTCTCTTACACACACACACACACACACACACACACACACACACACACAACCTTCTGCCTCACTCTCCATCTTTACAAAGACCTCTCTCATCCTCCTGTACGGTACCTGCGGTCTGCTGGGACGGTAGTTGAGTTTTTGTCGGTGGGGTCTCGGTCTGCTCTGGGTGTAGTGCCTGAGCGCTGGTCCGCCCAACGGCAGCTCCATTGGGGAGACACGGCACGCTGTTGCCGTGGCTCTGTTGCCGTGGCTCTGTTGCCGAGGCACCGTTGCTAAGAGAGCGCGAGCAGCAGCAGTATGTAATGCCTCCGCTGAGGTGGGAGGGGCCCGGCTGGCTAGACTGACAGATTTGACAAGAGGACCTCGCCTTCCTCGGCCCCCTCCCCTCCGAGAGGAAAACCATGGGAGAAAGATGGTGATGAAATCAGAAGCGACAGACAGATGGAGGAATAAATTGACCTGGGTGACTTTTTTTTTCAACCCTTGGGTATGAAGAACATAAAGCACATAAAATATAAGTATATCCAATGGGAATAGCCGAATTGGACAAAATGTTCTACTGGTTATGTAACAAATTAATAATTTATTTTATATGCGGAAAAGAAATGCTGTAATTCAAAGCAAGGTGTCTCGCCTATAAACAAAAGGTCCGGAGAGGACTGATACCTTGCTAATGGGCTGTAAGACTGGTTAAGAAACCATAATATAAAACTCACCCACAAGCACTAATGTCTATGCATTTTAATTATAACAACTTGTAATTCTCCTGAGGGCGTGTGTATGGAGTCTAATGGGAATTATTTGAATATTGTGTTTGATTTCAAACCAGGCAACAAAGACTATACATATATATATGTATATAAAGGTAGCCTACATTAGTCTACTTATTATTAAAAAATATTATTATTAGGCTACATTTTAACAGGGTGAACTAGTAATTTGTAACATTAAAAACACAATTGTGGGCCAAGAAGTACCAATAAAACTGTTAATGCACAGCAGACAGTGCAGGTTAAAGTAGATTATGTTCCTTCCCACTAGTTTTTTTATAATGTTCCTTCCCATTGTAATGTCAGGATCTTTATTTATTTTTTAAATTGCTGGTTAAAAACACAGAGGTGAGTATTTGGATGTAAGAACATCAGCTTCAGTCTTCTTCCATAAATACAATCCTTGTAGAAGGTGTAAACAATTTACTTGTTACTGAATGTATGTATGTTACTGCATTGTAATATAGCCATTATGTGAAGAATGTTCGTTTAAAAACTGAAACAATATGCATAGGCTACTGCCCTCTTGTGGCAGATTTTATGAACTGCTTTAATTCACACCATTACTTGTCACTTCCGTTTAAAAGTAGGTTATAAAATTGGACGGAGGCCTGGAAGTTAACACTCGACAGCGATGTAAACTTCTCGACAGTAAACTAATCAATATGTCCTTCCGCTTGTATCGATAATCATGTCGTCATGCTCCCGGACGCCACGCCCACGACTGAATTCAAATCTGGCGCCTATCACCCTCAGCCACAACTCGATCACTCCCCTTTACGCCCTCGGGTGCTCTGTTTGCGCAGCCGCGTTAGCTCTTAAAGACCGCCATTTTGTGTTAGGCCCACTCTTCCTAAGCGGGAGAAAAATATCAGTGCGGCGCTCGGCAAGCACGGACGTTTACATCGGGACTGAAAGGAACGAGCACATGCAGCGAACATCCAACTGAATATCGCGGCGGAAAGAAGTAGTCGGGAGTAAGTAAAGCCGTCACATTGCCTCCAAACACGGAAACGTTTTTGTAGGAGCCGTCGTCGGCCTCTAGGTGTCACGGTAGGGCTTAACGACCAGGCGGCTGGCGGGGGGTGTTTGTCTCCCTCTATCGTTATCCAAAACGCACTAAATCTGTCTATAAACTCCTAACTCCATGTCTCAGTTAAGCGTTTCGGTGTTTTCGGCTGATATTTCGGGGTATTTGCGAGGGGCTGGTTGTATTTATCATCATTTCTGTTTTAAGTTTGTTCGGGCCTGTCGTCCATCTTATCGTGCCCTTTGTTTCCTGTTTTCAGACGTACTCGCGCCTCCCGAGTTAACTAACACGAGTTGATGTTTCAAGTAGTTTTGGATTCTCAACCATTCGACACTTTCGGTCGATACGTTCAGAACCGACGACTTTGTGTTTTAAAAAGTGAATTAAGCTTCCTTTAAAAGAGCGAACGAGTGACTCCGAACTATCGATCGGTTTGATCGAGCGGTATCATTGTCTCGTCAACACAGGAAGACGTTACGTTGTCAAAAGTTTAACGTTACCTCGCCGTTTGACTAAATTACAGCGGGAAGTAGACACGATAGACTAACGTATTGCTGCTTCACAATACACCGTTCAGCGGAGTTCTACTCTTCCGCTCCAGGTACTACTTTATCGGACTCATACTTTACGGGTCAGCCAGATGTGTAGTGAGAAGTCGGAGTGCTTCGGTTTATTAACCTCGGTGTCTTTTTGGGCGCGATGTAGATCAATGCTCGCTATGAGTTCATTATATAAAAAGAATATCTAAAGCTACACTAAATGTTAACTTTCTGTCTCTGCAAGCAATCGGTCGCATGTTTGCGTTTTCAGGCTCCCTCCATATGTTGACAGGGCAGATTTTGAGAGTTGACAATCAATATACAAGTACGTTTTTCGTTGAAAGTGTATACTCTGTTTTATAAAGGGAAATGCATTGAAACCGACGTGGAACGTATATGTTTTACAACCATTTAATGCCAAAATAATTGGTGATCATCTATTGAAGGGTTATGTCTGCAAAATGACAACAACTCACTTGCCCCTAGTGGAGTTTTTGAGACAAAAAATCCCCCAATGTAGACCAATGTCCCGGTTATGTGTGTGTACACAGTTGATCACAATTTTAAAAAAAATATGACTTCCCATTGTAATGGGGCTCCTATCACCACACCCATGTACAAAACCGAATCATCACCTGTGTAAGTCGGCCTCATGGTTTACTATCTTCTCCTTTTAGGCTGTTGGTTAGCCCGTTGCCATGGAGGGAGAGGTTATTTCCATGGAGACCGCCCAGGCCTCTGCTCTTGTTGAAGGAAAGGCCCTGCCAGAGGGTGGAGAGGCTTTGCTACAAGGGGCAGTCATAGCATCACAGGGCGAGGTGGCTGAGAACATGGAGATGATGGTGATCGATGCCCTCGATCCAACTCTGCTGCAAATGAAGACTGAGGTGTTGGAGGGCGGTGGCACGGTGACCGTAACTGGTGGAGACGAGGGTCAGATAATCACACTCCAGGTTGGTAGAGAACACAAGCAGTTACTGTAATGTTTTATTTTGTTTTTGTTGTGTGTTCTAAATGAAAGTCCTCTTTCTTCTATGTAGGTGGTTAATATGGAGGAGCAGGCAGGAGCCGCTTTAGGTCTTGGTCAGCTTCAGTTATTGCAGGTACCTGTCACAGCAGCAACTGTAGAGGGGCTCCAGGCCACCTTTGTTGATTCATCATCAATCAACAAGGATGCAGAGCCAGTTATCTGTCACACTCTTCCCTTGCCAGAGGGCTTCCAGGTGAGAAACAGCTCTGATCCTCTGAGTCACAAGATCAGCCCTTTATGCCCTATGCTGAACAACTATTCTTACAAAGACTCTGCTCAAAATGAGATGTATTTCTAATGTTTTCTTTTAGGTTGTGAAAGTGGGTGCCAATGGTGAGGTAGAGACCGTAGAGCAGGAGGAGCTGCAGGCAGTCCATGAAGAGCTTCAAGGGCCAAGGGAAGATGAAGAAGAACAAGAGGAGGTGGCAGCGGAAATTGAAGCCACCGTGCCTCTGCAAGAAGACCCAGAATGGACCAAGGACCCAGACTACCAGCCCATCACCGGTATCCGTGCTAGAGCGAAGAAGGGAAAGAAGAGTCGCCTTCGCTACGGGGAGGGTGAACGTGATATGGATGTTTCTGTGTACGACTTTGAAGAAGAGCAGCAGGAGGGATTGCTGTCCGAAGTGAACGCAGAGAAGGTTGTGGGAAACATGAAGCCGCCAAAGCCCACCAAGATCAAGAAAAAAGGTTTGTCTTCATTAGTTTCTTTAGCTATGTCAACATGATGCTGAAAGGTGCATGGTTTGGCTGTGTAATGTTCATCTTTATAATCCTAAAATGGTGTGTCCAGGTGTGAAGAAGACTTTCCAGTGTGAGTTGTGTAGCTACACCTGTCCAAGGCGCTCCAACTTGGACCGGCACATGAAGAGCCACACAGATGAGAGGCCACATAAATGTCACTTGTGTGGACGCGCCTTTCGAACTGTCACACTGCTGAGAAACCATCTCAATACACACACAGGTAATGTTGATTTAAAACATTTTGCTTTTAAGAATCGCAGCTATAAACTGGCTACCTGGAGAATTTATTTGAACTGTGTTATTTCTCCCATTACATTAGCACCCTAGTCAGGAGTTCCTTTGAGTTTATTTTCATCTGTGCTACCATTTTGTTTTTGCTTCATGTGATGTTACTTCTTGGCAAAGCAGGATTAAAATATCTTCATTACGTTGTTCCTTCATTCTCACTTCCTTCTATTTCTTTAGGCACTAGGCCACATAAATGCACTGATTGTGACATGGCATTTGTGACCAGTGGTGAGTTGGTGCGTCATCGTCGCTACAAACACACGCATGAGAAGCCCTTCAAGTGCTCTATGTGTGACTATTGCAGCGTGGAGGCAAGTGACCACACGTTTTTCTGTGTTAAGTAATCATCTAATTTACAAACGGGGATGATCTCTTATTCAACTTTGTCTCTGTCTCTTGTAGGTGAGTAAGTTGAAAAGGCACATCCGCTCTCATACAGGGGAGCGACCCTTCCAGTGCAGTCTGTGTAGCTATGCTAGCAGAGACACTTACAAGCTGAAGAGACACATGAGGACGCATTCAGGTAATGTATTTACAGCATCTATAGGCCACAACTCCCAGTTTGAGAACAGTGCCTAAATTGTGAAATTCTCTCCCCTTTTGATGCAGGTGAAAAGCCGTACGAGTGCTACATCTGCCATGCCCGTTTCACACAGAGTGGCACCATGAAGATGCATATTCTGCAGAAACACACGGAGAATGTGGCCAAGTTCCACTGCCCACACTGTGATACTGTCATTGCACGCAAGAGCGACCTCGGTTAGTTGTGTTTTGTCATTTTTTTACTTAAAACTTAATGTGATAAATTGCAGAAAGGAGAAGTTTTTTTTTTTAATAGAAAAATTGTCTAAAACTTGGGTCATTGGAATATTTATGTGCTCTGTCGATTTATAATCATTGTAGAGAGGAATTGACAGAACCTGCACTGTATTGAAGGTATTATTTTGGGGGTCCTTGTTCATACAAAGTGATGGGCTGATGTAGCATTTATCAAAGATGTTCATGCCTTTGCTGTTTTCCGTTCCAGGTGTTCACTTGCGGAAGCAGCACTCCTTTATTGAGAAAGGGAAGAAATGCCGTTACTGTGATGCTGTGTTTCATGAGCGATATGCTCTCATCCAACACCAGAAGACTCACAAGAATGAGAAACGGTTCAAGTGTGAGCAGTGTGACTACTGCTGTAGACAGGTGTGTGTCGAGTGGAATATGAAATAGTGTGGTGTTAAATTATTTTCATGCTAAATGACTTTCTCTCTGCTCCTCATAGGAACGGCACATGGTAATGCACAAGCGCACACATACAGGGGAGAAGCCTTTTGCCTGCAGCCAGTGTGAGAAAACGTTTAGGCAGAAGCAGCTGCTGGACATGCACTTCAAGCGCTACCATGACCCGAACTTTGTTCCCACTGCCTTTGTCTGCAACAAGTGTAGCAAGACGTTCACCCGCAGGGTAGGACTCTGCTGAATTGAATCATATGCATGCATCTGCTTTTTTACAGTCACAGAGTTGTGATGGTTATGTGTGTGCTCCACAGAACACCATGCTGCGTCACTCTGAGAACTGTAATGGTGAGATTGAGGAAGAAAATGGAACTACCCCAACCAAAAAGGCTCGTCGGGGCAGGAAGAGGAAGATGCAGACCAGGAGGGATGATGACGACGACGACACAGGTATGGTATATTTAGCTAATCATTTGATTATTAAAAAAAAAATCCTCTCTCGATATTCTGAGCCAAAATAATTGCCATTCGCATATCAATCCCATTAAGCATCAAAATATGCTTAAATGGCACCAAAACAATCTGGAATCACTTTACCTAAAAGTTAGAGTCCTTAACTGCCCCCTCGCCATATGAAGCATATCTCATACTGTGAGTAAGATGATCAATAATGATTTCTGTGTGATGTCTTTACTCGTTCATCTGTAGAGGATGAACTGGATGAGGCAGAAGAGGAAGAGGAGCTGAGTGAGATTGAGTTGGAACAGGCCCCGCCAGTGGTCCCCATCCCAGCCCCTGTGGAGCCTCCAGTCAAGAGGAAACGTGGACGGCCCCCAAAGAGCAAGCCAGACAGTAAGTGTTAGGACTACAATCCTTACCGGCATGCTCATGGACTCGGTTTTCACATGTGAAAAGTGTATTTTATATCTTGAGTACCAGACTCTGACCTGAAATTCTTTGACAGCGGCTGCTATCATCCGTGTGGAGGACGAGGTCACCGGAGAGGTGGATGATATAATCGTGAAGAAGGAGGTTGGAGAGGAGCAAGAAGACCACGAGGACGGCAACGGCAACGATGGCACTGTAGAGGAGGTCGTTGTAGGTGGAGGGAAGTCCACCATCCAGCTGGAGGAGTTGCCCCGGGAAGCAGGGGCGGCACCAGAGTTGCCGTTGTCTGAGGCCCCACCTAACGGAGACCTCACCCCTGAGATGATCCTAAGCATGATGGACCGGTGATTTGATGTGCGAGTCGAAAGTGTAAACGCATAGATCCCTGATCACGTCTTCATTTTTAATTCTTGTCATTTAGGATTTCAAACACTTGCATCCTGGACAGAAAAAAACAACACTGTTGTAATTTAAGATTTTCCTGTTAAACCATGTATTGATGAGCAAAAAAGATTTTATTAAGGATTTACCTACCAAAAAAATGTCAATACTTTTTAGTTTTGGATGGCTGTAACTGGCAGCAGTATCTTTTTGTAGAAAACTACTATGCTACAATATATACATTACAATGCCTCTGGACTGAGTAAAAGACAGTCTACTAAATATTGTGGAGACATGGTAAATCGACTCTTCCTTCAATCTAGACCATGTGCATGTTATTTTATAAAATATCTGGATAAACTTTTTCATCACTGTTCTTTCAAGGCCCCCCCCCCTTTTTTTTAAATCATGTTTTACTTGTTTATACCCCTGTGTGAGGAAAAGATGTTAGATAGCAATGTTCCTATAATGTGGACTTGGTTTACTGCTCTAGTAAAATTTGGAGATGAAAACTGGCTTTTGGGGTTTGACTTTTTAGAGAAAAGTACATTCGGGCCTAAGTTGAAAGTCACTTCCACATCAACATAAATGTCATAAGATTGTAGAAACTGGGCAACTTTCAGCAAGGAAGATGATACTGCTGTTATTCACAGTCACTTCACAGAAAAGAAACAGGAAAAAATAAGAATATTTAAAACTTTTTTCTTTCTCATCTTTGATAGGGATTTTCTTTTCCTTTTCTTTTATTTTAATGCCAATTCTAGTTTTTTAAAAAGCTTAATAGACTGCTTTCTTATGCTCCTTTCTCGCTTCTTTAACACCCCTAGATGACTTGTATGTACTCAACATTGTCACTGATAAGTGCAAGGAAAACCTTCTTTGTTTTGCTCCCTTTTGTAGCCATTCCACTTTGGGTTGATGTATTCCTTTTGTACACTTGGCAGTGCAAAACGTAGTAGCTTGAATGACATTTTAATAACTGTGGCAGACGAGAACAGATTTATGACTGTACAGCCGATTTTTAAAGTAGATGTTGACTCATATGTTTTAGGTTTCTGCAGCTGTGCTAATTTTCAATTCTTGATATTTAAAATTAGTCTGGTTTTGAAGAAGTTAACATGTATTAGTGGTACAGTTAAAGCCCCCTAAAAATATGGCTAGTAACATTGTTTATCAAAATTAGCTGAGAAACAACTGAGGGCTAACACAGAAATGTCAGTGTATTTTGCTTGCAGATCTATTTTATTAAATGGATAACTTGATGTCAAGATCTTTATTCTTGTGTATGTCCAGAAAACGTATGAACTGATGACACCGGGGGCTCGACTACTCTATTCTTCACATTTATATTGTTCAAATATGACCGATATCACAAAACAATCACTTGAAGAGTGTGAGTCTAAGTCATAGTCAGTCTTCTGCATGACAGAGGGCTGCGGTGGCTTTTATCCACTGTAAAGTCAACCACGT
This sequence comes from Eutrigla gurnardus, assembly GCF_963514095.1. NCBI lineage: Eukaryota > Metazoa > Chordata > Actinopteri > Perciformes > Triglidae > Eutrigla > Eutrigla gurnardus. Next base: position 1,599,514 of record NC_139915.1, on the reverse strand, counting down.
GTTACAACTAGTTCACCATGGTTGTGATGAAGGTGACCCACCAGATAAAATGGGGTTCTTACAGATAATGGGAACATTGCCCGGGTTACGGTTTCATGAGAGAAAATGCACTGCAGCACTGATATATTATTGGCTCAAATATCATTAATGGAACAGGAAATGATGCCATGCAGAAATACTGACCAATATTAGATGCAACACATCACGTGGATTCCCATCATGTGGGAAGAGCCTGTTGGGGCTAATTATACTGGTATGCCGTTATACTTTATTAAATTATTTTCCAGTGTATTAACGAGACCAGTAAACGGGCTTCATTGACCCTAGAAAAAAACTGACATGTACCTAGATTTTCATTTTTTAAATTTCAAATTTCATACAATTGAAGTCGGTGTAACTTGAGCTAAAGCTTATTACTTATAAGGTCTGTTAGCACGAAAAGACCCGCTAGCGCCAACTAGCGTTGATGTCGCCAGTTCATTGAGCTAATTAGGTTAACTAGTGAGAGTGACGTACTTTTACTAGCGTTAAATGGTGCCGTCGGTAATGTTATCCAGCTGTTCTATCTTCATGAGCGTCGTATAAATACGGTAAAACGGGAGTGGGCGGTTCTTCAACCAAAGCTAGATATTCTAGAAGGTGAATAGCAGCCCTCTTGGTTTAGTCAGCTGCTACGTCCTGTTTTGTAGGAAACCAGGAGGAAAAGAGCGCCCCATGCCGTCCTTCATCACCGCCCCCTCCCCCCGGGACAAACGGTCCCGACGCTGCCTCATTGCAACACTGAACCTACGCGTTTTCTAGGGGCCACCCATGGGTGACGGCTGTGGTTTGTGGGAGACGGTGACACTTTTTTTTTCTTTCTCTCCTTCGGAAAATCCATGTCTGTGTGTTTTTTTCCGTTGGATTCATCGTGGCGTCGCCAGCGAAGCACAAGCAGCAACGGGAGGAAACGGTGACAGACTGAGGGACATTCTTGTTGCCACAGCAACTAGCCGGAACAAGACTTCCGGTTCAAGAGTGACATTTCAAAATATAACTAATTCGCTAATTTTATTACGCTTTTAAATGATCAAATTTACTTGATGGAAATTGTTTTTTTTTTTTCTAGAACATATTCTCCTACATTGCTGGCTATATTAGGACCGCAAATTCACACACTGTCCCATCCATGAAACTGATTTATGGCTGTTCCCCTTGATGTTTACGTGGGATATTGCCAGTATAGGCGAAGGGGGGCTTTGGTAGAGAAATTAACACGTTTTGATTGCAAAGACTGCGAAAATATGCACACTTATATGAATAATTGTCTACAGTTTTATCGCTTTGATAAAGGTGTGGAAGTGTGCAGTCGGGTATATACTGTAGTTATCGATATAGGAACCACATTTTAGTACACACTGATGTCCATTTTATAATAGCTCATTAGAACACACCAATAGACTATTGTCTGTCTAGTTGGTATAACAATTATTCATAATTATTTAATTATTTTTTTTCCATCAGTGTCATACTGTGTTAAAATATACTATGCTCCTTTTTGATTTGTGCACACCTTATATTTGCTTTACGTTATTACCCTTAATATTTACTTGTATTATCCAACATTTGTATGCCATTGATGAATTGGTGTCATACTGCTTCTCCATAATGTAATACATCTACAGCTATTTTAATAACATGACACTAGACTCACAAATCTGTCTCTAATTTTGTAGGCAGAGATGTCCGATTGTCTGGTATCGTGATATTAGTACGAGATTGATTCTGTCTTTCTGGAAGAGGAATTCCCCCACCTTTACCCTTCCCCCTCTCTCTCATTTTGTACCCTTAAAGGGCATTTTGGCAAAGCTTTTCCTTTTCGAAATAGAGGATATCAATTTTATTCAAATGTTTAAACCCTTAAAACTTTTTATATGAATTGCTCTAATTTTACTTGACTAACAAACAAACAAACAAACAAACCAATTTCCCTTTTAACTTTACTAATACTTTCTCTATGCTCCCTTAAATGCAATTTCTACGTTTCTTAATCCTTGTTGTGACTTATTCTTGTTGGACATGTTAATGTCAGGGTATCTGTGCTTTCAAATCACTTGCCGAGCTTTTATAGTGAAAACCTGAAACCGGAAGTCGGTTTCGGTAGCTGCTGCTAGCTTAACTGGGACACAAAAACTGCGAAATCAAGGAGAGGGACAGCGCCCAGAATAACTGTAAACCTCTGCAAACTGTGTGGAGCATCGCGTCGGAAATGAGAGCCCAGTCATTTTCTCCGGGCTGTCGGACATTAAAATAGTGGTAGGTAGCAGCTGCTTTTATTGGCAAGGTCACACAAGAAGAAGAAGAAGAAGAAGCCTGTTTTTTTCTCTCTACATGGACATGAGTCCGTCCGACGCGAAGTTGCTCGTTTCTCGTGATGTTATACAACTTGTATTCACCAGCTGCTTGTGTTTGACTTCATCCATATTTCCGCCCGATGTTTTCGCTGTTTACTGTGAGTTGGGGACGGGTTCGGGGGTCTGGGTGCTGGGGGTCTGTGGTGTGGACGGGAGTGGACTTTTTTTTGTGGCCTGTGATGAAGTCCGGGGTCTGGGGTGGGATATGTGCAGAATACAAAATCTGGCTCGACACCGTTTCCCCTCAAACGTGCTGCTGGAGCTTCATCCTTGGCTGATTTGGTTGACGCGGAGAATCGTGATGTGTGAGCGTGTTGATCCGTCTCAGTGGCCTGCCGCCCCGGTTAGGCTAATCCAGTAATCTGGAGTATGTTAAAGGTGGTTTGAATTGTATTGTAACACCATTAGCCTTCACACTCCTCCTCCTCTTCCTCCTCAAACACACCGAGGAGACGGACGGAGTGAGGATGAGCGCTGGTCTAATGCGCTGTGAGCTACGTAGTTGTTTATGTCTGCACTCGTGCTTCCTGAGTCCAATGACTAATCGATAAATGGGTCGACTAACCGACAGTAAATTAATCACTTTCAGCAATGATTATGAATAATGTCTAAATGTCACATTTATAACGTTTTTCTCTCCACTCTGTATGATGTTTACGTTGGATTTTTGTTTCGGGGCCCATTTGGTCAGATTTTAACATTATTTTGAACATTTTAGTAATTTGTAATTTGTCAAGCAAAAATAACATGAAGTCAGTCATTACAGCTTCTTCAATGTGAGACTTGCATCTAATTTATGCCATTTTGTGACCATTCTTTAGACCAAACAATCAGGTGATGAATTTAAATCATCAGCTTGTAATGAAATAGTTTTGTCAAAAAGTAATCCACAAGTGAAAACTAGTCCGATATGGTTTCTAGGCCCAAACTGCTGGCCGGACGAGGCTGCATGAGCTTGTGAATGCAGCGACTGAACCAAAGGCTTTTTTAAACAATAATCCAGTCTTGTGAGGTTATTTGGAACAGCGTCGTCTTTGTTCATTCTGCTCCGAGGAGAGGATTGGTCGGGTTAACCATCTCAAATGTAAATGAAGGGATAAAGGCTCATTGGACAGAGAGAGTAATTGGCACTCGGAATTACCACCGATACTGTCTGCTGAGCTATTTGTGGGTCTGTGTGTGGGAGTGTGTTAGATGTGTGTATCATCATGATGACTTTTCACTTCTCATAGCTGTGCCCACCTCAGGGTCCTGCACGTGTTCTCTGGCGTTGCTTGGTTGTGTGGTGGTTTCATCTATAAAGACTCTCTGGTATGGCACTTTTTCTTTGCCATGTTCTCACCCCTGACCAACTCCAGTTAATCCGTCCAGTGTGAGGCTAAGATTAGCGGTTTAACTGGACCCCCGGCCTGGTGCACCCCGAGTCCACGTCCTCATTGTGTTGCAGGAGAACGTAGAAAGACAGTAGGGTTTATACAGCTTAATCCCATGTCAGCAATGTGTTTCCTGACGAGGCTTTGAACGTATAAAAATGGAATCTGAGAATTTGATACGATTCGTAATGAGACAAGTAATCTGTTTTTGAGTTTAGTGTAAGACAATAGGCAGCAGATGTCCACAGTACCTCTGCTGGCTCATTCACAGATCCCATATCTTAACATGGGTTTGGCTCCTGCTTGACAGCTTTATTTCGGTTTAAGTCTGTAATCTCTTTTGTGACTAGATAAGCTCATGCACGACCCTCTCTTCCTATAGTTTCCCCCGACTGTAGCATCACGCTAATCTGCTTTCTTAAGGGCTTATTATGGAGTAGAAAAGGTGTAATTTTTTAGCCCCTGGCACATAGCGGATGGATGGTTTTATATTCTTGGGCCAAACTTGTGTGTAGATTTCCTGCGTAGAGTCAGCCATGAGACTTCCTGTTCTCTGGTGTTGGATGTGAAGGGGGGTGGAGACGTGGAGGAAGGGGAAGAGAAGCAGAAAGCAGACTGGACTCCTTACTGTTGTCAGTGTGGCCTCTGTGGCTGCTGCATGCATGTCGTCCACATTCTCAGTTTCAACAAAACAATGTGCCCAGACTGAGGACGTGAAAAGTGGTTTCTGTCCTCCTTTTTTTTTTTTTATCCCCACCAATTTTTCCTCCAGTGACCTCTGTAATCATCAGGATCCTTGGTAATTACAGAGTAGGAGCAAAAATCCTGTCAGGTACAGTAAGGTATGACGTGAAGAGGGACATTTTGTCTCTAATGTCTCCTTTTTGTGTAATTACAGGACATGTCCTTCGGTTTATTAAAGCCACAGTGCTGCACTCAACTCTCCAAGCATGCTTCAATAGTGACAATCTCTCTGTACTCAGCAGGTGAGCAGAACTCTTTCTGTCTCGCTCTCTGTCCCGTCAGTTTCCGTGATGCCTTTTTGAATGTGCTCTAATTGAAATAACCAGGAAGGCCTTATCAGAAACGATCCTGTGTTCCTCTCCCTCCCTCAGCACTGTTTGATCCAAGAGAAACGTGCCTTGTAAGGAAGCAGGATGTTCACAGGCTCCACCAAACTGCCACCCGCTAAAACCCCTCAGCCTGAGCGGCTGGATGAAGTGTACGCTGCCTTACGCCGAGGCTTACAGTGAGTAAACACATCTCCCAGTCCGTGGAAGTCCCTGAATACGCTGGAGACGTGTTGTTGAGTCTGAAAATGAGGTGGTAACAGTGATGGTGTCTTTGTTGCCAGGTCGTACTTGCAGGTCCACCAGCTAGAGCTGGACAGTCTGGGTCAGCAGACCAGAGAGAACAAGAGGAACGGCCGTTTGGTGAGAACACGTAGTCAAACCAGTCACACCAGTATGGACTTCCATTAAGTACCAGGCTGGATGCTGTCTCCAGTCAGAATGTTAATTTTCCCCTTTAAGTGCTAAATGTCTTCTGTTTTATTCGCAGGGCTCTTTGTATGAGTTGGATAAGGTACGGAGTTTCGTTCACACCTGTTGTGTTCTGATGGCAGAGAGGCGTTCTGACTCCGTTTGTCAAGTTTAATCATTTCTTCTTCTTTTTTGTAGCAAGTGAAAGCTATAGAGAGGTTTATGCGTCGCCTGGAGTTCCACCTCAGCAAGGTGTGTATTCTTATGAGGAACTAGATATGTTATGAATCAATATTTTTTCATTTGAAGCTGCATTGATATACATTTTATATGAAAACAATGGATCTGTGTGTAATGTGAAAGGTCCGTAATGACGAAACCACCTGCTAGATATTTACATTTACATTTACATTTACATTTAGGTCATTTAGCAGACGCTTTTGTCCAAAGCGACTTACAATAAGTACATTTGTCAAAAGAAGGAAACAAAGAAACCATAACGTATCATTGCCGATAAAGTAAGAGCTAAAAATAGAACAAGTGTTAGATCCTCATCTGAGTAAAGTTTTTCCTTCAGGAGTTCCCTCAGAATTACTCCAAATCAATGCTAATGTTTCCTTATCATTTTTTTAAGGTGACACTGTGCTTACAGATCGCTCCACTACTCAAGAGTACTTTAATTATTACATATAAATTGTGATTTCATAAAATAACCAATGCAGTACATTTGGGATAATATTATTTTTCTGTCACTCTTCAGGTGAGAACCAACACCACGCATCCCTTTGTTGAAACCTGTGTAATATTTGCTTTTGCAGGTAGAGGAGCTGTACGACGCTTACTGTATACAACGGCGACTGCGTGATGGAGCAAGTAAGATGGTGGCGGCCTTTAACTCTGCCACTGGCAGCAGGGAGGCCAGAGAGAGCCTCAGTGAAGCCAACAAGGGCTACAGGGAATGCACAGAGGCAAGTGGCTGAACTAATATAGTTGCATGTTTCAACATATACAATGGGTTCTTTGTGCCGTAGATTATTTTTGTTCAAAATAGAAATCAGACTGTCTGCTGGGTGTCCGAATGCTCGAACAAATCTCTGTTGCATTATGCAAATCCTCCTTTTCATCCGTCTCTGCAGCACATGTGCTCGCTTGAGAGTGAATTGGAAAGCCAGATGGGAGAATTTCATGTCAAAATGAAGGGTGAGTCATTTTCTACCACTTCCTATTTCTGTCATTCTGCTTTAGCCCTTATTTTTCTTGTCCGTTTCCGACGTTTCAGGCCTCGCTGGCTTTGCACGTCTGTGTGCCGGTGACCAGTATGAGGTAAGAAACACAGATACAAGCACACAGATACGAACTGAGATGAAGTCTCTGCATCTGCTGCATCACGTCTACCGTTTCTGGCCCCGTCAGGTCCTAATGCGTTACGGCCGGCAGCGCTGGAGGCTACGAGGCCGCGTGGAGCTCAGCAACAAGCAGATATGGGACAGTGAAGAGTACATCTTCCTGCCTCTCGTCACAGAACTGCTGTCAATCAAGGTAATTAAATGGGTTTAAAAGGGCAAAGCTAGCCTTATGTTTGTCCGAAACAAATCCCATGAAAAGACCAAATCCATTGTTGTTTTGGTGTGCTCGGGGTAATCCTATTTCTGACCCTTCTTTAATACGTCACACTACTGCCGACGCTGCTGTGTTTCATGTCATGCCCTCTCTGCGTCTGCAAAGCTGGGATGCTTTTATACACGGTGGCTCATCTTTCTGTGATAGTGGTGGAATCTCAGTGTAAAAACACCAATGTGTGACTTTGTGAGAGAGTTTGTTTTACCTATAAATTATCATGGATTATTTTCAGCTGTGCATTAATACATCTTTGTTTCTTTTGTGAGTTATTAGAGCAGCAGAATGCTGTTTTTAGGATTAACTCAAGATAAACTACAGGACAATATATTCTGTTGTCACCTCTATCCTTCCACTTACTACACAGAATCACACAAAGTGCCAGCTTTACCCACTTGTCACCTTTTATTTGAGTTCCCATGGCCTCATCTCTCTGAGGTCTGCTTGTTTGGTTGTCAAGGTGACGGAGCTGAGGGGCCTGGCCAATCATGTGGTGGTGGGCAGCGTGTCCTGTGAAATGTTGGACCTGTTCTGCCCGCTTCCCCAGACGCTCGCCGTGGATATCAACGACCTCGGGACGGTGAAGCTGAACTTGGAAGTCACCTGGAGGTACTTGAACCTCGCATGGCCTCTTTTATTTGAGTCATTTCAGCCTTTTTAATAATGTTTATGCAGGTGTTTATTCAGTCGTTGTCCTGCTTTGTTTTTCCAGTCCATTCGATAAGGATGACCAGACATCCTCCAGCAGTACAGTTTCCAAACGGCTGCTGTCCAATCAGAGCCCTCCGGACACGCCCTCTATGCGGGAGCAGGTGTTTTATGTGAGTGCATTTTTCCTTTACACCTGCTCTGTTGTAAAACATTATTTATACCCTGTTCATTTTACTGTACTGATGGCTATCATTACTGTCATTTCATTGGCTTGTTGTATTTCAGCTGCTTCCCACCTGCTTTGTGTGTAGCGGTAGCTCCGATGTGTGTGAGGATCTTCACAGTGCACTTTGTGTTAGGACATGTGGTTGTGGGAGTGCCATGACTAACGCGAGGAGAATGAATGATAGCGGTAGCGGGACGTGTGACAGCAGCAGCTTGTATGAACGGAGCTGTGGTCCTTGTAGCTGTTTAATCGTGGTCGAGTAGAGCTTCCAATATGTCCCTCCTCTTCCTCACCTCGCTGAAGCGCGGGCCTCGGAGCGCGCCCGGACAGAGCTCCTCGCTGGTGGAGGTGTTCTGCAGTGTCGTGGCGAACAGACCAACGTCCGTGCGTTGTGATTTCAGCCGTTCAACACCGAGACTCACTTCAGTACAGTCGGTGTGTGGAGACGTAGTTGTAGCTGTAGTTTAGTTTACAATGACCAGTAGATCATAGCAAAACGCCTGATCATGTTTCATGTGAATCTAAACCTAGAATCACAATCAACTGTACATATGGGGATTTGTAAGATTTTAAGGCTTAACAATTGATCACTGTCTTTGTCCATTAATTGAGTTATGTTTATTAAACCCAAGAAAAATGTTGATAATCATCTTTACAGAAGCTAAAGTAATATATTCAGTTTATTTTATGATGCAGCGAACGAACAGTGTATGTTTTCTGTATGAATTAGTAAATGACAATAAGAAAAAAAATCGGTAATCCATCCATCGTCCACCGCTTATCCTGTATTCAGGGTCACGGGGGGCCGATCCCAGCTGTCATTGGGTGAAGGCAGGGTTCACCTGGACAGGTCGCCAGTCCATCACAGGGCCAACATGTAGAGACAAACAACCATTCACGCTCACATTCACACCTACGGGACATTTAGATTCACCAATGAACCTATCCCCATCCTGCATGTCTTTGGACTGTGGGAGGAAGCCGGAGAACCCGGAGAGAACCCGGAGAACCCGGAGAGAACCCACGCTCACACGGGGAGAACAAAATCGCTAATCAATTTAGGAAATTATAAAGACTGACTGGTTTTCTTTTGGAACCAGAAAGGGGTCGTTTTAGTCCCACATGACACATTTAACTTTAGTTCCACTCCATACTTTTAGACTTGCCTCCTTTTTATGGCCCTGTTTGTTCACTTCTGGATTAATGAGTTTCTCAGTGTTTATCTTATTTGTTCTCATATCTAACCATGATAATTTAGTCCAATCTATGTTCTCCGTCTCATTCTTGCGTCTCGTTTCCTCTCTAGTCTCTGCTGAAGCGACAGGGAGAAATGGAGAACGGGACCGTCTGGTCCAACTCCTCTGAATCCTCGGACGACTCCTCCAGCCCGGCCTTGGCTCACCACGCTCAGAGGCTGGCGGCCTCCAACATGCTACAAACCACTCTCACCTCTCAGCTTTCATTCACACCGCGCAAGTCCAGCGCGTCGACACCGTCGCTCTCATCCAACCAAGAGGAGGACGAGACAGAAGCCGGGGAGGTGTTTTCTCAGGCCGACGCGGTGCCCAATGGCCATTCGCAGACTTCGTGCCCTCATACTCCAGACTGTACTGTGACTGATAGAGCGTCCGTCCAATCAGCGGACCTCTCTGAAAGCTCAGCAGACCTGAGGTGCTCAAGCCCCGATGTTTCCTCTGTACCTCCTGTGTCGCTGATGGAGGCACAGGATTTGCCTGAAAGGAGCGTCCCACTAGTCTGTATTTCAGCGGAGGAGGTTAAAGACGACACACCTGAGGACTCGTCAGTCAAGGCTGGAAAGACTGAAGCAGAAACAAAGGACAGCACCACAAAAGCAGAAGAGGGAGGCCAGATAGAAGCATCAGAGGAACACAGTGAGCCACACGAGTCCATCAAGGAGGTGAAACAACCAGAGGACGCTCTGCCGGTGAGCTACATACACTCTTTTTAGTCTAAAGTCTATTGTGTTGACAGTGATATTCAAACCCCTTTGTTTTCTTCCATAGGTTACTTTTCCTACTTCTTCTAGTTTCACTCTGGAGGTCGAGACGGCCCTTGAAAGTTTCGACTTTCTCAACTGCTCTGACCTCGAGGAAGACGAGGAGGAACAGGAAGATAAGGAACAACAGGCAGATGAAGGGGAAGAGGAGGAGGAGGAGGATGATGAGGGGCAACATGATGAGAATCAAAATAAAATGGAGGAAGCGAATGTGGAGGAAGAAGAAAAGGATAAAGAGAGCTTTTACTCTGAAGGAAGGTGAGTGTTACCGGTCATTGTTGAGCTCTGACTAGTTAGTATTTCATTTCGACCCATTTCACTACAAATGTAATAAAACTCCCTGTATGAACTAGATTATACTAAATAAGATCTATTTGTCAGGAACAACACATAGAGATGCCAACATTTACAAATATACCAAATGTATGAGGCTGTATTTTGGGGACATTTGTATGAAATGATGTACAGAACATCCAGATGTTTCCATATAGGCAGTCCTGGGTTTGAACATTTCACTCGGTGTATGTCAACGTGTTAATATTGACCCCACCATGTATGACATCAGTCTCCTCTCTGTCTCATTCAGTGATGATGAGGAGGCAGACGGTCTACAGATCCTTATGGAAGCCCCAGAAGGCTTCAGGAACTCGGATGAAGATCGTTTCTCTGAGTCACAGGTAATAAAAAGATCATCTGACGAATGCTTTTTAAAGCAGTTGTGTGAGAATGTTTATTTCCATGTTCTCCACATGAAACTGTTCTCTTTGAAAAGGAGTCGAGCGTGGAGGACGTGCAGGATTTGTGTCAGATGGAGATGCCTGAGGAGAGTGAGGAGCGCCGCGAGGAAAAGCGAGATGAACAACATGGTGAGAGGAGTTTCCCCACAAACAAAGGCTGCGGTTGTTCATGTCATCACAGAACTGTAGGCGTGAGGAGTTAATTTTCCCTGTTTTTAATCTTTCAGGAGACGACACGTCACATGGTCAGGAGGAGCGCCCCCCCACGCCCACCCACTTAGCCACTACTGTCTTCTGATGACACAGTGGAACCATAGCGAAACTCCCATTCTGACCTATTCATGCCAACGACATCTCCTTAAGGGTGTTCCACGTACTACTCAGACAAGCAAGCTCTTGCATTACGGCCGAGTTTGTGCACATATTTGCCTAAATAAACCTCTGCGCCTCAGTAATGCTTGAACCCCCCCCAACCTAAAAAGGTCCCTTTAAGTCTTTCATTCTTTCGACTCCACCGTTTTGTTTACACTTCCATAAAATGTTCCTGTCGTGTGAAAATTCAGTGTCCGAAACATTTCAGGAGCAGCAAAAAGCAGCTTTGTTTCTGGTTTTATTACAGAGGAAATCTTCTCATTTTGTAATGGTTTTATTAGTTGAAACGGATTGATTTGTTCAATCAGAGCAACATACAATCACTGGCAGAGTTCCATTTAAAAGTATCAGTATTTGTCTTTAGGAAAAATAAATACAATATCAGTGTTATATCGGAGCTTTTGCCCAGAGCTCTTTCCACTATTAGTGAGAGGAAAAGACTTCATGAGCATGTGATGTTTGTCTGAAGATTTTCATCAACGTGCTGTAGACATGAAGTCATGTCTAAACCTGGAAAGAACCCTGAACACCAACAGGATCTCCTCACGTTCAGTGTGGGAGAGCATTAATTATTCAGAAATACACATTCAGCCTTTACAGCTACACCAGGAACGTACGTAACACGAGGACAGAATGTAAACACTTTAAAGTCTTGAGCTTCTTCTCAAACTCTCTTTGGTCCAAAATGAAAACAGTCTGCAGTGTAAAACTATATTTAAACCTGCATGTGTAGCTGCATCACACTGCCAGCCAGCATGTCTGTATAAAACGCTCAACGGATCAGTTAAAGTGTGTAAGCTAGGCTTCAGTGCAAGGAAGCCATCAGGTCTGTAACTGTGTACAAAAGCCGCCTCAAGGGGGCGCTATAGTCTTTCAGCATCCTGCTTTATGTTCTACAAAAGCCTCGACATTCAGAAAGTGCCTCAAGTGACAGATGTAAGGTTTTAAATGCCACAAAAGAAGAGATCAGGCAAAAGAAAACAGTGTTTATTTTCTGAATTATTTTAAGAGTGTACACAATAAGAGATATTTACTGTTTCATATAAAGAATTGTATATGTCTTGAAATGTTAAAATGTTTATGTTCAGAACTGTTCAAACTTTATAAAGGTGTCTTTAAAATGAATGCGTCTGTGTTGAATGAATCAGCACATCTGTAATCATTAAGACTGACTGGTTTAGGACACAAAATAAAAATAAAAAAACATTTCCTCAAGAACATTTGACTTTGAATCACCGATTAAAATGTGTTTTTATGAGCCTTCAAGAATGATGGTGTTTCTGGTGCATTTGGCTCACAGACTGAAGTCAAAGGACACTAAAGCATTGGTTTAAATAAGATACAAAGACTGGTGTTAGAATGAGTCCTAAACCCTGGAAATGAGTTCCCTCATCTTGAAATCAATGGGTTTAAAAAAATCAACGATTTGGTTAGATATCCTAAATAAGGTCTGTGGTTAACACAAACTTTACAGATTAGATTTTCAAAAAAATCAAAGATCCTAAAACTGGTGTTGATTTTTGAACAAGACATGCATATAATATCTTAAACTTGTATTTTCCACAGAGCTTATTTTCTGCAATAATCCAAAATCATACAGAAGAACCTACAGAAACCTGCACCCCTGTGCCTACGTATAAAGTTAGTTAATCTACATCTGTGTGTCGGCTCGTCTTGAGGAACGGAAATGTTTATGTCAAAAACTAACATCGACCATTTAAAAGAGGTGGAGCATTTAACTGACAAAGTGTAAAAAATCCAAACAAACTGTGCATCAAATATTGAGAACTTGCATCGCTCTTCCATTAATGCGAGTGTCACAGTGCCCTTGTGCAATTAATTTCAGAAACCTCCACTAAACTACAAATGCTTAAAATGTTGATCTAAAATAAAAAACATCAACACATCAGTGCCATTTGCACACATTGAACTCTAAAACCTCACAGATAAAACACAGCATCATACAAATGTAGACATCGACAAACATGTCTTCTCTTTGTTCTATTCCTCTGAAAATAAAACAGATGTATTTCAATATTATTATCACACAGAATGCAAAATGTGCTCAACATTCAACCTAATAAACTCTCATTTTCACGAGTGTCCTCACCTAAAAACTGAGCGGCTGCTCCGGCGACCCCCCCAGCTGCAGTAACGCGGCACTGAGTCCAGCCTTCAGCGCCGAGTAGTCGGGCTGCTCAGAGTACTGCAAAGTCATCACCTCAGTCAGGTAGGTTTGGAACACACCTGGACCAGGAAACACAGAGAAATATAGCAGACCAGGACACGAGATCACACACTTATGTGTTACACAGCAAACATTTTAACTCACTGGACACTCCCTTCTTCCCAAAGCTGTGACTTAGAAGTGCAGGAACATCCTCCATGTACCTACAATGAGAACATATTTGAGTATTTGCATTTTCTTTGTATTGTACTAACCTATTCATACAGGTGTATTTCATGCAGGCATGTGATATAATTCAGTATTTCTATGGTGAACATCCCAGTGGTGATAAACTCTCTCTCACCTCTGTTTCTGCGTGGCTACCTGGTCCGGCTGAGTGAGGGGTGTCCATGGCAACGCCCCCATGTGCCAACGCAGCATGCAGTACCCCAGAGACTGCAGGTCACTGCGTCGAGACGGAGCTAAAAGGAGAACACACAGACATGAGGACGACGTCTCTTCTTCCTCCTGAAACATCAACACCATCCTCAGACGTACAGATCACCGTGTTCTGTTGTTTTCACAGTCAAACAAACAAGGTAAATGTTAAAATAACCTTTCACAATAAATATTATCACAATCATTATCACAAGAGGAAAATAAGCAGTCGCATGTGGAGACCTGTGTGTGCAGACAGATGGACTGTGGGAGAAGTGAAGCGAGCAGCGAGGTAACTTCAGGTTTAACCCGGTGTTTTCAGCCCCCCTCTTACTGGGGTAGATCACCATGGTAACCTATGATGCACACCTGACCTGCTCAAGAGCAGTTATGTTCGAGATAAGAGCTCAACTTGTACAAAAGTACCTCCTACTGATCAATCAAAGCTTGCTGTGAGGATCGTGAGATAATATTACTCAAATAAGAAGAAGTCATAATCCAGACTGAAAGCAGCAGAGTTTAAATGCCAAACGCAGGAAGGGCAGCTGATGATAAATCAGTCTGTGTGCATAAGAATATGACAGGATTTATGTAATATTTAAGTGACTGACCTGCTCCCTTATGTGCGTCCAGGCTGATGAACTCCATGGTGCCCTCATGCAATGTTCTGCTGGCTTCGCGGTACTCAACATGTTGTCCATTTGGACAGTACCTGAAGGCATGGCAGTATCCTGCTAGGTACACCTAACACACACACACACACTCACACGTAAAGAGCGGTCGGTGTTAAACACATTCAATCATGGACACTGACAGACTGCAGTTTGTACTTTATGTTTCACCTGTGATTTCTGTCCTGGTTTGATGTAAATGTTTTCTGCGTTGATATCAGCGTGAACATATTCGTTTGAATGGATATACTGCAACACGTCTAACTGCAAGAAGAAAGGAATGTATTAAGCGAGGGGGGAATCAACGTTATTTAATGTGTTCTGGATCATTATTAAGATTCAGAATATTGTCTGAAAAACAATCTTACAAGTTTACACTCACTATTCTGCAGGCAAGCTGAAGGACGACTTTCTCAGATAGAAGCTCTGCATCTTCCTCCATGACAGACTGGAGGGACTGGCCCATGTTGGGGAAAATTAGAAACCTATGAAAAGGATAAAGAACAACTTAACAGAACACACAGTTAATGTTAAACCCTTTCATATATTGTGCACATTTCACACCTGTAGGACTCTGCATGAAGACCAAAGCCAACACAGGAAGGAATCCCCAGGAAATCCATCTTGTTTTGTTTGATCCACTTTTCCACTTGAGAGACGATAGGTTTCCATTATCATGTGTGGTAGAAAATTAAACTTCTGACACTCCAGGACAACACAATGTCTAAACAGTTCTAAACTAAATCCTCACCAGAAGCAGGTTTAACAGCTCTCTGCAGAAAGTTCTGCTCATTGAAGATTCTTCCGACTTTAGCTCCCTAAGACGAAGAAAGAGACGATAAGATGAACTTTATTGATCCTACTCAGGGAAATATACAGGAAATACATTTTCAATCAATTTGTTGATGAATATGTTAGAAAGACTGCAATTATGTAGTATTCAGAAAAATCCAAAGGTGATGAAGTGGCACGTACCAGTTTGAGGATGTGATTTGATTCCTTGGATCCTGAAATTGTTTGCAAAACTGAAAAAACACCAAAACAATATTGTTTTATTATAACAATCAGAGAAGATAGGTTAGCCATCTGTTTGCATACAGCTGGTACAAAACCTACGTTATTATAGTTAAATGGACACAAGAAACTGTAGGATACATTTTTACTCATGAGTTTATTAAACTACTTGAAATGAAAATAGAGTTAGATAAGAGGTGCCACTAAAACAACATCATTTTTCCATTTTGGTGTTTTTGTTTCGGTAGACCAGCCCAGTTGTTTTAACCGTACATTTCTTTAACTTTGCAGCATTTCTCCTGATGTCATGAATACAACCTCACCTTCATATGTGAGCTCCGTCATGCTCTGACTGAGCAGTTTCACCAGCTTCCACTTCTTGCCAGTTGTGTCCGTCACCTCTTCACCTTCCTGGAGCGGCTCCACAGCAGACGCATGCTTCGCCTTCTTCGCTTTGTTTTTTCCTGTCGCTGAAAATTCAAATGCAACCAAACAATTACATCGTATGTATGCGGGGGAGTAAAGTAGTATTACTATCCAACAAGAATATACGATGCACAGCCTTACAGTTTGTATCTCTGGGCTTAAGATTAGCTCCTGATGTCATGGATGCTTTTTATTTGGAAATGAATCCACTTCACCAGCAGACAGTGCAGAGTGACATACATGTGAGAGGAAGATGACTGGGATCAAATCAGGAACATCACAGTTACAACCAGGACGCCCCGACCTCACATCTCTTTAGATTCAATCTCTCAAGAAAAAACTTGTAATGTGGTCCCGTTTACATCTCATGCAACATGAACCTGTGCATTTCCACGTTGCCCTGAAGATTTAACCACACGTCCCCGTCAGCCTGACTGCTAACCAAATTATATTTTGTGAATCCAAGTTCACCACCTGATGTCTGAATCTGTTTGTTGTTCCTTCTCTCATAAATGAGCCACTTCAAAAAGTGCATGGGATGATTTCATTTGTTAATTAGTATGAAGATGCCATCTTTCTGTAACTTCTCCTCGTATGGGAGGCTGAACTTGACTGGTCATCTAACCTTTCACATGATAAATAAGCATGTCATGTTGTGTGGTAGATGCAAAATGTTTTGCTTACCTTTGAAAGGTGACCTGGAGATTGGTGATGAAACAGGGTAAGCGACAGCCGCAGGAGAGCCATCTACTGCTGATCCCTCTACTTTCCTGTTATCAGTCAGACTCTTTCCCGCCTCTACATGCTCAGCAGGGCTGGAGAGTCTTGCCTTTCCCCTCACTGGATATGGATCAAGTCACGATCGATATGAATGAATGACAGAAAAGAGAGACCCTGCATGTTTCATGAGGAATGATTTGTGTTTAAGCTTACCGGGTCGAGGGCTTTTTAGGACAGGGGAAGACTTTAAAGCTGGCTGTGCCCCTAAGTCGAGGTTGAGAGTGACTGTTTGCTGCTTTGATGGAGTTCCAACCAAGCCAACACCTTTATCTGTTGATACAAATCCTTGTGTATTTGTTCCAAAGAAAGGCATAACAAATATTGTATTTACACCTGCACACCCGCTTATGTTGCAGACTGATAATTTATGCTACAGCAAATTAAATAAAAACGTCAAGGAAATTCTCTCCTTCATAACAGCAAAGTAGAGCAGCTGCTCCCAGACTATTTTAATGACCTGTCATCCTGTCATCTCGGAGAGGACTAGTGGAGGGAACCACAGGTGGAGTGACATCTGTAATGCTGAATTTAACTTCTCTGTCCAGACGAAGGGAGTTACGGGTCTTTCGCAGCGCAGGACGAGTCGTAACTGGAGTTGAGGCGTTACAAGCATGGGCTGTAGAAAAAGAGGATTTGCATTTCCAAAGGTCTGAAATCACACACGGACTGAAATCTATGGATGATCCAAATACGAGATTGTCAAGATATTTACCGGTACTTGCTGTAAGATCGCAACTTGCAGCAAGGCTTGATTTAACTGCTGGTGTTGCTTCATCCCTTTTGGGTGGAGAAAGACTTAAAGAATGCGTCAAGCTCACGGGTCCAGATTCACCACCAGAACAGGGAAGCTTCTCCCCACACGACGGACAAAATCTGAAGTCAGGCTGCAACTTTGTCCCACACTGGGGGCAGAAGTGGAAAGGCATTCTGCAAGATTAAACACACGGATTATTATACATCTGTTCAGACTTAAGGTACTACACTACATCTCATGGAGAAACTTGTACACTCATTATGTGGAAGTAATTCTCTCCGCCAAGAAAATGCTCACTTATGACCAATTATCGTTGAACTTAATTAACCAAAGCATTAGTTTGTGTTAGATTTATTCAATGCTTAGTTGAAGAAATGATGCCCATTTCCACAGAGATACATTCTGGTTTACCATGACAACCTCAGCAGGACTTCATATGATATCAACTAACATCAGCTACATCAAATGTGTTCTTCTTGTTCAGTCAAAGACTGTATAAATGACAAGCTAAAGCTAAACGTCTTCCTATTCTGACAGTTTGGCAACTTAAAGCAGCAAACTGGTAAGTTAACGTTAGCTAGCAAGCGTCAGCATTAGCACTGTAGGGGAAACTCTAAGTTACAACACATTTCAGCTGAAGGTCGTGTGTTTTTACGCATGTTTGAACTGTTAATTATTTCAAGGCAAAGTCTATGAGCAGCTTATGTTAGCTAGCTAATACAGAAGCGAGTATTTACAAAATGTTTACTTTCTGTCTTCTTGCTGGGTTTGAACCTTGGCTTTTAGTCAAACTGGCGCCTGGCTAACGTTAAAATATATCATAGTATTTAGTTAAAAAGCTGACAAATTACTTCAAAAGAGTTTCTGGTACCTTTCCAAACACTACTACGCTGAGGCTGGTGATGCTTCTTCTTCACAGGAAGAACGCTCCTGTTACTTGAAGCTGTAGGGAGGTGCTGCCGCCTACTGGTCGCAGCCGAGCAAAGCACCGTATACACTTTTTGATATCCGGGTCAAGATGGCGACAGTGTTTCTTCCTCTTCGTCGAAAAAAAGTAAAAAAAAAAACAAATAAATAAATAAAAAAAGGCCATGGAAGTGTGTGGAAAAAAGGTAATGAAAAAAACAAGTATAGAAAGTCAAAAAAGTAATGAAAAAGGCATAGCATAGTATGTCGAAAAAAGTAAAAAATAAATAAATAATAAAAAAAATAATGAAAATATAACATAGTAGACATATGTAAAAAAATAATTAAAAAAGGCATAATATAGTCTTATTATATAACGTCGAAAAAAGTCTGAAAAAAGTGATAGTATCTCAAAAAAGTCATTAAAAAAGTCATAAAAAAATAATTGTATTGTATGTCGAAAAAGTCATAAAAAAAAGTCATAGTAAAGTATCTGGGAAAAAAATCTGAAAATAAGTTAGAAAAAAGTCCTTGTATAGTATGTCTTAAAAAAGTTAGAAATAAGTCATTAAAAAAATCAAAGTAATGCATCTCAAAAAAGTCTGCAATAAATCAGACAAAAAGCCAGACAAAAAGTCAGAAAAGTTCATAGTAAAGCATGTCGAAAAAAAAAATAAAATAAAATAAAAATGATGAAAAATGTATGGTATAGTGTGTTAAAATCAAGTTATGTGTATTTACACATCTTAACGGTTTGGTCCAGGTAAAAGCAGCTGCAGGCTATAAACTGGGAGATAACACTTTGACAGGAAACACGGCTCCCAGGCTCAATGTTTGGCAGACATCACTTTTTGGCAAGACATCCCAACAGGTGGTTAACAGGGAGTATGGACGGCATGAAACATTAGAAAAAGAACAGGGGAGTGATTTACAATTACAAACTAAGAAGAGTTTTAAAAATGTATAAAAAGATTAAACATCGTAAAAGGAGAGATCCATTATTTTTGATAGATCTGATCGAAGTAAAAAAGCAATAAAGCTAATTTTTGCATACTTATAAACATACTTACATAAATATTCTGTACAAAATTCTTGAGACTTTCATGTACTTGTATATGCAGTACAGAACAGACATTTTTGATTGATTATATAAAATAAGACGCTGCATCAAGGAATACATAAATAGAAATGTTTATTTTTGGACATCATTTACATATTTTGCATATGAAAACTGTATGGCACAATTGAAAATATGAAATATTTCAGTGAAGTCTTACCAATAAAATCTAATTAAATTAAAGTAATAGTTTTTCAAATTTGTGGAGTGAAACAGTGAGCAGAAAGTATTCTTGTATGCCTTAATTAAAACATCACAATCACCTGTTTTTTACAGCAAAGAGTGACATTGTATTACAAATAATGTGGATTTGTGCACAAGAAATATTATAAAATATCATTAGTATTCTAAACTGGTCTTAAAGGGTGAGCATTATGATCTTAAAGGACACCATAGATGTAAATTGAAAATCAGGCCCCATCTTAGAGCCTTATTTATAAAACCTAACCGCTCTCTAAGCTGCATCTAACACTTAAATACAGGTTATTCCATCAGAAATGTGTTTAGCTGAGGCGACAAGCCTTCGTAGATGACAGCCTAAACAACAGCCACACTGGTTAAAAACTTGGCATTTGCTGTTTGAAATCGCCCCTCTGCTCATTTCCCCTGAAGTTTGATGTTTTATTTGATAAAAGTGTATTAACTGTACGATGTCAGAGATGATCACTGTACAGGTGATGCTAATATCCATGTGTTATGGGGCAGATACGGGTATCCAGGGTCTCGCCTGAGCAAAAGCCTGTATACATTAAAACATGTATGATATAATGTAAATATGAAACTGAAGTTACAGGTGAATAATGATACAAATTGAGCAGTACAGGGGACTGAAGGTCAGCCTTACTGGTTGGTGTTACTTCTGTTAAAAAAGCTACAGTAAGAGTTGCATTTCTTTCTTTAAAATATATTAACAGCATTTTTCATTCTATTTTCTTTCATCTTTCATACACCAGGATGAACTACGGGAACAACCAGCATTCTTGCCCAGTTTTATTTGTTCCTTTTATCAAACTACTACTGGTATTTATTGGCCACAAAACATGTATTCTGACTGTAACACTGGCGAGATGGCAGTATTTAGCGAGACATTCAGTAGAGTGTCATAAACTGGGACTGCAGGTATCACATATATCTGAGATTTCAGCTCGGCATTAATTAAATGAATATCCCAAACGCCAACGTGAATTCATCATTAAAAATACCCGTTATATGAATTAAAATGAAATGCCCACATCCATAAGGCACTTATATCTCTGTACTGACTAATAATACAGCATGTGTGATGTATGAATGTATATCTGCGATGTGTTTCGTTGTGGGGCCGTGGACACACATAATATCAAGTTTCACCTACGATATGATACAATTATACTGTATATACTCCCACTTGGATGTCTCCCTATTAGTTCTCCAGCATGACAGATATGTATTGTAACTTTCGTTCATTCTAACATGCACATTTGCTCCCATCAGAGCCCTCTGAGATGTCTTGGTTGGTGACTCCATTAACTCGGACGGTCCCGTCGGGGATCCAGGACTTGTCAACACATCGTTCCATCCTCTTCATGATGAGATCCAGCAGGACGTCCACAGCCTGGTTGACATTCTGCCCATTTGCTGCACTCGTCTCAAAGTATGGGATTCTGCATGGAGGTAAATACTGGTCAAAATAAATACAGGATCACAGACTACACGGACAATACTTAGACCATAAGATAGAATATAATCTACATCAGCCTTATTCTTCAAACAGCAGTCAGCATGGGGTGAGATGTTATATTAATACTGAGGTTTATTCCTCTCTTGAAGGCATTTAAAACATTTCCTACAGTATGTGTGTTTTTAGTAAAGGTGTGTCTGATAGGGTCACAACAGGATATTTTACACATGTGCACCAATATTTGCTTTTCAAGGAGGACGGATTTAGTCTGACATTCTCCTGCACAGACTTTGGCAAACAATGCAGGCACTGCCTTCTTGACAAACAACAGAGGGAGAGGTTCATGTACAGATGGATCAAACTGAGACGTACCCATACTTCTCTGCCAGATCACGGGCCTCTTCTTCACTCACTGCTCGCTGATCCGACAGGTCACACTTGTTGCCACACAAAACGACGTCTGGACTTTCGCAGTACGCGTGAATCTGTAACTGACCTGAAAGGCACATTCAGCGATTTATTGTGTATTTAGTCATATTTGAATGCGTTATATGTTTACTTTTGAGACAAATATCAAGTAATTAATGTATTCACTTGAAAAAGGAAAGTTGAGCAAAGTAGCAGCAGTAGTTTAGGATAGAATGAAATGTACAGAGAACAACTGATTCATAATTAATTAGATTACATGTAAAATCCCACAATATTCTGGGTCTAATGGCCGAGTGTCAATACATGAACACAAAGAGTGTTTGGTCATCATTCACTTTCAGTATTTTGGTATTCAACAAGGAATGTAATGTTGTTAAATGTCCTTTGAACTTGAATCTGGTAAAACAAGTAACAAGTTGATCGGATCAGCAGTTTAATGACTAAAAGGGAACATTTAAAGAGATATATCAGAGGACATACTCATCCAGTTTCTGACGTTGAGGAAACTCTGTTCATTTGTGAGGTCAAACAGGAGAAGGAAACCCATCGCATCTCTAAAGAACGCAGTCGTCAAACTCCGAAACCTGGACAAAAAAACAACAACTCAGTGAGAAATCTAATAATTGTGAAAAAGACACATTTGAAAAACAAGACCAGGCTTGAGGTGAGGAAGTACTTCATGTACCTCTCCTGTCCAGCCGTGTCCCACAGCTGCATGTGGATCTTCTGTCCTCGACCTGAAGATCCATCTGCGTTTGTTGATTTGTATATCTGTGAAAAAGGTGAAGCAGAGACCGCTGAGCTCAAACTAACCAGATATTCTCTGATATTAAATGGTTTGAATCTGATAAACTGCTATAAAACAAAGCCTGAAGATAGTTCTCTTTACTGATCAGGTGTGTTGTGGTAACATGGCTCGTTGCTTCTGACGGCTTGAGAGAGGAATTTGTAAAGAATGTAATTAAGTGCAGTTGCTTATCTGCCTCCATTAGTAGAAGTAAAACAAGCAACACTGACCCAGCCATTCTTAATAATCAAATAACTAAATAAAGAAACTTCGCTAAAACAGATATAATAACCTGAGCTGAACAGCCAGTGTAACCGAGTGTTTTATATATCTGAAGTGTGGGAAATGTGCTGTGATCACAAACAGAGTCATATTCTTTGGAAATGAGGACCATGGTGTTTGTCTGTCAATAACTAACAATGACAACTAACTACAAAAATCCTACTCACATTCTGTATTCTGCATTATATCTATTTTAATAATGTTGCATTTCAGTAGTTTAAAAGTTCAAGCTTGAGCACCAAACAAGCTAGTAAAACCTAATTAAGATTAAATTTAGTGTTCATTCAAGTAGCATTAAGTCTTGGTACATGTTGTTGCTTAAAGCTGTATGACTGTGACCGCTGGTAACCAGTGTTACTGGTGTATTAATCTCGTTATACAGTATATTTAATAGAACCTCATGGTCATTCATGGACCAAGAGACCCAAACTGTCTGATGACTTATTTTTTTACAGTTGATTTTAAGATAATCAAAAACAGGAAGCACAGCTCCGGGTTGTTTGATGACGTTCTACAATTACATATTGTGCTTCAACAATGATGACTGGTTAGTTATTATTCACAAAAGCTTTTCACATCACAGCTGTCAAACATTAATTTGACCATTTCCTTGTAGGGTATTAATTTTCTGTACTTTTATCTATCAGAAGTGATGGAAATACTATTAATAATTAAAAGATGGTGAATGATGGACATTCATAAATGGCTGTGTATTGAATAAGCCTCTAGTATAACCGTGATGAAGCTGTTATCAGCACCAGCAGCACTAAAGAGTCAATATTGAGTAAATATGAAGACTGCTCAGCTGTTTGCCAATGGTATGAAGTGTTTGTTCTTAAGGAGGCTGCTGCCTGCCGTTCACTAACATTAGTCATTACTAGGAATTCTGTTGCAACATTCATCACTAGGCTTTTGTTGCAAGAGAGTTGCTTCATGGTGTGGGAATGCATTAAGCCTCAAATGGGCGCCCAAGGAAGTGTTACGATGGAAGTGTAAAATCCAGCTATGCTTTTACTGAAGTATTGAATGAAAGAAATACAAACCATTACAATGCTGGCGTTCATTCAAACGGGACTGAACTTACCACTCGTTTTTCTCTGAAGTCTATTCCAACTGTAGTGATAAACTTGGAGTTAAAGCTTGAGTCCGTGTATTGGTAGAGGAAGCTTGTTTTTCCCACACCAGAGTCACCGAGGGCTAGGAATTTGATGAGGTAATCATAGTCCCCATCCGACATAGTGAGCGGTTAATTTCTGAGACACACAAACAAAACAACTCAGTCAACCAATAATCACACTGTTTGTCAAAGAAATACATCTCAAATTAATATTTGTTTTTTATCCTCTTGATGACAAAGTGAAGACAATAAAATTGTCCCTTACAGTCTAGATTTCATCCAACTTAAGGACTTACTTAAAATTAGGATCAGGGAATTCTTAAAATGCTTGAAGGTCTTGACATTTAAAAAAACTCTGGCATTATTATACATTTGTTTCAATGATTAAGAAATCCCAATAAAAAAGGTAAAACAATTATTAAACAAAGTATTCATTTAGACCCAGCGGCAGACATAAATCCTTGGGTGGGTTTCTGTGAGTGGGTCCAATATAAACCGGCATCTGAATGTGTTGTTCAAGCTGAATATACAATTATACACCTCCTTATCTAAACGTAGCAAACATGTCTCTAAATGTTCACAGATCTGGTGAAGTTAATTGGTGAATTGTTAATAATGCGCGGCCCGTGCACTATATCTATTACATTCTAATAGTCTTTGGGGATGGAGGCTCATCGAGGGTGGGCTTAGGCGTCTTAGTGGGTGGGCCCGGACTACAGGACTGTATTCATTTACTAACTTATTTATTTATTAAACTTTTTGCCTCCCTTCCCAGAGGAGCATAAAGTGAACAATGGACATAACTTGTAAGAAAAATCCAGCATGCTCAATCTCAAACTTTTTCATGTCAAGAACCTCTAACATAGATGTAGATGTACAATGGGCCACAAACAGTGAATGTATAGAAGAAGTTGTGCCCTGTGCTTTTGCCTAATGTGTTAGTACATAGACCATACATAATACCACTTTAAAATCTGTTTGTCATGATTTACATTTGGAAAAAGAGATGTTAATACAGCCACGGTTCTGGCTTTACAGCATACAGCCCTTGGGTGTATTATAAAATAATAAAAATGATTCATTAAAGACAATATATCCATAATCATATGACTAGCAGGAAGGTGGCACATCTGGATATGTCATAAGACTTTGCAGGGCAGCAGTTAGTCAGAAGGAAAATAACTCTCAGCCCTCCCACCGTGGCTTCTAGAGGCAGCTGTCATAAAAGAGCCATAGTTAAACATTTTCTTTGTCCTTGGATGTTTGTGCCAAATTTGAAGAATTTTCCTCCAGGCCTTCCTGAGATACAGGAGAACCGTAAAGAGAATGCCTCTGGCCACGTCTGTCACAGGCCCGGATGCAGAACAAACAATTGAGGCCATGCAACAAAGAAACATACAAGTCCATTAAAAAAATTAGATGGCGTCATCGCATCCTTCTCCAACGGCTATTCGGTATACGGGAGGTATCTTCAAGGTGATGTGGGACTTTGCCCGGCATTTATAACTTTTAACGCTCTACTATGCACGTTACTATGAATAACATAACAATATATTATGTTATTCATAGTATAGTATGTTATGTTACGCAAATGGAAAGTTTAGATATCAGTTATATAATGTTATATATGTAATGACGCAACACCAACGCAGCGGCATTGGCTGTGATTGGTCCGCTAACTACATCCGCTGGAGACCGCTTTCCGGTTTCCACTCATAAACACCGCCATTTAAACTTTTAATAGGCTACTTTTATTGTTTGCACCTCGTTTTATTGTTTGCACCTCGTTTTATTGTTTGCACCTTGTCGCTTTTGCACAAAGAAATAAAACACCAAGTTCTGAAAAATTGTGGATGTTTAAAGCCGGAAGGTAAACAAATAGGCTATAACGAGGCTAACGACGATATACGTCAAGAGTCTCGGTCGGTCGGTCAGTCTTTACAAAAAAAATAGCGCCCGGTGTGGCATTGAATTGCATTTCGACACGTAAACCCAACGCAGAACCATCTTGGTCTCCCAGCAACTGCGTGGCCGTTGCGTGATCACTACGCGGAAGCATAACCGAGCCTTAAGGACTCCACAAACCATGGCTTGACCATCTTTTGTCTCATCACTTGACTTGCTGGGCCAAGAGAAGACCATGCCGCAAAATATGCAGTCCCTGGACTGAGAGATGAACAAGGCACTTGTGAGTTACACTGACCTTGACCCCCATGTAAACGAGGATCGATGTGGAGGTTGTTACTCCTATACAGGGGTTGTAGATGCTGCAGCCCTAAGACTGCCAACAGCACCCGTAGCAGCCTGATTCAAGTTGCCCCAAAGAGGAAAGACTATAGTAGGCACTGACTCCTGTCTGCCTGCTCTGCAGTCGAGCTGTGTGCATAGAAGCTGAATCCAGAGGTTTATCTTAGGGTCTGGGAGTCATTGGTCATGCCCTTGCATCTGCTGGGGGAGTGGAGGTAGTTCACCTTTGGGGTGATGCAAACTGCCTGATTTGGTACAATACAGAGTTTGACCATTTGTGGGATTGACCCTCCCTGGGGCTAAATGCCCCACGGCAGAATTGAAACAAAGAGTTTGAGGCCACTGTTGACATGACATCCTCTGTTTCCTCACCCGAATCCCAGGAAGCTACCTTAGGGTTTGGTGGGGAGATGGAGCCCACACCAATGCTTTAGACTTCTCTATTTATGCAGAACCAGAGCATGGAAGGTAATCGACAAACAGGCAGCCCTCAACATAACCCTGTCTCTCCTCCAGTCAATGCATGGGTCAGACGTCATGGGCTTCTCTTAGATGGCCCATAGCCAACAACCTGGGGCACAACTCATGGCCATCATCAACCTGATGCTGAGCTCCACAAGACGCACACACCAGCACCATTTCATTAGGAAATCTGAGCGTTTACTATGACAAGGCCACGGGACATGAACCAGAACCTCTGGAACACATAACACACATATGCAACCAAGCAAGTCAGTCAGGATAATCCCACCTGCTGCTAACCTGCTCACCTGAATTGCGGTGTAACCAGATATCGAAGTGAGAACTTTAGGCCCCTCAAAAGATAACTGAACCAAAACATCTTAAACATGTTGAATAAACAATATTATTTTGAGTTCCTTTGCAGAGTAAAGGTGATAAAAATGAGAGACTAATGCGGTTCTGTCAACCACAGGTCAACCCCACACTTCAAGACTGTTGTCCGTCGTCTTTCCAGTCCAACTGGTTAACTTAACAGCATGCAAATTACATTTAATGGCAGTATTAGGTATCATCTTTGTATTAATTCTGTCGTCGTGACTGGTTTCAGCTTAGAACAGAAATAAAAACAAATGCTAAAACATGTTTTTCTTTACCAGTTTTCTGATGTACAAGAGAAACATCATATACTAATATTCATGTCTAACTAATTATTCCTACAGATTAGTAGGTTGTTGTTGTACACATTTTGGAGTGAAGGTTGAATTTGTGTAGATACACATATGTATTTTCTTACACAATGAGAATGCACACTATGACAATGAAGAACTTATTGACATGGTCAACTAATTCTGGTCAAAACATGAAGAATGAACCACAGGGGGATCATAAGACCAGCACGTAGTAAAGATTCAGACACGCCTTGCATTCTTTCACTGTAACCTCCACTGAACTTTTCATCTGGAGTCATAAGCAGCTTAAGGTCTCGTGCAAAATCAAGATCCATGAAAAATCCAGTCATAAACGATGAGCACCACTGAGCCCAAGAACTAATCCAGGGTCCACATTCCTGGGCCTGTTTTAGTTTAAAATAACGTTTTATTGTACTCTTTACTGCTGATTGTTCCATCACATGATTTGCTTTGTTGTTAAGCCCTTCATAATGGTTTTTATATGCTTTAAAAATGTAATTTTTATTGCCCTCTACAGGGCAAGACAACCATCAAACACACAGTTAAAGTTGAGCTTGAAAAACGCCTTTTAAACCCTTTTTAGATCACATCCCCGGTGATATTACGCACCGTAATATAATTACATTCACATCAAAATCCGATTTTTGTTCTTCCCGGAAAACAAAATGTGACGCATGCTTTCATCAGCTAGTACCAACCAATCTAAACCAACAATATCATGGGAGGGAGGAGACCATGGAGAGGAGTTTCCTGGGGTTGGAGGCAGAAGAGTCGACCCTTGACAGGTAGAAAAGTACAGCAGCTAAATCTGCCTGATTTAGATCTAT
Source organism: Eutrigla gurnardus (assembly GCF_963514095.1). NCBI lineage: Eukaryota > Metazoa > Chordata > Actinopteri > Perciformes > Triglidae > Eutrigla > Eutrigla gurnardus. The sequence goes on along the minus strand of NC_139915.1, from coordinate 1,571,874 downwards.
AACAAGGCAAAGCTTCTGCTGTGAAAAAGTCATTCTGACTGCTTATTATGGATTTTTCTACCCAATATACTGAACTTATTATTGATAAGCCAGGTATGAATATGAGTCAGTACTGACTTCTGTTTGAGTGAAAACAGGTCACAGAAGTGACAAAGTGGAGCAAAACCACAACGCTGACATAGATTGTGTCAGCACATTTCTGAAGATTATTATCTGATGACATCTTTTTGAGCTCCAGTTGCGAACAAGAAATAGTTGAACCTCATGTTAACAAGCAAACGTTATAAGAAAATGTTAACGCTTGTACATAAAGCTAAAGGCCAAAGACTAAAGGCCATTTCAAAGCCATATTAAACGTACCAGACTCATGAGAGCTGTGAAAAGGAAGACAGCTGTGATGGCAGATCTTCCGCTGCGTTGGGCAAGAAAACACTAAGTACGGTAGAATTTAGAAGAACAAGAAGTCTTATCCTGACGACTGACTCACATAAACAACAGACCTTTCTGAAACAACAATCCCCCCGATCTGGCAGGATCGTATGCAGGTCCATCATTCTAATTGATAAGAGCTGAACAAATATATTGGCATATTGACTGTATGAGTCTATATAGTTTATTTGTTGAACTTTGATTTGTTTGTTACATTTCACTCAATTGATACAATAAGAAGTTATGTATTAGTTTGACTGTTTTCTCCTCATCTGATATCTAGCCGATACAAAGAAACTAACACCATCTAACGCCAGTATTAGTGCATATTTGGACTCTCTTGAAAGGGATGTTTTAATCTCTACGAGGCTTACATTCTTTAATCTACTTTAATATAATGTTTTCTTCTCCTGCAGTGGGAGTTAACCCAGTGGCAGGCCAAGTACTACCAGGCATGCAGACAAGCAAACACAAAACCTGCTTTAATCATTTGTCTGGGAGGATATGGAAGACCCACCCTGGGCAGCAGCAACACGGGGAAAATCCCAATAAGCACCATAAACCCGCGAGGCTGCAGCACCATCATACTTTGGTATGGACACCGTGTATCAGTGAGACTTCCTGTATCTTTAAACTGTTCATTAAAACACATTGTAAGGATTCATCAGCAGCAGCAGACAGTGTGAGGCTCATAACAAACACTCGATTAACCGAAACTAATACCAACATGTAATGACCCTCAGCTGGTCCTCATGTGTTACCGGTCACTGGAAGTCAGGCGACCGTTAGGCAAACTTTGGATTCAGCCACGAAGACTCAACAAGACGCCAACTTCCCTGCTTCCTCTGCCAGACACACTTCAGCCAACATATGGGTCCAAACACGTCAAAACACCGTGATACGTTCATGACGTGTAATCCTGCCCGGATGACTGTCAAACAGCGTTGATCTGTAAACGTTATTGAGCAAGTTTGTGATAAAGCAGGTGTCAACATGTTTCCAAACTCCGACGGACTCTCGATGTGTTCCGGTGAGTTTGACCAACCAAAGTGGGCACGTATCCTTTTTACGAAGTCGGATAATCGAGTAAACTCAGATGTACCGGACGACTTTTTGTGTTCCTCGTTAATTTCAAGATGCGACAGACTGATAATCACTTCGGTTTCCTGAAAACGCATTTTAACGAGTCGTTACTCACCAGCCGTGGGGCGTTGCTTCGGCGCGGTGTCCTAGAAAAAGTACTTAAAAGTGACGGTTTAACACTTAAACATAAGGCGAATAAATGATGGCGTTCCACTCTCCGTCGCCTCTGCGCCGTTAGTTGACATGAGACCAGCGACGCTATCACTCAACACTTGACTTTCCGTGCCTTTTTTGAGAAACAGCTCCTCCTGACGTTTGCTCGCCAACTGAAGGGGAGACACCAGCCGTTGCTAGGCTACACCCCTGGAGGCGGGACACTACCAACGAGCTACATGCTACAGCTACATGCTACAGCTACAGCTACATGCTACTTCGTAGTTCTGCCTCATTGTTATAACTAGTGATGCATTAATGTGTTCATCATTTTAATGTTGAATCTGGTAAATGTGGGGACTGGTTTTAATTGCTTTATATACTTTGTTACTATATACATATACATATACATATACATCCATCCATCCATTTTCTACCGCTTATCCTGTATTTTAGGGTCACGGGGGGGCTGGAGCCGATCCCAGCTGTCATTGGGCGAAGGCAGGGTTCACCTGGACAGGACGCCAGTCTATCACAGGGAGACATGTAGAGACAAACAACCATTCACGCTCACATTCACACCTACGGGCAATTTAGAGTCACCAATGAACCTATCCCCATCCTGCATGTCTTTGGACTGTGGGAGGAAGCCGGAGAACCCGGAGAGAACCCACGCTTACACGGGGAGAACATGCAAACTCCACACAGAAGGAACCCGGGCCGACCCGGGAATCGAACCCAGGACCCTCTTGCTGTGAGGCGAGAGTGCTACCCACTACACCACCGTGCAGCCCCATACATATACATATATATATATATATATATATACACAAAAGGAAGTAGTTTTATATATATAAATAAAACTACATAAAACTACTTCCTTTTGTAAGCTTTGGAAATGAAAAACTGATGTATGATGGAACTTTGACACACATTTTGAAAATTCAGGATGTTAAATTACTTTATTTTGTACATTAATAATCACACAAAGAATCCCAAAGAAGTATGCATTTTCCCATGCTGGTCTTGGCTTTGGCCTCCAGCTCTGACCATCCAGCAGCCTCTTGTGTAGTTCTTCTGGCTTCTGTCTGAAGTATTTCCTGTAAGTGTTTCAGTCCGTGTCATTCTGTTTCTTTGGCACATCCTGGTTTTGTTGACCTGAGGTCTTCGGCGCTGGCTCAAAATAAGGTCCGTAGATATAAATACCACCACCAACGCCAAGCAGTGTGGCTAAGGCGATCTGTGAGAGGGGTAATCTTCTTCGAAACATGACTTCTTTAAATATGAAATCCCAATATTGTAACACAAGATGATCCTGAAAGAAGAGTAAAGTGGTGTTAGCCAAGACTCTTTATAGGCACTTTGAAGAATCTTTTCCAAATCATTCATCATTTTGCGTCTTCTCTGCTCTGTTGAATGTTACATGTTCTTGCTAAATTGTAATCATAACTTGCAGCATGGATGTTGTGAGCTACTCTACAGTGAAAGCTAACTGCTGTGTTGCTGTCTGTGCTGAGTTAATCCCTGTGGGGAAACCAGCATTGCTCAAATACTTCTAGCTTTTGGCACTTAGGCTACTAAGATAAAAGTATCTAATAAAAATGTGTGTCAATTGGGCACTAGAGGGACTGTACAGTACCTTTAGGCATATTTTATGACTTAGACTTGGAGCTTCCAATTTTTTTTATTTATTCAATATATTACATTTTGCATACAGCATGCAGGTGAAGCAACAGGTGAAACATGTGAAATGTGAATTTTGTTTAAAACTACTTCCATCTGTAAACTTTGAAAATGAAAAACAAATGTATAACCAAGCTGTCACATAATTTTGAAAATTCAGAATGTTGAATTATTAGATACTTTGTGTACATCCAGGGCCTCCACGTGTTTATGAGGTACCATGTATTATCATCTTCAAAGAAACTGGTGATTGTTTACAAAGTTAACACAAGATCATTGCGAAATACAACAGTAATATTTTCCCTGATATTTCTACTATTAAAGAAATGTATCTTATTTTGAAACGTATGACCGGACATGTAAACACTGCGCTTGCTAGCTTGACAGTTTGCTAACCACTTAGCTGGTTCACAACTCAAACATGAGCATTTTGCTGGTTTACAGGCGATTTTCTAACATTCAAAACTCACCGAGGAAGCAGTTTTTCGCCGCGTCTGCAACCAAAAATACAGACAGACAGAAGGACACGGAGGTAAAATAAGATTATACAAGAACACCAACGAGACTTGTGTGCAAAAGTCAAATATTCTTCTTCTACTTAGAATCCTGGCAGAAATGCTGCGGTACGTCTTTCTTCTTCTTTTGTTTCTCGAAGCGGTTTGCATCCAAAACGTTGCATTACCGCCCTCTACTGGGTTGATTCATGCATTACCAATCTCCTCATGTAATGAAGGGGGGAGTCTTCCCTCCCCGTATTCCGTCCCCCAATACAATTAGAGACAACGCGTTTAAACACGGTCACTAGTAGGTGAAAAACAACTGATTATTAAACACATTTAACGTATTTTCACAAGCGACCATATTCGTGTTTTTCCAATTCTCACTGGGTCCGGACTAAACCCTCTACACTAATTCCCACCAGATCCAAAAACTTTCTTCCAGAATGAACAACTATTTCTCTCAGCACAGTTTTTAATCTCTATGGACAGAAAGTTAAGTTAAGTTATTCTTCTTACTACTCCTTTTCGGACATGTTAAAATGTTTAAATATTTTGTGTTTTATTACTGGTAAAAAAAAAAAAAAAAAATGTTACTCTGATTGTTATTATTCTTGTTTGTTGTTTGTTTGTTTTTGTTTTATGTTGTTATTTCTTTCACATGTTCGAAATAAAAATAAATAAATAAAATAAAGTCTCAGAAGTCGTTTGTAGTGTAGAGCTTTTACTTTGAAGTCAGCAAACAACGTTCCGCCGGAAGTATGAATGAGTGCGGAAGCACAGCCAAAAGTGGAGCCCGTTGCGCTCTGTTTACGCCAACTGTTCAAGTTAATATGAATTAGTAGTCGTTTAGTTGACGATGTAAACGTGCTGTTGGTTAAATAAACTGAAATATGACGCAGGTTGTTCAGCCGGAACACTTCGACGGATATCTCACGTTCATTTAATACATTTAAAGTTCGTAGTGTTTTAAGAGTTCACGCAGCTTAGAGTTTGTCTGACAGGTGACAGGTGTATCTGGTCCGGACAGGTGTTGTTGTTGACGGCAGACAAGCCCAGAGGGAAAATGTCCAGATGGAGAAAATCCGTCCACGCTTGAAATTTGGAAATAAAGTCGAAGATGTGAAACTACGGAAACGCAAATCCCAGCTGTACTCAAAGGAAGACGAGAGTTCTCTCAACGCCGGTGGGTTGATTCTCTTTAAAACACCAAACCACTGTGTGCTGTGACGATGAAAACAAAAAAAAAAGGTGATGTCACTAATATGAAGTGATTTATCTCCGACGTCACAGGTGAGCTGAGAACCAGAGTCGTCGTGTTTTCTGTGGCGTTCAGGCTCATCAACTGCTTCCTGGTTCAAACCAGCTTCGTCCCCGATGAGTACTGGCAGTCTCTGGAGGTTTCCCATCGCATGGTCTTCAAATATCCTTTAACATCATCATCTGCAACCATGTGACTGGACTGGTGTTAATTATCATCATAGAGAATTAGTTAAACCAGAGGAAAAAGTTCACAGGAGTCCCAAAGATCAGATATTCTAAAAGTTATGTCTCTTTACTTTTCACATCACTACCTTGAAGAAAGAAATCTTTATTTAATCATTCACAAAAAAAATAAAACGTTGACTATAATCTGTCAGAGATCACATAAAAAGAAACGCCTCAGATTGGACACCTTTATGTTCTATTCTTATTATTTTATTTCATGCGGTTCCAACCTTAACAGTGTGACTTATGGGTATCTGACCTGGGAATGGAAGGAGGGAATACGAGGATTCACCTACCCGCTCTTCTTTGCTTTCATATACAAGATATTACACTTCCTAAACTACGACTCAGTCTATCTCCTGGCAAGTTCACACGTTTTCTACCCCAGACGACTTTTATATCTGAAATGTATTCCTTATAGTCACTTTGTTTCACTCATCCTGGTCTGGTTGGTTCTGCAGATATGGCTTCCACGAATAATCCAAGCACTCCTCGCTGCGTTTGCAGATATAAAATTCTTCTTCCTCATCCGAACATTGGAAAGTAGTGAAGTTGCAAAATGGACAGTAAGGAGTTCAGCTGTAATACTGAGTGATTCACTGCAGTTCATCCTCCAAACATCTTTTTATTTTCCTATTTCTAGTGGCCTAAATACACGACAGCTTCTTCTTGTTTTGGTCTCTAGTTCTTCTGCCACATGTGCTCGTGGTTCTCATGGTACTGCTGCACCAGGACCCTGACCAACAGCATGGAGACCACCATCACCTGTCTGGCTCTTTTTTACTTCCCCCTCCCTGGATCCAAAACACACAACAGGTCTCGACTTATTACACCTGTTCTCATGTTTAATTATCTCTAAAATAGATTATTTAAAGACACATTGTTGTTGTTTTTCCAGTAAAATATACTTGACCCTGGTCGCCCTCGCCGTCATCGTTCGACCGACGGCCCTGATTGTCTGGTTTCCTCTGGTGATGTACCATTTCTGGCTGGACGATAACAAACTGAGGCTCATCACTCATACCTTAATTCCCATCGGGTTTGTATTTTTAATCTCCCGTCAACTATATCTCGTCATCACGCCTTTATTACATAATTATTTTCTTTCCTCTTTTCCAGAACTTTGGCTGTTGTGATTTCAACAGTGATCGACTGTATATTTTATGAAAAGGTGAAACATCAAATCAATCATGCGGTTTTTTAGATTTAGTAAGTATTGCTTGTAAAATCCAGTGTAACAGTAGCTCTCTCTGCTTCTCAGTGGACCATGGTGCAGTTCAACTTCCTGAAGTTGAACGTCTTCCACGGTGTGGCCGGTTTCTATGGCTCTCATCCCTGGCACTGGTACTTCACTCAGGGCTTCGCTGTTGTGATCGGTCCTCACCTTCCACTCTTTCTTCACGGGTGCAGCATCGCCTTCAAAAGATACAAAGTCCTGTTGGGAGCGATCATCTGGACAATCCTGGTCTACAGGTAAAATGTGTTCACATTCATCAAACTTAATCACGCTTAAAACCGCTCGAGAGCCAAGAGTGATGCTTCTTACTACATGAGAAATCACGTATAATAACCAATCAGGAACAAGGATTTACCCTACAGATGCTATAAAGGTATCGTTCCACAGCTTTAAATCCAAACTTTGACCCGGTTGAATATCGGTCAGCGATGCTGTATTTCTGCTCGGCAGACAAACTGAATCTAAATCCTCTCCTTCAGCTTGCTTTCTCACAAGGAGTTCAGATTCATCTACCCAGTGCTGCCTTTCTGTATGATCTTCTGTGGTAAGTCTCACATTTGATATCTAACACAGCTTTGTGGCCATGAGCCGACAGTCAGATGTCTCTACATCTTCTGCTACAGGGATATCTTTGGCTAACTTGAAAGCGTGGCGGCGATCTGCTGCGTTGACCCTGTTAGTGAGCAACCTGGTTGCAGCTCTGTACACCGGGCTGATCCACCAGCGAGGCACTCTGGACCTCATGAGCCAGCTCCAGACTCTATGTGACCCCGGCAGCGCCTCCACCCCTCTGCAGCCAGACGTCCTCTTCCTCATGCCCTGCCACTCGACACCTTTCTACAGGTTTGGATGGGAGAGACAGCATGAAGTCAATCGTCATAACTGAAACAAAATGAAATAATATTTAATTACTGGTGCAAATTCCTGATTGTTTTTCAATCTTACTATGAAGAATATAAACATGTTGTCCGTTGTTTATCTAGCTAATATGCCTTATTTATTGATGCGTACGTGATGTCTTTATTTAAAGCTGCATACAAATGTTTCCTACATGCAAAATAAATGTAAATACATGATTTACATACAGAAATAGCTGCTCAAAGATTAAATATGGCTGAGGTCCATCTCTGAACATAGATTTGCATAGACTACGCTAGCTTCCTACGTTATGTTAATGTGTTAGTCTGACTGTTCTCTCTTCGTAGCCACGTCCACTGCCCGATGAAGATGAGGTTTCTGGAGTGTCCTCCAGACCTCAGAGGGGAGGGTCACGTCGACGAAGCAGACCGGTTCTACGACGATCCCCTTCACTGGCTCAGAACTTCATTTCCATACAAATCTTCCCTACCGACCCATCTGGTTTTGTTTGATGTTTTGGAGAAGGTGAGATATGAACCAATGATTGTTATCCACGTCTTCATCAAAATGTATGTGTGATACGACGCCTGTGTGTTTTTTGTTGCAGGATATCTCTGCGTTTTTGCAGGGGAATATGTTTGTGAGGACAGCAGAGATATTTCACACTCACTTTCCAGAGGGAAGAGTTGGAGGAAGCATCTTTATTTATGAAAGGCACTGACAAACACTGGAACAATGGCGAGTGTCTGCCCTGAAAGAGAACGTCACATGGTTTGACTTGCTGCTGAAATAAATATATTAAACTCAAATGTTACTTTGATATACGAATTGTCAGATGGGTTAAATGTATAACACCAAATGTCTCTTCACAACTACGCACACGTCTTTCCAACACACGGAAATACAACAAACACAACTTGCAGGTCCAGTCAAAACGAGCTGGAGGCGGAATGTTAGAAAACGGCATCTCAACTCAGAAAGCAAATCACAACCTTTTCACACAAACCCGTCTTTGTAGCAGCAAATTAAAACTACATGGCTTTATACAAAACATCCAAAACTGTAGCATGTCTATGTTTTCCATATCTTTGTAAAAAAGAAATTCAATATTGCTTTTCTCAATCATTTTATGTGCATTTTTTAAAATAAGTGCTAGGGTTGACTGCTGATGAAATCTTCATCAGGTCAATAATTAACAGGCCAAAAGTTAAGACTCATCTTCATATTTGTAAAATGTTAATCAGATATGCCACATCTTTCACTCAAACATAACTTCACTAACGCAAACACAGCTCCAAGATGTTCAGTAGCATTAAAAGGTTACCTTAACTTACAAAATGCATCTAAATGCAACCCAAAAGAAAATGTGCAACTAGAATATATATTCTCAGTATTTGGGATCAAACGGCATTGGGCCCAGTTCTATTTTGACGTCAGCCATGTGTCTGTCCGTGTTTCTTCCTGATTGGCTGTATTTGCGTTCGCCGTGTGGTCGAGATCGGGCTCTTTGCTGCTTTCGTTGCTGATGCTTCGCCCTCGACTCTTTGGAGTCCGTGTCTGATCTTTCAAACGGCCCGCTGTGTGGTTCAAACACAGAACATACATGAATACGAGTGTTACACGCTTTTGACTAATAATAACAATCTTTTAAATTGGTCTAGTGTTAAAATCGCTCGTCTTGTCTATGAAAATGTTTGATTACACTGCAGCCCTCAACTTTATATGACTGTGATGAAAAACACATCAATGCTGGTACTAATAGACGTTTCTTGATATTAAATTGAATTCCAGGGAAAATATTAGGTTGTGAAGAGCAGTAAAATAAAGGGAGCATCATTTACGTGGACTGCTGCTTGTGAGGAAAGACACTTTGTGACTTACTTTGGGCCGTAGCGTTTCCTGTCAGACTCGTCAAAGATGTGCCGGTAGACAAAGTCAACGAGATCTCTGAACACTTCCCCGTTAAGGCCGTGATACTCTGACTCGTGCAAGTCAGTCAGATGGTTTTCCACTATGCTCAGGAAATCGGTGAACAGCATCCGATCGTGAATGAACACTCCGTTGTGGAAGAAGTCGCTGACGAACAACTGCAGCTCTTTCCAGTGTTGGAAGTGGTCGACTTCCTGCTGCACGTAGCTCTTCAGCAGCTTGTGAAACTCGTCTGCTCTGATCGGCTCCATGGCTTTGTTGAAGAGACTCATGGACTCCTGGTGGGCACAGTTGAAAACGCCAGAGCATCCTTTCAAGTTGCGCTTGTGGGCCTCGTGACCTGGATCCTCGTGGACTTTGTCTCCTGGTTTCCGAGTGTTGCGGTTGCTCTGAAAGGAATCGTCAGATTGCCGTTTGTGTGATCTGTGCTTCCACGTCTCTCTCGTGTTCTTCTCGCGTCTCTTGTCATAAAACCCTCTGGCTTTGTTGATGAAGGTCGAAGCTGAATCCTTGAAGTGTCGGAAAGTTGACTTGACGGAATCTGAAAACTTCCTCAGGTTCTCCTTCACAGCTTCTTTTGCTTTCTTTATCTGCTCTTTGTGGTGATGGACAAATTCCTTGGTGGAGTTCTTCACAGCATCAAATGTCTCTTTCACTTTCCCCGTCACGCCATCCTTTGTTCTTTTCACTCTGGGCTCTGTGTCTCCTTTCGCTCGGTTTTCTTTAGTTTCCACATAGAGCCTCTCAAACAGGTCTGAGCGTTGCTGCTCGAAGCTCAGTCTCTTCTCCAGCTCCATCAGACGTGCTTGGTGCTCCTCCGCCTCTGAACCAGCTTCCTTCCCAGCTCTGGGGAAGCGACTCTTCAGCACGTTTAACTCTCTCCTCAGCTCATCTGTAACTATTCTCTCCTTGTCAAGCTTCTTCCTCAGTGTCTGCGTTTCAGCCCTCATGTCTTCCCTCTGACCGTTGAAGCTTTGGATCACATTTTTCTCCTCCTCCAGCTGGTCTTTCAGCGTCTGGATTTCTGACAGCAGCGAGTCGGTACTGGCTCCCATCGCCTCCCGATCTCTGCTCTTAGAGCGAAGGATTCTCAGCTCCTCCTGTAGGGTGGAGAGGGATTTTTCTTCATGTTCCAGGGAGGTTTTCAGCAACTGGTTCTCAGCTGTCAGCCTCTGCTGCTGAGACACAATGTAAGTCCTCTCCTCAGTCTTCTGTTTCAGCAATATTTCAAGGTCATCTCTCTGGGCCTTCATGGAAAAGAAGGCAAACAACGAACAAACAAAAGAGGGAAAGTTATGGCTTTTAAAGTGGTGATTACGCGAGTCTTAATGCTTCTGTTTTGACTTGTAACATTTCCTTTATTTGTTACCAAAGACTTCCAAGTTACCTGAATATGTAACTGTTTGATTTTGAGCTCCTGGTTCTCTTGCTTTATTTTTTCAATCCCTTCCGTGAGCAAAGACACAACTTCTTCATCATCCAGGTAATTGAAGCCAAAGTCACCCCTCTTGACCTTTGCAGGAAAAAGAAGAACACGTTATGGTTAAATTTGTCTTTATACAGGTCGTGGTTGTTGAAGGTGATCAGAATGAACTCAATATATGAATCATCTGGATCAGGTAAAATAAGATTCACGCATCTTTTTTGTGGCAAAAATCAGTCCAAAGATCTACACATACTTGGCGACTGGTAATATTTTGGTCTGGTGTAATGCAATGAAATAAAACACCACCTTCTTTATTAGTTCTTTATGTGTTGACCAACTCTGTGGTAGATTTTAAGGCTTTATTTGTCCACTTTGTTTACATACATAGCAAGTAAGCTGTAATAGTTATCTTATAATATGTTATCCTACACAAAACTAAAAACTGCAGCCTCAGGATTAACCAGAGTTGAACCAACACCTCTCTGACATCGTGGTAATTAAAAATATATCACTTAAAAATGATTTATTTATTATGAGACTGGTGTTTTATTGATCAATCATCACATTCATCATCTAAGAAGTATTTTTAAGTGTTACACACAAAATAAGTCACAAAAGTCATGAAACAGAATGAGTTCATGATTATTGTGAGGAATGAGCTTTTGGTTGTGGCCCGTGATGTCACTGACCTGGTTGGTAAAAGCTTGTTCTCCAAAATGTTGTTGAATCAGATCCATCACAACATCCAGGTCATCCACTCGGATTTTATCAACTGGTTTTTGCATCTCTAGTATCTGGACTGAACCTGTAACACAAACAGATTATCCACATATTACACATTTATTCAACATTAACAAGCATGTCTACATCACAGGTGATGAAGAAGCAAGTTAGGAGGAACAAAAGTGGGACAACTTCTCACCAAAGATACAAAGATATCTCTTGAACTGAAAAGCAAACTATGCAGCTGTGGAAAATTAATTTCAGACAGGCTAACAGATAATCAGCAAACAAGCACAACGTCACCAAAACCACTTTAATTCATTTGGAAACCGGTCACAGATGAGGATTTCCAGTAGAGTAGAGTACTGGAAATCCTCTGGCAATACACAATATATACATACATTTCTGCCAACTGGAAAATAAATGAGTCATATATTTAAAATATTATCTTGCAGTACTACAAAGCATCTCACCATAGAAGTGTCCAAAGCCCATACTAATGGCTATGACGAGGGCCACCAGGATACAGCTGTTCAGGATGGTTTTGCCTTGCATTCGGACCTCCAGACCTTTAACTTCTGCCTCGTTCTCCTGCTTCTGTTCTTTGACCTCCTCCTCCTCTTCCTCCTCCTCCTCCTCATCTTCCCCCTCACTCGGGCCAGACTCCAGCATTTCCTCCTCAGGCTCTGTGGCGACGCTCGTTGTATTCTTCCTCAACTTTCTTCTGCGGACGACGGCAGCGGTGCTTCGTCCGGCCTCGTCTTCACTGCTGCTCGAGTTCGACAGCGTCGGCTGCTGCACTGGGCAAACTACAGCAAAAATACACACAGTTATGACTCCGCTGATTTTATGGTGGAAGGAAATTAAATTAACACAGAATCATGGTTAATCGTGCAATGAACACTTTGCTGTTTAAGATCAACAGTCAAATGAACAGGTTCACATCACTCGCATGCAATTAATTGTGCAGCACATAAACCCCGTAACTTAAAATGTGTTGTTTTTACACTTTGGTTTTTGTATGGATTAAACAAATTAAAAAATTAAAGGTCACTATGGCAGCATACAGTGTTCTGTCCACAGTTCTTTGACTGACCGGATTTCACCATAGTTTTAATATAACTACGTTAATGATTTTAATTACACTTGGATTCTAAAAAGGTAGTCAGACCTACAAACCACACGTGGTGTTTATGAGAAGCGAAGCAGGCTCACACCATTAAACAGTTTATGATTAAATGATTAGTTGTGTGCATTCCTGAGTGAGCATAGCATCATATTAGATTCACTCCAGTTTCAATCAGGCCACCTGGAGAAGAGTGGCCTCCAGGGAGCCGGCGTCTCAGATGGTAGCCTAAGTTCACAAGACTCTGTGGAAGTTTCCAGTGACTCAACATCAAACCTGCTTTGAGGGAGAAAGGATTTGTGTTTCTAATTTCTCGATGTTGAGTCTGTGAATTTTAAAAAGCTGGATAAAGAAAGAGTCGGACAGTTCAGTGTGTGTGTTCGTTGTCCTACCAGCCTCTGCTGCAGTGAAGGCGTACTGGCTGCTGCAGGAGGTTCCCATGTAAGACTTCTCATTGGCTGCCGCCTCCTCTTCCACCTCAGTGTTCTCGTCCTCCTTCAAGTCTCCAAGAGTCACGATGTCCGAGTGGTCGCTGGAGGACAACAGAGCTCCATGCTGTTTCCCTTTGGTGTTGTGTCCGGCCTGAGGAAGATACAATATAGTGAGGATGGAAGGCAAATGGAGCAGCCACTGGATTATTTAAACACTATTATTATTATTATTATTATTATTATTATTATTATTATTATTATTATTATTAGTTTCTTCACCTCTGAAGCACACAGTGTCTCCTCTATGGTTTCTTCTTCCAGAGTTTCATCTAGTGACTCAGCAACCTTCTCTTCGACACAGTGAGCTGAAAATATAATGAATGCAAATTCAATTAAATGTGTGAATTACACTTGTTATGATGACAAAGTAGCATTCTACTGGGATGGCTCCCGCTGCGACCCTTAAAAAGGATAAATCGGTGATCAATGGATGGATTATACTAATATGTGCAGCAAAGATATGTTACAGCAATAACAGTTATAACTAAAGCTGCAATCAAGTATTTTAATTATTGATAAATATGATGATTTCTTTCTTGATTAATTGTTTTGTCTTTAAAATGTAAGAAAAATAAAAGGACGATCACAATTCCATGTTGACAAATTCAAATTGTTTTGTTCAAACAATAGTGCAAAAATTCTGTTTATTGTCACACAAGAATAATCAGCAAATAATCACATTTGAGAAACTGAAAACAATATTTCTTTCTCTTTGTGCTTAAAAAAATATCTGACATAAATTAATCCGTTATATGATAGTTAAACATAACAACAACAATAAACAGCTCAACAAACATAAATAATCAAACGGAGCCCAATTCCTAAATAAAAGATCATTTAAAAACGCAAGTTGATCAAATCTGAGTTTTAAAGGTTCCCTATATGATATACGGAGCATTAATATAGCATAATTTAACAATTTGTAACTATGTAAAGCTATAGTGGAGAAATGTCTACCTGACCAGAGAATGAAGTCATGTTTGTGATTTACTTTTTATTCTTATGTCATACTTACGACATCATTCACAGTTAATATTATTGATATTGACTATTGTTTAATCTCAAGAAGAAAAAACTTATCTGAGAATATTTACCATGAGATGCAGAAGCCTGTTTATCCTGTAGCTCTGCTTCCTCCAGTAGGGGGCGCTCCAACAGTTCAGCATCCACAGTAGCCTCCGATCCCAATGTCTCAATATCTGAGCCCTGTGAACACAATATGCATACATTAAAACTGAACGTAATGGAAGAAATGTATATTTATGTATTCAGATTTAGAACTCCTGCATCATTTGATAAATAAATAATAATAAATAATTCAGACAATGGATGCAGACATACAGTATTCAGTAAGAGAGTCTACACTAAGTAGTTCTATGTACGTTTATTTATAGTGTTGACTAGGGTTGGGTACCGAACCCTGTACTTTTACCGGTACCGACCGAAACACGTCGGTATTACCGGGTATTGGTTCACGTAAAATCCAACGGTGCCAAATTTCGGTACTTTCACGTACATCCGGAGCAGAATGCACCAGCTGATATGCCTGAGTGTAACGTTATGTCCAACTCGAAACAGAAAGCAATTATGACCAATTTAGTGCTCCATTTACATGTAAATGTGTGTGTCTTGTGCCAGGAGGAGGCATACATCATAAATCAGAATAATATTCCTTAAAATGACTTAAATAATGGTGAACATTGACATATGGAACGCACCCACTGCTCTGAATCACGACTGGATCATGAATCATCATGACAACGCGATTGCTGCGGCGACAGAAACTAGCAGCACACCGGCAGCTAGCAACATGGAGTCATCGCCGGCATCTCCAGGTAGGTTAACTCTGTAATGTAGGTATTTGGATCGGTTGTTGGTAGAAGTGTGCAAAGTTGAATAACTGGTTAACGGTTGTAATGTTATTATCACCACCCTTTGGTTATTCCAAAATGTATAGAATCAGCAGCGTAGAATCATAACATGGCATAGCAACTAGCATAGAAGCTAGGCTATCCTATTACGGTGAAGTTCTGCTAACTTTAACGTTCAGTATTGGGGGTCGTTAACTAATCTACAAAAAGTAGGTTAGAGCTTAAATAAATTAAAGACCCTTAAAAGCTGTTTATTGACTTCTGTTCTGTGGACTGTGTTCGAGTTAACGTGAGTTGCCTAACGGTATGATGATGTTACGAAACTGTAACTTTCGTATCTTTGTATCTTTGTATCTTTGTGTACAGGCTTCCTCCACACCCTCAGAGCGGGTGTTCTCTACGGCTGGGGACACAGTGAGTGTGGAGCGGGCAAGGCTACAACCTGAAAAGAGTAGATATGCTGGTCTTTCTGAAAAAGAATTACACCGCTTAGAATTGCGTAGTAGTAGCAGCAGCGCTAGTTTTTTTTAGCTTGTTTGAGCTTGACTCTGTGTGTGTGTGTGTGTTTTTAAAAAAATGTTTACTGCCCCTACTCTGTGCGTTCATAATGTTTTATATGTTTAGGGGGGTAATACAATGTTCACATGGCTGTGTGTGTGTGTGTGTGTGTGTGTGTGTTTTTTTTAAATGTTTACCGTCCATACTGTTCGTGTGTTTATAATGTTTTATATGTTTAGGGGGGTAATACAGTGGGGTTTTGTGTGTTTTGGGTGTTTGCATTCTGTTTAATAAAATGTTTAAACTGAGAAGTTGTGAGTTTTTTTTAACTGTAATCAAATGTTGTAGTCGTTAAAACCAGTCGTTACAGTTCAGTTACAGTAAGGTACCGAAAAAAGCATCGTTGGATACCGAGACCGAACACTAGGCACCGGCACCGGTACCGATATCGGTTCAAATGTGAAAGGTACCCAACCCTAGTGTTGACTAGCAACTGCAACACATTAAGTGGAAATTGTGTTTAATTGCACAACGCCGGCATGTTTGTGTGTAAAAATAGTCTTCATTGCTCAAACCTTGGCTTGGATTTTTTTTTAACAAAAGAGTATTTTTACATACAAGTTGCTGCAGTTCATTCTAGAGAATTGTCCCATTTAATGTGATTTTTTTCTTGTGGTAATGTTTATCACCAGTTTGTGATGTATTATCAGTGTACTATTTCTTTGATGTATTTGATTACAATCAAATGAACACTTAGATGATCATGTCCATGTGTCCAATGTCCATTTTCTTTCACAGAAATTAACCTTAATTTGAGTTTTTTTTTATTTAACACAGTAATAAGTCCCTCTCTCTTTGTTGCCATCTAAAATTAAAAAAAACAAAACAATAATACAACATCTGAGAATAGCTGGGATTAGGAACTATGAAAAAGGATTCATACCTCATTACTGATAATGGTCCAGCCACAGGACGACTCTGCATCACTTGACGTCTCTGACATTTCTGTCAGTTGTCAGCAACATACAGGGATCTAGTAGAGAAAGGGGGTTAAATACTGGGGACAGCATATTGTAGTAAAAAATATAAGGTAGTGAAAATAGTGTCAACTTTCATGTACGTATTAATTTGATGAACATGGATGGGTTGATCCTGCCTGTCAACAAATAACGACACTAACATCAACTCCTGAATCAGGTGTTACTACATATCTGACTGAGCAGAAACCTGACTCCAAGCAGCATGCAACTGTTTCACCATCCTACTTGGAGTATTACTAGTATTACTAGGACTGGGAAGTACCCTTCACCGGATGCTAATTTGGGTCTGTTGTGTGCCACTTTATCCATCTATAGAGATACGTGTTACATTTACTATGAGTATCTGGTTGTTTTTTAACATTTTTTATTAAATTAATTTAATTCAATGTAACAGTTCAACACTGCTGTTAAGGATGGCTACATTCATTCACCATTTCTCTTTATTTTTTATAGCAGGTCATGAACTTGAGAATTAATTTCCAAATAATAATAACAAAAAAAAAAAAAAAAAAAAACGATAATACACAAATACATATTACCCCTGTATGGTCTTCACTTTTGGGACCCTCTGGTATCCCTCAGATCAAATGGACCCGGGACATATTTGGGGTAATAAATACAATTCTAATACAAAATTTTACTTCATAAACCCATGATTTGTATTGTGTCTGTGTGTGTGCCTGTGTTTTTTTTTTTCTGTGTGTCTGTGTATGTGGGTCAAATTGACCTGAAGACATAGGATGTAAATGTGTGGGGTAAAGTAGCATGTGTGCTAAATATATTATTTTACATGTTCAGCACATAAAATAAGCTAAGGCCATTGAGTTTCAGGTAGAACAAATGTATACTTGTACCATTTTTCTTCTTTTAAAAATTTGAAACGGGTCAATTTGACCCGAACACCATACAAATAATGTAAACAGCGACCTCACTCGATAAACAGCGACCTCTATCGGTGACAACCCGCAATAGCAGCTAACAAAATAAGGCAGTTCCTGCGGCCCGACCATGAAAACAGACGTTTAGAGTCAACGACGGTTCACAGCCGTCAACTTCAGCTAACACTAGCCGATAACGTTGGATAAATGCCGACATTTACCGGTCGGTTAACTAACTTACTGGCTGGTTGTTGCCGCCACTTATCTCAGCATCGTCGGAACATAACACGACAATGACCGTAGTGACAACACTCGGTATCTTTGGCAGCTATTTAACACCGCTAGCCGTTTAAAGGCTAATAACTCGACTTTACTCACTGCTGTGTCGTTCTCCAGGCCGAGGGAGCTGTTTACAGGGACATCCGGAGTTGTTGCAGTATGCCCCAACCCAGGTTATCCGTTAGCAACGCTGCAAACTCACTGTAGACGGGAAATGCAGTCTTAAAGTGGGACAGGTGTACACGCAGCGCAAGGCCTTCACCGACGCCTTGGAACTACATTTCCCAGGGGTCAGCGCGGTGGCCAAACTGGTTCAACAAGAGTGGAAACACGTTTTGCGGTTGCGACAAAACATAAACAAGGAAACGTGACAATGCAGAAACAGGCCCAAAATCCGTCAGGACGGAGAGACGAGCTGTTTTTGTAGTCGTGTAGCGCGGGCAGACATTTTAACACGTAAATCGCTAATGCTGAAAAAGTTGGACAGTCCGCGGGAAAGCACGTGGTCCTCGTTGTTATGGGCTGCTGGCGGGTTTCGTCGGCTCTCAGCCAATAGAAGATGTTGTTGACTAATAAAAAAGTTGCTCGAGGAGTAGGCGTTATTGTGCAAGCTGTGAAGACTCACTCGTGATAGATTACCACACCCTTTAAGGAATTAATTAACACTGCAACATATTCATGACAACACCACAGACACACAGAGTATGGATGTTATTGTGTTGGGGTTAACCATAGATATAAAACATGTAAAAAAATATAATAATAACTGTAGCTATGCCTGATTTTCTGTCCCTCTACAGCACGAGAACGCTGATTGATTAATTAGTCGCTTATGTTTATGTGTTTAAATAATAATGTAACATAACTTCCGAATGGCTCAGTAATCCTATAATCTGCTGTAGACATGTCATACCACTAGAGGTCACTGTTGTCAAGATTATGTTGTGTGTTTTTGTGTGTATGTTAATTACTAAAGAGTATAAAGTGCGTGTATGCACTATAAGCATTATATATATATATATATATATATATATATATATATATATATATATATATATATATATATATATATATATATATATATATATATACACACATACATAAAAACTAATTTACTCTAAACGTACACATTTGAGCTACTTTTCACATTAAAAAAACATATGATGAGAAAATACACTGCTGATTTATCCATAATTAAAATGATTATTAATTGCAGCCCCATACAAAAGTTAAAATTAGCCCAAACTTAATGATTGCTAATTAACAAACAGCATGCTGTACTATTTCAATCATGCCACTTAAATGAATGTGTATATACCTCTACAGTGCCTTGAAAAAGTATTCATACCCCTTGAACTTTTTCACATTTTGTCACTCTACAACCACAAACTTAAATGTATTTTATTGAGATTTTATGTGATAGACCAACACAAAGTAACACATAATTGTGAAGTGGAACGAAAATGATACATGGTTTACAAAAATTTAAGCAAATAAAAATCTGAAAAGTGTGGTGTGCATTTGTATTAAGCCCCCCTGTGTCAATACTTTGTAGAGCCACCTTTCGCTGCAATTACAGCTGCAAGTCTTTTGGGGTATGTCTCTACCAGCTTTGCACATCTAGAGACTGAAATTTTTGCCCATTCTTCTTTGCAAAATAGCTCAAGCTCAACCAGATTGGATGGAGAGCGTCTGTGAACAGAAACTATCAAGTCTTGCCACAGATGCTCAATGGGATTTAGGTCTGGACTTTGACCGGGCCATTCTAACACATGAATATTCTTTGTTTTAAACCATTCCATTGTAGCTCTGGCTGTATGTTTAGGGTCATTGTCTTGCTGGAAGGTGAATCTCCTTCCCAGTCTCAAGTCTTTTGCAGCCTCCAACAGGTTTTCTTCCAGGATTGCCCTGTATTTAGCTCCATCCATCCTCCCATCAACTCTGACCAGCTTCCCTGTCCCTGCTGAAGAAAAGCATCCCCACAGCATGAGGCTGCCACCACCATGTTTCACAGTGGATGGTGTGTTCAGGGTGATGAGCAGTGTTACTTTTCCGCCACACATAGCGCTTTGCATTCAGGCCAAAAAGTTCAACTTTGGTCTCGTCTGACCAGAGCACCTTCTTCCACATGTTTGCTGTGTCCCCAACATGGCTTGTGGCGGGACTTCTTATGTCTGTTTTTTAACAATGGCTTTCTTCTTGCTACTCTTCCATAAAGGCCAGATTTGTGGAGTACACAACTTATAGTTGTCCTGTGGACAGATTCTCCCACCTGAGCTGTGGATTTCTGCAACTCCTCCAGAGTGACCATGGGCCTCTTGGCAGCTTCTCTCACCAGTGCTCTCCTCGCTCAGTCTGTCAGTTTAGGTGGACGGCCATGTCTTGGTAGGTTAGCAGTTGTGGCATACTTCTTCCATTTTTGGATGATGGATTGAACAGTGCTCCTTGAGATGTTCAAAGCTTTGGATATTTTTTTATAACCTAACCCTGCTTTAAACTTCTCCACAACTTTTTCCCTGACCTGTCTGGTGAGTTCCTTGGTCTTCATGAAGCTCTTTGTTGACTAGTGTTCTCTAACAAAGCACTGAGGCCTTCACAGAACAGTTGTATTTAGACCGATACTAAATTACACACAGGTGGACTCTATGAACTAATTAGGTGACTTCTGAAGGCAACTGATTGCACTGCATTTTATTTAGGGGTATCAGAGTAGAGGGGGCTGAATACAAATGCACACCACACTTTTCAGATTTTTATTTGCTTACATTTTTGTAAATCATGTATCATTTTCATTCCACTTCACAATTATGTGTTACTTTGTGTTGGTCTATCACATAAAATCTCAATAAAATACATTTAAGTTTGTGGTTGTAGAGTGACAAAATGTGAAAAAGTTCAAGGGGTATGAATACTTTTTCAAGGCACTGTATATTTACAAATTGGTCTCCTGTCTGGAAAACCACCAAGCAAAGGAACCATTTGGAGTGTGCAAAAAAAATGACAACAACAAAAGTTGCAATTTTTATACTTTTATTTAAATTGAGAATCAGACTTTTTCATAATTAAACACTGTCTAAAATATCTGTACTAAACATTTTTTTGGCAAAAACCAAGTGATTTCGCTGACAATGACAAACTCACAAAATATAACAAAACATGAACACAATATATCAGTAAAACAAAATTACAAAAAGGTACATTCAATTTGGAAGAGATCTGCTTCGTCTCTGAGGAGCAGCAGCTGTGGGTTCCCCTGAGTTTGACTGTAAATAACCCACAGTGCTCAACCTCACATTATTTAAAATCAACAGTACTGCAAAAACGGAAAACGAGACTCTGTGTCTTTAAATTCACACGCTCAGACAGGAACATGATTCCAACATAACACCGTTCATGAGATGGAAGACCAACATCCTGCATCGCTTGTTTGATGATCTTGATCTCTTCAGACATAATTTAACTGCATCTTTCACAAGAATATGAAAAATAAAGACCTGAGGTAGCTTTATGTACCTGTATAACTACAAAGGCTCAATTCAGAACCTGCATGACTCCAGCTGTTGTGTGCGTCATTGATTTGTGTAATTGATGTATCAAATCACAGCTTCACAACATCACACTTATCACAAAAATGCCGTTTTCAGATTCTGGATTGAGCCCTTAAAGCTCTAATAATACAGGATATATGAATACATTATGGTTCAAGTTCAAATGTGTATCCTTCTTTTACTTTGCAAAGGAGGCGGCAGGATACACAACTCCTGTATAAAATCTATTTTGTCTCGAAAAACAGTAGATCAAAATGGAAAACTTGATTTAGTGGAAATAAATGATGATTAAGAAACACAGCTTCCATCCTGCTTTCTGGTACTGCAACACATTATACAGTTATAACATGAGATATTCACGCAAAGATAGGATGCTTTTAAATGGAGCTCTATCAATATGCCAATATGCAATGGTGACCTTTTATAAAAGAAATCTTTGGTTTACATTGTTTGCTGATTGTGTCATTCTGCCTCCTGAGCAATCTTTCCCAATGATTGAATCCTCTGCAGAATCCTCTGATTAAAAATACAGACATGTGAAAACATGTGTGCACCCACTGACCTTTCTACAGTATTATATTTACTTTAAACCGTCTCTATAAAGACATGTATTTATTGTTCAAAGCGTAGTACGTCCCACGTGAGGAACTCTTCCAAATAAAAACTTTAAATTATTCAGCTGCTAAATCAATGGGTGCACATTTTCACACGACTGCACTGTTGCAACACAGACAATATAACATACTGTATTTAATAATTTCACCTACACTGTACAGACATCTGATTGCAACAGCTTTCGAGGAACTCCGCGACAGGATAATTTGGTTTCCATGCATAAAATTGATTATTAATTGTCACTCCATCACCATTAAGTGCCCGTTTATCCTGCTGGCACTTCTTCAAAGTTTTAACCCACAACTCCCTTTGCTCTTTCTGTCGCAGGTCAAGGCCACTAATGTGCAAGGCTTTAAGGAGCTCAACTGATCTCAAAGGCTACGTTTCATCTTTGGTCGAACAGGTTATTTCACATTCCTCAGTAACCTTCTGCCGGAGATTAATTGAGAGACTAAAATAAACTTAGGTAGCAAACAACTCTTTGGGTAATAGCGCCACAGTCACCGCTGCACATTGGCTGATAATACAAAACTACTTGGCAGACAAGTGCTAATCTTTATCTACTCTACAGCAAAACAAAATACTACTTGGAACAGAGGTAACTACAGTGTGTACTCAGTAGTACATTATCTTCTAACAAAAATATAGTTTCATGGTGTTCATTCAATTCTTCACTTTCATCTCTGATTAAACGCTTCCAACAATCACTCTTCACGTGTTGCATCCTCCCTCAGAAACGTTAGGCTTTGGTTTCCACGTCTGAGGGATGCTTTCCCACTTTAAGGCCAATTATAAAGCTTTTCTGTACCGACACGCCACTGCAAGCACTTCTGGTGTGAATCTTTACATGAATAAAAAGGAAGAAGTTGATCAACAAAAAGAGTCTGTTGTAAAAAAGGACCTGAGGAAGAACTACAGAGGGGGTTTCCATCTGTGGAGAGGGCAGCACAACATGAGATACATTCATTCTATTAGGCAATTACACAGTTTAGTACGGAGAAGATACCCTGTCAGTGCAGCACGTAACACTACTTTTTCAAAGGTACTAAACTTTGTTCCCTGAATTTAGGAAAACAATAAGACAATAACATAAATTCTTAATAGAGGTAGTATAAAACAGGAATAGCAAGGGCAGCTGCACACTGACATACAAAACAAAAGCAGGCTTTCATTATTTTTTCATAGCATTACTCAATAATGGACAAAATGAAAAAAAAACTGGCTCAGTTCCTCAGCAACATCTGAGGAGATAAATAACAAGCTGTGTGTTTTCCATCCTTCAGTCCACACAACAGGTGGAGTGAGAGGAGCGAGCTGCAGCGCCCTTACCATCCAGCAAAATCAGGACACGTAAGAGAAAACCACAAAATGGGACGACAATAGGAAGTCATCAGGAAGTATCACATGTAATGAACCTGAAGCAGTCCATCACATAACGTAGGTAAAAGAAGTTATTAAATATACAGCAGAAGTTCACCCGGGGGTAAACTGAGGTAGATAATCAGTGAAAAGGACTCACACTTCCCTTTCGCTCCAGTGATAAACTCTTAAATAAGGTTAGAAATGTCACTTTTCTTGTATCACATTCTTGGAAGTCGTTTTAAACATTCATGGTGGGTGAGATTTTTTCAAAAACATACACACACAAATAAGGAGAAAATAAAAAAAAGGGCATTCACTGAATGAAAAGAAAGAAGTAACAGAAATCAAACGATCCCTCCATGCCAACGTTAGTAAAGTGTAAAAGGCATTTGTCGGCTTTCTGTTCCTTGTGTGTTGGACCGGGATAGAGGTTAAGAAAGGTCTCTCTCCTTGTTTCTTTACACCTCTCTCTCATACGAGCATTCAGACTTACGGTACACTTACAACAGGAAGTAACTGCAGGAGGTTTACGTGGAAGACTTTCAGTTATTTGTCTTAGCCAGAAACACAATACAACTCTTGAGTGGTTGTTTCCCCGCCTCCGACACGTTTGTTCTGTTTGTTCTGAGTGTCACCACAGCTTCCTGTTGCTGTCGGTGACGGCTGTATAGTTAAACGATGAGTTTGGAAATACAGTGGAGTAGAGTAGACAAGAGTTGGGTAATAAAAATGAAACCACTCTTCAATATTTTGTGAGTGAAAATGAACAAAAAAAATATGAAGCTGAAGTAAACAGAGATTTCTATGATGTGATCTGTTCAGCTGTTTTCCTTCTGCAAGTGTACTATTGCCTTCACACCCTCACACACACACACCCTCACACACACACACACACACACACCCTCACACACACACACACACACACACACACACACACACACACACAGTCTCACAAACACTCAGCCACACACTTGGAGAGAAAGTGCAGACTGAGAACTGCTCTGCTCTTCACGATGACAGCATCCGTTCTCGTCGGCCTCCGTTAACTTCAGCTCAGTCTGACTGTCATCCTTCAGCTCGTCGGACTCCTCGGCGGCGTCGCTGCAGTCCGAGCCCCCGCCGTCCTCCGCTGTCAAAGATGGAGGGCGGCTGCTGGTGCCAGACGACAGGTTGGTTATCTCCGTCTCATCGTGAGAGTAGCGGCCTGAGTCGCCGGTTTCGTGGCTTTCCTCACTGTTGGAGGAGCCCTCCGAGTCACCGGCACGCCAGAGCAGAGCTTTCATGGTGGTGGGCTGGTCTGGAGACATCGACAGCTCCTCTTCATAGGTCAGCACTGTGGTTCCAAGCTGGTATGAGGCTGAGCTGTGTCTCATATTCTACAGCACAGAGAAAATGTTCAGTCTTTAATCCAGCTTCTACAAAACCATATTTCTACTTATTACTCACGGAATGTGTTTCCCTTCTGCTTTATTTGTTTGTTAGAGTATCAAGACATTTAAAAACCTCAACATCCTCCTGACATCCTGCATGGTTCTTACTTGGACTGTATTTATGATTACCAAATAAGAAAAGAACATCTGAGAATACACTTTGAATATAAAAAAGCACTCCCAAGTTTAAGCTAGGAGGCATTCTTTGCCTGGGAATTAGTACTATTTTGCTCAATTCAGGCTGAAAACTATCTCCAGCAATCAGCACCAATCAAATATGTCTGTTCAAGTTTAGGTCTGCATTTAAACAATATATATAACCAGATATTTGGCAGCCTGAGGCTCACCTGAGGACGAGACAGTCTGTTGTAATTTACAAACGCTGGATTTATTTGTTACCAAAAGTTATTCAGTCATTCTGAACGTACCTGCAGTGATCTGCTGTCCTTTTTCCCATTACTGCTGAAGGAGAACCACGTCTCTTTCTTCTGAGTGCTGGGCTGGACGGGGCCAAGAGCATTGACCAGGAGAGTTGTTCCACCCTACAAGTGAAAACAGTATATATTATAGAAGTATATTTTGGAAGTGATGCTCTTGCAGCTACATTTCATATTTTGTTTTGATAACATCAGGTTCCTACAGTAATTAGGATCCTTATTATAATTACAATCTTGTGTTTCTCAGATTTAAAAAAATATTTAACACATTTTCAAAAAATGTCCAGGCCCAATGAACAGCATCCCAAAGTTACTTCAGGATTTGAACGTTGTGTACCTTGGCATCGATGAAATGGTTCTGACTGATGATAGGCCCGCTCACATCAGCATTCTCAGCTTGTCTCTCAGAGTCCTGATGTCCCGTAGCAGATGTGCTAATTACTCCTCTCTGCGTTTTACCAGCTAAAAATTTCCTGGAGGCAAACAAGCATGATGTCACTACAGACTCGAGGAAACTGGGCGTTTGCCGTTAAACAGTATGTACTGGTAGCTGTTTGTACGTGCTCGGACATACGACGTACCTGTTTTTGCCTCTGCAGACGATGATGAAAGCACAGATGATGATGCAGATGAGAGCGATGCAGACTCCCACAGTGATTCCTGTCATTGACTTCTGATCCAGGTGGTAGAAGCCATCTGAGAAGTCTGTGAAGGATGAAGGCAACATAGCCATAGTATTAATCACATGACGCACCACAGTCTGAAAATATTTATGACAGGAAGACCCCAAACAGTCGGAAAGAAGTGATGTAACTGACCCGAGGATTGTGTGGAGCCACGAGAGAGCCAGGGATCACGACCAGAGGAGAAATCTGCTCGGAGTGTCAGCTCCACTGCGTGAGAAAACGGCCCGTCACCCACGTTGTTGGATGCAGAAACTTTCACAAAGTAAATCTGCCCCGGCTCCAGGTTCTCCAGCAGCGCCATGGTGATGGTTCCTGTTGGTGAAATCAAAGCAAAGGGAAGGAAGTGAATACGTTTTGAGTTTCCAGATATATTTAAGCACACCGACATAAGAGATAATCTTGAATAAACATGTCATTGTTTTACTGTTACTCCAATATGTTACGGTTGAGATGCACGCACATCTCTAACTTTTTCAGTCAGCTGACCTGAAGAACAGGACTCTGGGATGCAGTGAAAGACAAACATAAAATCAGTCCTTATAGCTGAGAGGTGCTATGTGAGAGAGGAGCAGGAGGTCAGGGGGTCAGGGCTACACACATTCCCTTATCCGGTACCACCCAGTCTACACACCACCAGGGTCCCTTCAGAGACTACAGGGGGATGGGTGTTCAGTTTGAGGGGGGAGGGGCTGAGCTGGAGGGGCTTTGTGAATGGCTTCACTTTTGACCCTTCACCGGGGGCAAAGGGGAATAGTGTGTGTCTTTTTTGTGTGTTTCCTGAGGTCATCTACCCTGAAAAACACCTCACAAACCAGATGCAATGACAGCTTTATAACGCCTGTGACGGTGTGGAAGGGTTGCTTTACAAAGAGTTCTCATTTGCAAAAATATTGCATGAAAACTCTCCTTTTACAGTTTATATCTCTGTGAACTTCTCCATTAAAGTAATGTATGTTAATTCCCACTGATGACAAACTATTATTGTCTCATTCTAACTATAAAACAATGGGTTTTCTTTAGACATAATTATGGACGGTGATGTCAAACACACTTTAAAGTAACTGTGCTTTAGAGCAGGGAGCAGCTGCACAGCTACACAGTACATAAAGTCTGTACTTTGATTATTTCAGTAAGTTTGTCCGTGATGAAAACAAATTAAATACACCGTCTGATAGGGATGACACTACAGCAGCACCGAAGACATATAAACTCTAAACATCGAGTGGCTTATTTCTGCGTATTCTCATTGAGAATATGACTTTAAAGCTGCATTCATCTGTATTTTGTTGATGGATCAATTACAAACAGTGATTAATAGTCACAAAGAGAGAACTAAAGGCATTAAACACAGCTTCGGTTTGCAGAAAGTGCATCACTGAGACATACTTTGTCTGTTTTTATAAATAGAATCGGTTCAAATAGTCTTTTTGTGAAAAGGGTCAATACGAAGTCTTTGTTGTAATCGCATTAAACCTCCAAACTGGTCTTTTATCAATAAGACAAAAGCAGTGAGCTCAATCTGTCCCGGATCGCAGCGAACAGAGACAAGCCTGGAGGATGAAATGAGTTACTGATTTCCAATGGACCGTTTGTGTGGGACTTTATCTCCAGTCTACGACTTACCTTCTCTTTGCAGGACTTGCCATTCCCCAGCGATCCAGGCATTCCTGGAGGTGTACAGGACGGTGTAATGAGTCACAGCTACGTTGGATTCATCAGGGGGTTTCCACGAAACCAGCGCCGTATCCGCTTCAATCAGAGTCACTTTCACATTGGAAGGAGGTTGAGTGGGAGCTGATGGGGCGGAGGAAAGATAAAATATATTATACAGCAACAGCAATATCACACTGTTGATAAAATGTTTGATAACTGTTCACCTACCATCAGGGAAAGTGTTCTGATAGACCACGGGGCTCCAGGGGCTGGACAGCTGGTCAATGTGAAGGCGAATGGCAAATTCATACTTGGTGTTGGGCTCCAGATCTTGCACTAAGAGGCTCTGCTCGCTCCTACACAAGAAACACAGAATAAAGGTTTTTAAAGAGCATATTCATTCAATACATACACGTCTTTTTGCCTGGAGATATCATCCAAATGAGTTCAATCGCTGAGGTTTGGGGATATTAATTCTGTAGATCACTAACAAAATACACGCCAAAAACATACATTCAATATATTTAAAAGCTACGTGACTTTGATGATGTAGTTCCTCATATTAATCCACGTCATCAAGTTTTACTGTGTTCGTGAACTGCTTCTTTAATAAAGGCTGTTGCCCAGCAGGTGGTGATATAGAGCTGTGGTGGCAGATTTGGTGATAGTAAACATTCCCCAACTATGGTGAGGTCGGCAACGGGACATGATGTTGGAATTGGAAGCATGCTGGTTTCGTATTCGAGCAGGCTTTGATTGAATGCAGGTAAACAGTCCGTGTGGAGAGCAAAAACAGCAGCAACACATCGACCAAAATGTAATCTCAGAACCCACCGGCAACTGATTTACCTTTGTATTAGTTTACAATTGGCTTGTAAACTTGCTATGTGTGAAACAACACATCATTTCTCAACTCTCTCAAGTTGCTCATCGAACTGTTTACAACGAGCTGGGCAAGGAAAAGGAAGTCTTCCACTGGCTGCACCGGAAACCCCAGAAATACAGCTCCTTGCCCCAAAAGGTTTATCCGTCATCAGACCAATAGCTGCTGGATTCAAAGGCTGTCATCCAGTAAGATTCACAAAACCCGCAGTCGCATGTGGTTTACATGAAACACTCTCCAAACAGGAAACCATCAAATCATAGTACAAAGCCCCCACACATGTATTAATCCTGCATTGATCAATAGTGTAGCTCCACACAATGATTGAAACTGCCAGTTGTATTATGAAGAAGTCCTTACGTCTGCAAGTAGAGCACCAGGGAGGCGTTCTGCAGGCCGACTGGGTTGCAGCGGACGGTGTAGTTGACCACCTGGCTGGAGGTGAAGGCCGGTCGGCCCCATTGCAGGAACACAGTGGTGGAACTGTTAGTCCTGGTGTAGACGTTGTGTGGAGGAGGTGGAGGAGGCACCAGGCGATCTCTAACAGCTGAGAAGAATAACGTTTATTTAATGGTCAAATACAAGCAACACATCATGCTTCAGAGTCGGAGACATACAAACATGTCATTGTGGAACTTACAGACACATCCAGGGGTGCTGACGGTCTGGTCTGCCTGGTAGCCATCTCCAATAAAGTTATAAGCCAGAAGCTTCACGTGGTACTTCTTCCTTGGGTCTACATTAAGAAAAAACATCACATCAAAGACAAAAAAAGATCAGGTCTGGACTAATATATACATGTGTAGTCTGGATTTATTCTCATCAACACTCCATTATTCACCAAGGACCCGTTACATGAGTCCTACAGCTAACAGGAAGCAGGAGGCATACATGAAAGAGTCCTGGACTGTGTGGGTGTGGGGTCAGTAAGGTCTGCTGGTTTGATGGTGTGGTGGGAACCAGAGGTGAGGCAGTGCAACAGATGTTCAGTCACGTAAGTCCTTTGGTCAGTTTCTGCAGCACAGATGAGCTCCACTATCCATCACCCTGTCACCCCAGGTCTTTTGACAAAATAAGAAGGCCCTTTCTCAGACCTGCTGGTCCGTGGTCAGTGGCCACTCCTATTCAGGTCCAGAATCTGGGGGTCAAATCGACGGACAAAATCCCCTGGGAAGGACGTTGCTGACGGTCAACAGCAGTTGCAGGCCTCAGTGACCCTGAAGACCCAGCGCTGAACAAAAGCCATCTGACCAAATGTCCCTTTTACCCCCAAAAAGAATAATGTTCATGGGCTGATTTCAATGTTGCATACAGTATTGATAGTGTGAGTCATATCTAACACAACAGTAAATAAATGCACACTGATCCTCACCCTCTTTGATTAATGTTTCTCCAATACAAGGTCACAGTTTGGTGGGAAGATGAACATCACTTTTGCAATACTATGAATGCTTCACAAATGATGATAAAAGCATTGTCTAATCTAAGATCTTTGAGATCTGTTGGAACTTTTAAATGAGTAAGAATGGGAGCACCTTCCATAAATTAAAGTACATTTATATATAAATACATATATAAACATACACATGCATATTTTGCTCAACTAAACTAAATAATCTTGACTCTATTCCTATTATTACATACCCGTCTATCCTGGAGAAAAAACACTACTATTGCTTTATGAGACTTTTTTAGGGGTTCTTGAGAAGAGGCCAAAGGAGATGAATTTGCGTCCATGGAGGTTAAAGAAGTTTCGGAGGGGTGGAGTCAAGCTAACTGCACCCCCC
This sequence comes from Eutrigla gurnardus, assembly GCF_963514095.1. NCBI lineage: Eukaryota > Metazoa > Chordata > Actinopteri > Perciformes > Triglidae > Eutrigla > Eutrigla gurnardus. Next base: position 1,541,784 of record NC_139915.1, on the reverse strand, counting down.
CCCCCCCCCCCCCCACAGCCCTAAGGAGTTTCAGTGGAGCCAGACCAGGGCCAGCAGGTCAGGCTGAGATTAAACTCTAAAAGAATCTGAGGTCACGGCTGTGGAATATGAGATGAGCCTCTTTTCTGCTTAAAGATGTTCCCTGAACAAAATGATATGGGCTTTTGCAATGACAAATATAAGAATTAAAGAAAATGTTAACATACTTATTAACAATATGAACTGCTTCGTGGATTTCTAGAAGAATTCCCTGCACCGCGTCAAGGAGACTGATCTGGAGATATATTTATTTTTCCTGTTGCAAGAGATAATGAAGACTTTTTGTACAATGACCAGCTTTTCATCCAGAGTTTTCTGCCTCAGTGTCCACTGCTAAAGAGGAGCAGGCACATAGTATGCACCTCTACCCAGCCCCACAATACAATGGGCCTGTCGTAATTATGCACGAGAGTAGCTCTGTGAGGGGGGAAGCTGTGACATCTGGGCCACGACCTTTGACATGGAATCTGGGCAAGCTAAATCCTGCAAAAGGAGGGGTGACCGGGCTCCCTCTGAGGGGGGAGGGTCAAGCAGAGGAAGTCCGTGGAAAAACAGCGAAACATGAAGAGTCCAAATAAAATGCCACTTAATAGGTGATGACAGTGTCCTGATAAGAGTAAACTATTTACTCATAATAGACCTGAAAACTGAAGCTCTCGCCTTTAAATGTTATATGATCTGACCAAATAAATATACACTCAACCATAGATTAAAAGAAGAAGCTGTTACTCATCTAATTTATTATGCTTTTCTAAGATACCGATTAAGGCTGCAACTCACATTTATTTCCATTATCGGTTCATACCATACATTCTCACAGTTAATGGTTTGTCCCACTAGCAGTCCAAAACCCAATGACATTCAGTGTAAAGTGACATAAAAAAGACTGAAATTATTAATCCACTATTAATGAATGAATGAATCTACTAATTGTTTCAGCTCTACCTGATATAGCAGCAGGTAGAGCTGTATAACATTGTTATTGTATTCTTAGAGTGTCTTGAGTGAAGACATTTTCCTGTCCTTCCCACTGGGATAAACCTCACGTGGCTTAACTCCCATAAATTATGTTGTTGGTATTAAAGGGCATATTTGAGCCATTTGTGGTCAGCCTTTTTTACAGCCAAAATGCAGATCCTGTTGGCCCCTCAGGTTTTTGTTCTGCCCTCCGAAAGGCCCCCCAGGCCGCAGCAAGCCAGGCCTGAACAGGGGCCGTAAATGTCAACTCCTGCATGAACCCTCACACCACTATCTATCATCTCTCTCTGTCTCCTCCCCCTCTCTTTTACTCACACAAATCAACATGGATGCATACTGACACACACACACACACACACACACACACACACACACACACACACACACACACACACACACACACAAAACAATTACCTTTTAAATTGTTGATCAGAAATCCAAAGTTTTTACACTAAGCATGCTTTGCTTTGAAACACAGCCTGCAGCTATGAGATAAATGGACAGTCGTGCTGCCCGGTGCCAACAGGTATGAGAGGTATTTAAGCCTCGACCACGAATACATGTTCTTATCCTGAGCCAAGGAGAGAATACACATGCGATGAAAGGTCACATTGACTTGCCATTTATACCCAACCGGAGCCTCTCACACACATTCCTGTCTCTCAGGGTGTGCTTCCAATCGTCTGGATCAGTCATAAGTGATAATTCAGAGCATGTCCTTCTGCAGCTGTACACAGAGCTGCATCTGCAGCATCCAGCCACAGCTGTCAGTTCACAAATCAATTCTATTGGCAATATGGGATGGGAAATCCCATTTACAGTTGTGACCAACGCTCCAAACCTTCCATTTCTTTGGTTATTTTCTGTTCATTTCTGAAGTAAATTACTTTTAACTCGTCTGGTTTCACATTTCTGTTGCAGCCTTTGAGCTGGGCTGTAACACTGTACAAGGAGATTTAATTTGCAAGGCAATTATTGACTGGGAATAATTATATAGTCAGCATTTTGTCGTCTCAAGGACACAAATCTTAAGAAATACTTCAACATGCAGCTACAAACATTTGTAAATAATAAAAAACGTAAATGTATAATATGAACTAATTAGTTCCTGTTCATTTACAAATTTCACTGTTACAATACAACGGAAATTTGAATAAACCAAAGGTCCATTCAGATCATGTGCTCATTTGTGAGTAAGTATTGACATTTGATCATTAACAATAAAATGGTTAAAATTGGTCAATTAATTACACTCAAAGGTTTTGCTTCACTTCATCTGTTATAATCAGCAATTTCAGTGTTTTATTGTTGCTAATGCTAATGCTAGTAAACTTTAGATACAGAAGTAGAGATGCGACTGGTCGATTATCACCTGATTGGCCGATCAGTCTCATATTTCAGTTTTTTTGCCAGTCACATCATACATATAGGTGCTGTATGATAGTTTTATATTGACAGTTACATCATACATATAGGTGCTGTATGATAGTTTTATATTGACAGTTACATCATACATATAGGTGCTGTATGATAGTTTTATATTGACAGTTACATCATACATATAGGTGCTGTATGATAGTTTTATAGTGACAGTTACATCATCTATATATAGGTGCTGTATGATAGATTAATATTGACAGTTACATCATACATATAGGTGCTGTATGATAGTTTTATATTGACAGTTACATCATACATATAGGTGCCGTATGATAGATTTATATTGACAGTTACATCACACATGCTCAACATGTTTTCATTGTGACTGAAGAAGACATCAAGTCTGAAATAAGCTCTATCTCTTTACATACAGTAGATGTGGCTTTACATTACTGACTATTCTCTATTTGTGCTACAACAGAAGTACATTTTAACTATTTAGCTAAGAGTTATATCAGGATCTATTAAGATCTAGTCTATGTTTCTAAATATGACTGTGTTAAAGAAGAGGGAAGCAATAATAAATTGGTGGGAAGTTGGATTCTTCACAGCACAGCGGGGTTTACTCTGATGCAGGATGTGTTGCCACACAGGGGTCAGATGCTTATGCACAGTGCTGCAGTGCTAATGAGAATGCATGAGAAAGAAATCTCAGAACTGCAAGATACTGAGCTCACAAGAGATGCTCATTGTTTGGCCCACAGCTCGGTTGGTGAAAGGATGCATTTCCTTTAAGTCTCGGCTAATAAACTATCTTTGTGGCTCTCAAAACCAAACACAATGAGAGTCTTTGATGTGGATGCTCCTCCAGCAATGCTGCTCAAAGCAGTCATAAAACACATAATAAATCTGCCTCCCAAAGCGTCGCTTCAAAACACAGACCTGCAAAGGTCCTTTATCAGAGAGGGAAGATAAATGATTATTTTTATTCTGCTGAAGCTCTATTTGTGATGTTTGTAATGTGGTTGATTATCAGCTGCTTCCTCTTCCTCCTGAACATTTATTCAACATTCAGAGCAATCTGATGAACGAAGAGAGAGCAAATCTGCAGATCTCCCCATATTAAACACACTAATACAACCAATATGACCATAAAATAACATGAAATACATTTAATTCATAAAAAGAAAAACAATTTGACTGAATTAAGTGGATTTTTATCAAACTGGGATCCCAGGTGTAACTTTATATTTAGCTAAGTTAGTTTATTAATTCATGTAATTTGATCAGTATTAGTGTTCATTATTAATAATAATCAATATCATCAGTGGAAACAAGAGCCGGTTGGTTTCATAGTCAGTGTTTTGTAGGATTAACCGTAGTGTTTGAAGTAAATATCTAACTAACTAAACGCCTGCAGCAGCTAAAGTTAACACCTAAAGTAATTTATAGTGCCTCCTCGTATTTTTTTCTTTCTGATCCTGTTCAAGCACTGAGCTTCCTGATTTACAAGTCAGCTGCTTACCACCTGGTTGACCCCTCTAGCCACAGATGGTCAGTTGTCCAATGCGCTGGCCTGAGCCCCCTCTCCTCTCTCAAACAAAAAAAAAAAGCCAAAATGAATCTGACCTAAAGGCCAAAAGAGCTGCGATACGTCTCAAACACCATCCAGCAGCTGCTGGAAAGGCCCACACAATGAAATCCTGCACAGAGGGTGGGAGGATGTGTGGATCTGTTCTCTCCTCAACACGCAATGATGCTTCAGACAATTAATCATTCATAAACTTAGAAAAACTATAGATCCTTGATGCTACTACCAGTTTTAACCACAACAAACCATTTCAGTTAAGCTTTTGTGAGCTTATTTAATTGACCGTCAGTACGGGAAAGTCTTTCACTCATGTCAAATATTCCTGTGTTGCTATATTTACTGTATTATATACTGTACTGTAACAGCCTAGTGACCCACAATAATGACTAACATATGAAATGTTAGGCCAATTTAGGAAAAAGACAGCAAAAATACACCTTTTTCACATCACAACCAGCAGTGTTGATGGGGATGTTTACTTTAAAGAACTAATGATCACTAATAATTACATCATCCACTGTAAAGGGAGCTTCCAATGTAAATATGAAGCTTCGGTGTGGTGTTGGTGCTCACAGGAAAACCATGGAAACACTGTATAACGTCCTGCATACAAGGTGGACTCACCGAGGCCTCCAATGGTGTATCTATTATCCAAGGCACGCAGCTGAACCGGGGCCCTCTCCGGCTGGCTCTCCTCATGGTAGAAGAGTCTGTAGCCCTGAACGCTGGCTGAGTTCCTGGGGGCCAGCTGCCAGCGGGCCAAGATAGTGGTGCAGTTTGAAGGCTCCAAATGCAGCTCGGGAGCCATAGGAACTAGAAATAGAGTCAGAAAAACATTTATATTTAGATAACGATAATCTGAGATGGATGACAACCCTTCAGGTAAAAGTCCATGTGGATCAATAGAAGAAGCACTGCTTTATGGCCATCGTTTTGTCATGTCTGTCTTATGACTGGAGCTTCTCAGAAAACAGAAAACTGGAAGCTACTGTTTATGTCAGCAGGACGTTTTCTTTGAAAAGTGAAACTACCACCTGATGCTTAACCAGCTGTTTCACACTCAAAGCAGACCAGAGACAACCACACCAGCAGTCAGGGAGCCATTTCACACGTTGCTTTTTAGGAATGAGGGGAATGAAGTTTGCCAGTAGAAGACTCCTGGTCTGAGTTTAAACTGGAGACAGAGGGCTTTAGAGATGGACAGGAAAACCAAATCCTTCCTTCCCCCGCCTCAAAGCCTCAGATGTGGCTCACAACAGCCATATACTCTTTCCCACCCAAAGGCCTGAGTCGCTCCCTTTATGACCCATGACTGAATCCCTCCCAATGTTACTGACAGTGCAGGGCAAAGGTCACAGAGTAACAAATGCAAAACCTTAACAAGATTATTAGACCACGCTCTTCTAGACTCTGTCAAGAAGAGAGAGGTTCAGTGAGAATTCAGCTTTCTCTCTGATTTAGAAATTCTGAAAATCGCTAAAATCGCTTTTAATAAATGATGAAAGCAACCCTTCCGAATGTTGTACCTCGAGCACTGGATGCCTTGGGAGTGCGGTGGGAAGTCCAGACCGACTGCTCGCCCCACCCAACGCTTGTGGCAGCAACAATACGCAGGAGGTAGATGGTGTCCGGCTGCAGCTTTTCCAGGAGATGCTGGGTCTTGTTTCCAGGCAGCTCGACCTGTGAGACTGTATTTTCAGCACTGGTCCGATAGGACAGACGGTAGGCAGAGACTCGTCCACGGCTCAGCTTGTCTGGAAGAGGCTGCCAAGACACTTGGATGTCAATGGGACTGCGGCTGGTGAGGCTGAGCTCGGGGGCGCGGAGCGGAACTGTGGACCAACAGGACAGGGAGGTTCAAACAGACAGAAGCTGAACTCTTTGCAGTTTGTCTTTAATAATAATAATAAAAAAAATAGGAGAACCTTAGGAATGGGTTCAGTTACTATGACTTGTTCCAAACATACAAGATGGATTTATTTTAATAACCATATAAATTAATTGGCCTCCACACCAGCTGCTTCAATTAAGATTTGAATCATGAACTTAAAATAAATATGAACTAGAGAAATCTATCATAATCATTTTGATCATTTCAATGGACTGGACCTGCATTTATATAGCGCTTTTCTAGCTAACTAGCTACTCACGGCGCTTCACACACTACATTCAGTCACTTTAACCTGTTCACATACACATTCATACACTGATGGCAGAGGAGCCGCCTGCTCATCAGGATCTAACTCATTCACACACATTCACACGGAGGAGCCGGGACTCGAACCACCGATGAGGAAGACTCGCTCTCTATTACATCATACTGATGTGACCCTCACTATGTGTTTCCTCACCATCCTCCAGCGTGTGTTGGAACACGTTGTCAGACATGCGGCTGGCTCCCATGGGCATGTAGGCCACCACATAGAAGGTGTAGTTGCGAGCTGGCTCCAGGTCGTCAATAATGAAGCGGGTCGTGTCGTTTCCAATGACAACTTGATATTCCTCGTTGTTCAATCCTGGACAAAGGACAAAGAGTTTTATATCAAAATAAAATAAATCAATAGACCTTCTGGAGTTCTCTCAGTTTTTTCTCTGTTTTTTTGTTAAGAAAATCATTTTTTGCATCTCAATTTTTCAATTTTATTTAGATAAATTACAGATTACAAAATTAAAAAATATGTATACAAAGCAGGAGCCCGTCATTATATACAGCCTGCAAAATGGTGTAGTATAATATAAATACAAGACATACATTTCTGTGTGTATGTTTTCATAATTATATATGTGGGTTTTTTCATGGAGTATAAAAAAACTAAATTAGACACTGGACCAATCAGATCACCTTATTTTGTAATAAAACCTCACAGATCAAATACAATTTTACCTCAAGTGCCAAATATTTTTCATGCATAATCATGTCATTATAAAATATTGTACCATACAGTCTTTACTTCCTGCAGCAGGTTTGTTTTTTAACATTCATCTCCAGGTTCACTTCCACTAGTTTTTCTAACGACCTATTAGGTATTTAATTAGAACAGATTAAAAGTCACAAAGAAGGTGTATTTGTGTCCTGGTGAAACAAATACCTGCTCTGATTTCTGACTTGGTAAACAAGGTACTTGAGGAGTAAAAAAATAGCTTCCTATATAGCCTGAATGCCTCAGTAAGCCTCGCTGACAAGTGTCTTCCTGTCCGATTCACAACCTTCCATAGAAAACACACTTTTGGACACTCAGTCACACGGGCTAATTAGTTGTGCCTTTCATTAGAGCCTCTATTTAGTGCTGGGCTTCTTTCTCTGCAACCTCAGGTACAGAGCACACTGATACTCTGTCAATGTCAGCCATTCTGGGCGACTGGAGCCAAGGAGGTTTGTGTCACTTAATCGAAATCAAGAGCAGAAAATCCCTCACAGATGCCCGTTATTCACGAATAAACCAGAGAGAATTTGTTCAACTTGATCTTTTCATGTAGACGTCCTTATCCCCAACAAAATCCAGCAGGTGTTCCTTTCTCTCTTGTTGAATTCTGAACATTTCACCTCCCCAAAGGAAAGGAGTGGCATTATAATTAAGCCCAGTGCTTGAATGAACACACTGATTTTTTTTAAACTGATTGTTTGAATGTGACTCTTGTTGCCAACAGAAGGAGTTCCCAGGAAAGCTAAAAAGGCCTTTCTGCTGCCACATTACAACCCCCGTGCTTTATGTGAATGGTTATCTGTGAGGCTGCATTTTATCAGGCTAAAGGAAGGGAACCTGCATCTTGAAACTCCAAGGGGTCTACAGAGGACTATTCAAGACTTGACTTTGTCATGAAAAAGCAGCTTATTGTACTTTTTTCTGCCCACCAACATAGCATTAACGACACAGAGTCAGCTCCCACAATATACGCTCTGGACAGGAAGTGATACGTTGAAGATTACAAGTTTGAAAATAAAGTTAAAGAAGAAATGAAGACTGTTCTCACTCCTCGTCTCTGCATGCTAGCACATACATACACCCATGGGGTCTCGAGGCTACAGTAGCTGCAGCAAGCATAACATAGCCAAGTCTCTGACTGAACTGTCATGTTTTAAAAAGGAGTGTTAATGGACAACATGGGATAAAAAGACAATATCACTCATTCTGCTGCATCTGCCACTAACCTGAAATATCTAAATATGTTAACCTTCCACTAGAGACAACAGAAAATCTGATCCCTGTTATCTCTCTTTAAGTTTACAAAACACTCACCTTCAGCCTTCATGTAGTGCACGGAGTAAGCGATGACTTTATCTGAGTTGTACTGAGGCCTCTCCCAAGCCAGAAGGATGGCGGAGCTGGACACGGTTTCAGCTTGGATGTTCCTGGGAGCACTGGGCCGATCCTCAGACATCACCACAATGAGCCTCGCAATGGAGAGAACCGAGCCCTGCTCGTTCTCCGCCTGGCACTGATAGATGGCATCATCCTCAGGGATGATCTGGTTGATGACCAGTTTGCTACGTGACACAGATACACACAGATAAGGAGTATGCACACACATGGCTTCATCCTGAGGCTTCTGAACCAGGGTGTCATCATTCTATAATTAACTTTAACAAGCACTGACGTTTGAATAAGGAATGGGAGCAAATTATATGCAAACCAACTAAAAACCCAATTTGCACCGCTGTAAATTATTCAGTTTCCTTTCAACCGTAGTTACAGTAGTGAATTATGTATTTATATTAGCCAACAGAGACGAGTGTTTCTTGGTACAGTTAAAGGAGTTAGGGTTCCTGTTTTCTATGAAAAGAGGAATTTACCTGTTGTACATCTTGATTCGTCCATTGGAGTGAACTTTCTCTCCATTCTTGAACCAAGTGATCTGAGGCGTTGGAACTCCTTCAGCCTGACACACGAAGCGGGCGGTGCCGGCACGTGGACGGGTCAGGCTCTCCGGCCACTCGACAAAGGAAGGAGGTGCTGTAGAAGTAGAACACCAATGAGAAAAAGATTAGAATCAAAACCAGAATCAAAACCAAATCCAAACATATAAAGCCAAACTATGGTATATCCTTACCTAACACAGTGATATTGGCTGAAGTGACCGTATAGTTTCGTGTGCCAGGAGTGGTGGCTCTGCACATATAGACTCCTCCATGTTGGGGCTTGATGTCTGTGATGATGAGGTTGCCGTTTCCCAACACTTTGGTGTTGTAAACATCAATAGACTTGCTGTCCGCTCGGCTCCAGGAAATGATGGGTCGGGGATGGCCTGTGGCCATGCACTCCAGGATGGCATTCTGGTGCAGCGACACTGAAATATTCTGTGGGCCGGCGATGATGCGTGGCCTCTGGGGAAGCGGGGGTCTCGGAGCTGCATAGAGGCAGGAAGAAGGCTTTAGTGCATGTGATGTGGTGAGATCGTAGAGTTGAGCGAATAAATAAGCCTTTTAACAAACTATTGACGAGTCTACAAATGCTCAGCACAAACAGTTACTTTACTCTCATAAAATAATAAAGATTATTAATAAAAAGGTCCACTTTGTGATGGATATTGTACTACTAAACTGCATGTTGATGCCCTTTAACATAGATAAAGAGAGCAGGCTGACCCACCTGGGGTGACAGTGAGGGAGGCCTCCGTGCTTCGGCGGCGGCTGGCGATGTTGGTGGTGATGCAGCGGTAATTCCCATTATCTGCCCGCTGAACCCCATGGATCTGAAGGACACCACTGGGCAGGACTGTGATTCTGGCAGAAATATGAAACAGCATTTAATACTTACAATATGGAGCGATGACACATTAAACCTAAGACTATATTTCATGTCTCGCTTTATAAAAGTAATCTAAAAACAACAGAGTACATACCTTTCAGTGGCGAGGGGTAATGTGACCCGATTGAACTCCCAGGTGATGATGGAAGGAGGGTGTGCACTGATTTTGCAAGAAAACCTGGCGACTGAGCCTTCAGTCACCACTATGGACGCTGGCTGGATTGTAAAAGCAGAGATACCTGCAGCAAAACAGAGCAACAAGAGATGTTTATTCCTTTTATCTCAGTGTGTCAAGATGAGATGGATATATAGCGTCTCCCCGTATTAGTAATCTAACACATTTAGCAACTTCCCTTCAGCTTCACACAAAACTCATTTATCTTGTATATATATATACAAGATAACTTTGTCATGTTCACCATACATGGTGTTTCTAAGTCAAAGGAAACTATTTTCTTTTGAGGTCTTTCTTCTTTCAAGGATTCAAGGATTCAAGGAGTTTAATTGTCATTGTATTACACTCTCCAGCAGCAGTTCAGTCTAATCTAAAATAGGACAAGATAAGAACATGACAAATAAGACAGGAATGAATCAAATCTAGTGAATACAAATATACAAATATACATACAGTCATTATTATGTAGATTAAAAAATGATATCAGCAGTTAAAGTGCACAGATTTAGAGGCCACAGCTACTCCACAGTACTAATTACATGTAAACACACACACACACACACACACACACACGCGCACACACACACACAGTTCATAAAGTCCTTAAAGCTTTGCTACTAAGTTTGTTAAACCACTATTAATATAAATGATATCACTTTTTAAACGCTATGATAATCATAAAGTGTGTGGATGAATTAATGTTATTATCTATTTCTGAATCTCTTCCTTCCCAAAGATATTGATGTATTTCCGACATCCATCCATCTTAGTGCAGGTCAGACAGCTTAATGCGTATTACCTAAAGCTACAGGCCTGCTGAGTGCTGCTAGGAGGTGATGACTGGAGTGGAAGCTCCATCCTGCGCGGATAGGGTTTCCCTGAAACTGAGCTGTGGTCAGCCACCAGCTGACCAGCAAGGAAATGAGGCCCAACATAAATTACAATAAGGCATGGTGAACCAAACAGCCAGAGTCTTCTTCTTATAATGATTTAATGCTGTTTTAGCCCTACTTGTTAATGAATGCTCTTTCTGACAGTGGTTCCTCCTGGGCCGTAAAAGTCCCCATGCATCATCCCCCTCTGTGCTCAAAAGGCTGCAGAAGCCTGAGGTCAATCATTTGTTAAAGTAAATCAATGGCACTGCCGTTTGTGATAGAGAGCTGATCAGAAAACAGTGAGCATCACAGCATGGCGCGCTAATGTGTTATTTGTTATCAGGAATATAGAAAATAATAAAAAAGTAGAACTTCTACCAAATTACAGTGCATTTACATTGCAGTCGATCTGTTTCAAGATGAAATACTGCCTGTTTTAAGGATGAAACTATCATCTATCAAGTAATAGATAAGACAAACACACGGTGATGCTCTTTAACCTCCGTGCAGAGCTTCAGAGCCTTCAGACCTCAGCAAAGAAAAACAGAAAGGAGCAACAAGCACAGCATCAAGTTGAAGCTACATTTTTCAACCACTGAGTGCAAAGAACAAAAAATATACAAATTGGTTTTATTCTGCCTCTAGAACCCCCAGATACATGACCTTAAGATGGATAAATGTCAAGCTAATTAAATATTTCCAATTTGTGTAACTAAACATGAAACAATATAACACTTTGTTTTACATAATATCCCATTAGTAAATGTCTGACTTGCAAATGTCCAACAATAATGATCCTTATGAGTTTATTTTTGTACACATGCGACACCGTCCCCTGCTAACCTCTGCTTACGAGAACAGCCTACAGGGAATCCCTCCACTGCCGTAAACACACTGTAGTGTCCATGAGGGCCGTGATGGATAGCAGCGTGGAAGCTGTGTTGCCAGGTGTTGTGGTGCTAATTCTGACTGCCAAAAACAACATTCAGTGAATTATGACTTTCACAAAACTGACAGCGCCTTCCCTCCAAAGCAGGCTGACATTTGTGGAGGAAGGAGCGCCTCATCAATCAATGCAACATGACTTTATTTATTCATTCATGGTTTACTGGCTAGGAACAAATACAGTATGTACTGAGAACAGCTATCCAATGCCAGTATCGGCAAGTATCTGAACACAAACTCTGCCTCCTCCACCTCAGCACATTTACACCACCTGCACATGTAAATTAGCAGTATGGAAATAAAGTGACAGCTCTTGCAGAAACATTACAGATTATATTCACATTATGAGTCCCAATCATAATGCCGGCCAAGTTCGCCATAAACGTCAATAAATAACTAAATTATTCACCTGACAAACTTCCATTTTCAAATGATATCCCAAGAAGGTGAACATCACTGATTGGCACAATCATTTTGGAAGATATACGCTTTTAATACGTTATGCTGATGATTATGATGATGATTATGATGGTGGATGCACTGTTTCTGTTAGGATTACGTAAATGGAAGAATTGGGAGGGAACGAGTACCCAAGTTGATTTGGGATGTATATAAAAGGTAATTGTGCTAACAGTACTTGAAGTTACATGACCTAATTTTAGGTATGCAAATGAGACCCAGGATCCATCCAGTCATCCATGGACATGGTCTACCGCGGGTGAAGGCAGGATACACCTGGACAGGTAACCAGTCCATCACAGGGCCGACATGTAGAGACAGACAACCATTCACACCTACAGGAGTCATCAGTGAACCCGTCCTGCATGTCTTTGGACTGTGGGAGGAACCCGGAGAACCCGGAGAACCCGGAGAGAACCCACGCTCACACGGGGAGAACATGCAAACTCCACACAGAAGGAACCCGAACCCGACCCGGGAATCAAACCCGGGACCCTCATGCTGTGAGGAGACAGTGCTACCCACTACACCACCGTGCAGCCCCGACCCAGGATCCCATCTCCATTATCTGTTGCGGAGGAGCTGGAGCTGATCCTAGCGGATATTAGGATTAGCACTCTGGACATGTTGCCAGTCCATCACGGGGCTGACACCATTTACATTCACACCTGTATTTTGATCATTAATTATCCTAACATGCATGTCTTTGGAATGTGGAAGGCAGGAAGGTTCAAACCCCCTCTTGCTGCGAGGCGACGATGCTTACCGCTACACCATGCAGCCCCACACAGCCACATTTAATGGAATTAGTCCTGAGCTGTTGCCCCACTTAGCCCCGCTGTGATTGTTTGATGTGAAGACAGAAACAGGGAGAGACATTCAACCCCCCTTCACAGGTACAACCACTCCCACGCCGCGGTGTCGACGCAGGCAAAAATTCCATTAATGTGCTGAAGTGATATGACTGCAGGGCATGAGAGATGAGCTGCACTGATCCTCCGCCTCTCTACTTTGCCTTTTAGTCAAATAATGCTGGATTGACAAACAGCGGGATGATAATTGATTATTGATAAACTACTAAGACAAGGAGGAAAATCTATAAGCTCTAAGGTTTGTCGAGCATTGGCCAGAGCACTCCCGGCCGAAAACGGGATGCTGACCTTCTGCTTTGAGCGATGTTTGCCATGGGGCATCTAATGTGCAGATGAAATAATCAATGCAAACATGTCAATCTGTTTGGGATTCACTTTAACTTTCTGCATTTAGTACTAACTATTTCTCCGTGTTAATTATACTAAATGAAATGTTTTACTTTCACTGTGAGTGTGCCTCATTTCCTTACACTTACACCAACTAGAAGAAGAAGGAATTCCTCCACCTATTACCCAAAAGCATGAAGAAACAGTTTAGACTTCCCAGTAATCTCACCTCTGACCTCCAGAAATCCTGGCTAGCACCGACCTCAGAGCCCAACGTGACCACCCCAAACCTACACTCACTGCAAACCGCCTCGAAATCACTTCATTCTCAAGGGGGGACATTTTTAAATGCTGTTTTGTAATATTATTTTCTGCTGTAACGATGATATATACTAGTTACTATAACTACAACAAATAAAACAATACATTTTGTTGAATCACAACTAACTGCATGCTTATAAACTCAAAGTAACAGGGCAGTCCGGAGGTCAATAGCTAAAGATAAAGATATAAAAAGTATATTACAGGACGTTCTCCATATAGTCCAAGCCTGAGAACTATAGCTTCCCATTAGCTTGCAACAGATGGGCCTGCTGATGCCAGCAGATCAACAAACGGAAGGTCAGTGGACAGGTCGGACCCAAACAAAGATTCCCTTACAAATACCAGGAATTAGTTCAGCCCTCTCTCCTCTGGTTACTGTGGTCAGCTTCTCAGCCAGGCCACAGCACACCATAGTCTACCTGTGTGTGAGCTACCATAGTGGTGGACAACAAAGCACATTTTACACATCTTATATAAGGCAATATGTGCTTTATAGTTCTCTTATTCAGATAAGGAAACACCCAAATAGGTCCCAGTTATACTAAAGTGGCAGGAAAAGATATCAAGAAACTGCCAAACAAGGGAAAGTTTTAGAAAACGCAAACCCAGAAAATATTATGGGATAAACTAAATTATTGATCATTTAAAGAAACAATCGAAGAAAACAGCCCCATCCAAAGCAGTCTAATTTAAACTTTCTAATAAATGTAAACGACGTCATCGACAGTATTAACTTTAATCTGGTTTTAACATTGTGGATGACAAACCTAACCCCTAACCCCCAGATTCCACTCCTTTAGGGGAGACATCAGCTGCTTCTGATCCTGCAGACTGCATGCTAAATCAATGGCTGTCAGCATCTGGAGACCCATGAAAAACATGATTTGAATCAGTAAAACAACCATGAAACGTTTTAGATGTGACTGGAGTGCATTCACCAAAATAAGTTCACTTTACATTCACTCATTCCACAACTCTTAAAGTTGAAAAACACTGCAATTCCATGTGATGGATGGATGTGAGTGATGCGTCCTTTATAATGTTCAGTGACCCCACTGAACATTAATAAAAAAGGCTCTTAGAAAAAAAGAGGGCTGATAAGCAAGAAGAATGGAGAGCTGAGAAAGCCCACAAATCAATCACAAGCTGGCCGGGAGATGTGCTGCTGCTTCACACAGGCTGCAGGACAGGAGAGTGACCACTGGCCTGAAGAAAAGGACTATTCCCATGAGCAGCGTGACCTCTGAAAGCACCGGGCGGCCGGTGGGGGAGCGGTGTTGGAAGGAGTATTCCTCCCCTCCTCCAACCCTTTATCTCTTCTACAAAGTTTTCCAATCACTCAACAGCAACCTCCACTCACCACACACAGTGTCTTCATTGTCTTTAATCTCCATATCATAACATAGAGCTGAAGAATCAATGTGTAAATAGCAACGTTTTTAACAAGTTTTATACTTTGTCGTATTATAAAAATAACAGACGTGTTATCAAACAAGGCGAGTGAGAGAAAGATGAAAACAGAAGTAGAGCCGCTGACTGACTGATACAACTAGATGAGCATCCCGTATTGTTGTAGGAGAGATTTAAGTCCTGTGCTCTGTCTCACTGCCCTTCATCTATTGAACAATTCAAAGAAACCTTTGACCTCTGGGCATGCCTTTGAGGGGAACCATGGTAAACGTTCGTGTCCAGCAGAGGAGAAAAACAAGGTTCCAAGCTGAGAAGTCTCACGTCAGGTCATTTCATTCCTTCACACCAAAGCTCACACTGTGCAAGGTTTGCTATTGTCTTATTGGGGTTTCCAAATACTCAGAATCATTCCTTAGCAACTTGAAGTAATGCTGTGGTGGTCTGAGTATGGACGCACCATTCAAGGAAAATAAACTTTCTACATGAAGAGTGGCAGCTCCTTCAAATAACTCCTTTAAACTGAACTGAACTCAGCTTTAAATGATATAAGATATAGAACATCTGTATCTGTGAAAGTTACCTTAAACTAAACTAAAACTGTAATCTATGCCATTACAATGCACATGTACACTTATTCTGCTGGAGATAAAAACGTTGGATCAATACATCCCTTCAACAGATTTTGGATGACAAACGGCAAATTAGACTAAATTACTTTTTCATTCCCCAACCAATAACATTCACCTTACCTAACCTTACTATTATATCATCATGTTAGCAACAAAAACAAGGCACTTTCTGTGTGTAATGTCAAGTTAAAATCACTTTGACCAAATTGCTGTACAGTTAAAATAGATAATAAAAACAATTGATCGCATATGAGTGATCAGGTCGGAACATTCAGGTCATAGAAACAGAGCCATGCTGTTTAATGAGGCTTTCCAACCTGATTCATCAATTAAAATGTACATTTAAACTCAATCAATGTTAAAATGAATGTAATGAGTTTGTCAGTAACGTGAACAGGTCCAGCTGTTGTGTTCACTGATATCAGGACAAACAAACGCCTGCAAAGAAACCCTTTTCTTTTCTTCGGGGGGGCAACGTGGACAAAAACTCTTTCACCAGAGAAGTGGAGCAGAAAACAACTGTGTGCAGAGCCTCCAGCCCCGGCTGACCTTGTAAGACCCGCAATAAAGTCTGGTCATTTAGACACTCGGGGTAAAGCTGTGGGACTGGGGAAACAGCAATTCACAATTGTGTGTGTGTGCGTTTGTGTGGGCACACCTCTCGCTCCAACCCCCACCGCTACCTCGGTGTCCTTCAACTGAGCATTTCTCAGGTATGTGCAAATTTTATGAGCTTCCAGATAGACCCTCAAGCAGGTCTAAGTGCCATTTTAAACAAACTAGTAAAGCTTACTGGCAGCCTTTATCACCTCTTAACTTCAAACTATGAAGCAAGTCAATCAGTCAATTAATTCATAAACTATAAATATGTTTTAAAGTACCAGAAAATGGGATATCTACTAGAGAACAATTTCAGAATAATTCATGTCAACTGGCTGAAGAAACTCACACACCATTGTTATGTAACTCAAGCTAACTGCACACCATTAAAACAAAGTTCATTAACAATCATTCCAAAATGAAATGTTATCAAGCTCATATTAATCAATGAATTAATCAAATTCTTAAATGTATTATCTGTTTAAAGAAAATCAGCAACTCAATAACAGCGTCTCTCAACTACTTCAAACAGAAAGAGGAGTAAAAAAAAAGAGATAAAAAATAATCTTCCACTACGGAATTACATGGAAATAAGAATTACAATCCCAGAACAAAAAATGCGAGGCAGCCATTTTCTGCCTCATTATATATTCACTATAAAATGTCAAAAATGCATGTTTTAGGGAACGGGAATGGGAATGCATTGCAGGGGGGTAACATGGTTTACATTCTGCAAAAAGTGGCACATGAGATGTCCTAAAAGACCGACTCAGCCTGAAGCTTCCATTAGTCCAACTCAGCCTGAAGCTCCCCCCCCTTTAAAACACAAAGCCAACTCACACACCACTGGAGGAAAAAGCATTCTAAAAGAACAATTCCTCAAGCGATCAGGGTGCAATAACATGAAAGCCCCAGCCTGTGAATAGGGGTCATCTGCTCTTTAGCATCGGAGAGTCGGTATCCTGGACAGCTACTAACCTTTCAAATCCGCTGCCCTTCATTAACATACCAATGGGCATATTCCCTTTCCTACACAGCTTTTCTCTCACTAACTTTGAAGACTTTGTCCCTCTTCCTCCAACGCTTCCACCAACGCTGCATCAGATGCAACGCTGAGCAACAAAAGACAACAAATAAACAAACAGTCATGTGTTCACATTTAAATCTCCTTGGATGATTCATGGAGGGTTATTTGAATCTCACCCAATCACTAGTCAATGGTAGCAAACGGCCAGAAAACAAGACATGTTGTCCATCGCCCACATGTCACATCCTCAACCCTGTTATGTTTCCTGGTGACGGCAGCGTGATACTCACTTGCGATTGTAAGCCGGGCTTTCTGGCTCAGGATTGCACCGTACTTGTTGTGAGCAAGGCACTGATAGAGCCCTTCATCTGATTTGTCTCCTCTTCTGCTCTCCACCTCTGAAATATAAAGGGAGCCATTCGAGAGCAGGTACACCCGTTCGTTCTCCGTCACTTTTACTCCGTTTTTGAGCCATCGGACGTCGATGGGTGACTCTCCCTGCGCCTGACAGTCCAAAATAGCAGCTTCCCTCCGCATGATGGTGACATCATGGGGCTCCTTGATGAAAAATAACTCACTAAAGCAGAAGACACCTGTAAGAGGAGGAAAGAAAAGCATGTATGTGAAGGTGGTTAGCATGGGACCAGCACTAAAAGCAGTAAAACAACTCTTATTGGAGGCTCAGTATCCTCTGGATGGGGATCAGATGGAAGTATGACACTAATTACAACGCCCTACTCAGGCAAAACATCCCATCTGACAGGCTTGTGGTCTACTGTCCTGTACAGTCATCACATATAGCTTTCTTTATCACTTTAATCAAATTACGAATAGCTCACAAAGTCACCAGCTGAAGGTGAAACTGTTGATCCTATTAGTCCCTCTAGCTTACACGGAAACCTCTTATTGAACTCTCAGCTTTACAGAATGTTTCATTAATGTGACCTTTGTGGACAGAAAGGACATATTTTCAGTCTTTCTAATTCAATAAATCCACAGAATATATTACACCTGCATCCAATTCAAAGCAACAACATAATAACCTGCAACATTTTATCCCAAGGAAAAAAAGGGAGCATCATGAAGCATCATCATCACATCTCCCACACCATATCTGTGATATAACATGTATTGATTTCATATGGGCAAATTAATATTTAATACTTAATAGCATTTCTTTATATGTATCTGTAGTTAAGAACGGTAGTGAATGGTTGTAATTTAGCTGTAACGTTAAACAGCAGTCAGAGCTGAGTTTGGTAGATTAACACACATTAACCATGAACTACTTTCTAATTAGCATGCATATTAGTAGCATATATAGTTTTCAATTAATAATTTCCTAATCACTGCTTATTGATAGTGAGTTAGGGAGTTGGTTTAAACCACTTAATAAGAATAAGATAATAAGACACTAGTTCATGGTTAATATCCTGAGTTTAGCCACTGCTGAAAAACAATTAAATAATAATTAACTCTTTAATATAACGTGACATCAAATCGAATAACAGCAGACATGAGAAGAAGTTTGAAGGTTAAACGCCAGTTGAATTAAACTTTAAGCGTAGTGAGCTTCCCGTTCAGCGCCGGTCGAGTTAAACATGTAACTCCAGGTAATTTTCACACTAAACATACTGAGAACGCTCCTTACCTGAGAGTGGCAGAAAGACGAGAAAAACCAGCATCCGCTGATAAAAGGTCCGTTTGAGCCGCGCCATTTAACTACATGAATGCTCCGTTCATGCTAGCTGCTCTCTCATGTTTCCTCCACATGAACCGCACCGCTACTGAGGAGGAGCAGGAGCAGGAGCAGGAGGAGGAGGAGGACTGGGGTCGACCCTTTACTCTCTAGGATGGACATCCAACACTAATTAATCACGTCGGTGGATCTGAAGCTTTTAGTCCAGCGACACCTAGCGGTAACTGCAGGTAACAGTTCACATAAGAGCACCTTAGCATGCTGGCCTACTCTTCTGACCAGACCCAACACAGCGTTACAGTTAAGGCTACTAATAATAATAATGATGATGATAATACTCCAAAAAACAAAAGATAGATAGATAGATAGATGGATAGATGGATAGATAGATAGATAGATGGATAGATAGATAGATAGATAGATAGATAGATAGATAGATAGATAGATAGATAGATAGATAGATAGATAGATGGATAGATGGATAGATAGATAGATAGATAGATAGATAGATAGATAGATAGATAGATAGATAGATAGATAGATAGAACATAGAACACTCTACAACATAACATAAATAGAAAACAAGATAACTTTGCACCTCTGTCATTATGTTAATATAAAATATAATGTATTTGATATATATCATGTATTTCAATGTACTACTTCACTACTTGATACTTTTGGCATAATGTGTCATATCTCTCTCATATTGAATGTAAAACGCCTGATTTATTTACTGTAATAAAACAGATGGACAAGACCGTTAAATTATGCTTAATCTGCACATTACAAATCTCTGATTAATCCATGAACACAAATACTTTGAATCAGAAATATAAGGTCTTCCTGAAGACCTGGAGCTCCAGGGCAGCTGCCCAATCCAGGTCCTAATCCAGTCCTGATAAATGACACTAAATGGTGATAGTTTGGTTGTGTTCTTATCTCTAGATGTTAATTATATAAAGATGATGTGTACTAAGAAAATATATAAACTACATAAGTAATAGTAAGAACTTGGAGGAGAGGTACTGCACGTCTCTGATGTGTTGAATGAAGTACGTTTTTATAATGTATTTTAATAGTTAAAATTGAATTGATTAAAGTCTCGTTTCATTCAAGGGCAATAATGCAAAAACATGAAATGCTTTGTATCGTATCAATACCTCTAGAATCAGATCACTGTTTTCTTGTATAGTGCGGGCCTAACACCAATAGGGTTAATGTTTTCTACATCCTCATCAATACAAGTGAACATGTATTGATGAGAGCAGATCTATCAGTATCGGAGACCAACTGCACACCAAATGGTCTCTACAGACTAAAAAAAAATGTTAATGGAAATGAATTTGTCCCTTTGAACTGGGTCCTGCAATTAAGGAGAAGCATTGATAGGAAGAGGACAGCAGCTGTGTCAATGTCGATATTGATCCAATGTCCATCACTTATTGTGGAGTGATCAAACCCTCCCTTCCTCCCCCTTCCTCCCACGGTCCTACCGGTCCTCCCGGTCCTCCCACGGTCCTCCCACACCCTCTGTGAACCTTTTTGAGCAGCAGGACTGCAGCCCAGCTGGGATGTTCAGTCAATCAGAAAACAAAACACAAACTCTTCAAATAAAGAGGTATGCAAAAATGTTTGTGATAACTAACTGGGCCACTGTTGCAAATGTTTAAAAAATATATTTGCAGTGATGTTTATAGGATATTATAAATGCTATTTATGAACTTGGAAAATACATTTTGAAATATGGAGGATATTTGTTGTTCAAACTGCTTCAGTGAACGACATCTTAGTGTTGCTTTCCCCGAAAGAAATTCAGTAAAAAGGCGATAAAAGGGTGAAGAAATCAATGTAATCAAAGACTTTTTCCCAAACAGAAACCTAAATTAGTTGCAATATGGTAACTAAGGTGTACATATAACATGTCAGATAACAAATGACTGTTTCATCTGACTTCTTCCAACACGTTTTGAGAAGGACATCCTCTTATACACTGTATAACCTATTCTCTTGTTATGTTTCCCTGTAAAGTACTTTATTACATAACCAAATCATCCTGCAGATGGGCAGCTCTCTTACATAACGTGAGAAAGTGAGAACCTCCATGGTCAGCCAGGCTCTCCCAAGGGTGTTTAATTAATCAAGAATTCAGCTTCGGCAGCTGCCAATATGGGAGAGTTTGTGGGTGGAGCCTCGGTCAGCCTGATGTGAGCTCGGGTCAAGCTCTGCGGCCGGATCAATGGAGTAAAAGTCATTATCAGGTTATGAATGTTGGTAAGGTCGTAGGTAAAGGGGAGTGAGCTCTCCCAGGGTGTGCTACCATTGGCCGAGGCCTGCCCTTCCTGCTGCCACTCATGCCCATCCCCACTGACCCCAAGAAGTGTCCAAAAGGCCGGCCTGAATCGTGTTTGCCCTTTCCACTGACCCCTGTGGAGGGGAGGGGGCTTTTAGTGCCACAACAGGGGGGGTTGTGGAGAAGTTAGGACTTTGGCTGGTTTAATGAGTCGCATAAAAGCCTCCAATCACAGAGATGAGTCCTCTACACAGACCCTGCTCTTATTAATAAGGAACACTACTTGTGAACATGAAGAAAACTGGATAAAGTCTACTTTAAAAAGAGCATACAGACGTTTACTGAATGGTTTATAACACACTACGTTACCAGAAGTGCTTCAAATAAAAAAAAATATAGCAAAAAAGAAAGATATGAACACACTGAATATTGGTTTTCATAGTTCTTTATTTTTCAAATATATTTATATTCAATTTGGTGTGCTATAGATCATCAAATTGGGATTTAACAGCTACAGGTCGTTCCACCCTTTAAACTGTTGTAAATATGTTGCATGTATGTTGTTGTGTTAATGCACTTATTGGTGTTATAATTAGTTTCTATAATAAGAAAATGTGATACATCAGAAATTAAGTGTTGCTCTATTCATAATTCTTCAGTAGACGATATATAACAGTACTTCCATTTAGATTAAAACATCAATAAACAATCATATTCTATAATACATTACAAACAAAGGCCTCTGTATTTAACTTTAAATATACGTGAAAGAAGAGAATGTGCTTATTTTTAGCAATGTTCACATGTAAACATTTAAACACATGTGCAATTGAAGCATATGATCATTTCCATAGAGCAAGAGCGATTTAAGCAGTCTGCAGGTGACAGATTGGCAAAGACAGAAGTAAGACTCATCGATATTAACAAAGTGCTTCACTGTATAAAAGCATAAAGTATAAAATTGTGTTGTCAGAGACAAGAACCAGCCCACGATATCTTCTTTTATCAACGACCTGTAAACATGGCAGGTAGTGTAAACACATGTTTTACCACTCAGAAAATGCTAAAACTACTGCTGAAGTACTTTTCCTACAAAGGTATAAACAAGTGGTTACTCATTTTGAAAACAGACAATCTGTACAATCAATCGACAAAGCAGTTTTTAAAGTTGTACTCTTAAAAATAGAGTACCATGCTGCAATTAGACACCCATAATGAGTTGAGGAAAAACAAAATGATATCACTCATCGACAAAAGAAAATAAAAACGACTGTATGCAAATGTGTGATAAGGTCAGTCTGCCAGGTCATGTTCCTGTGAGCCACTGGCCGGTAATATTACGTGTATATAGATTTGTTTACTCCTCTAATACACAAACAGTTAAACTTGAGTGGATGCTGATCATAATAGAAAATGATGTATTCACGTAGAGCCGCGCCAATAATTATTATTTGCCAATTTTCATGACTTTCACGACGTGAACTGTTTTAACAATAAATGCTTCATCATTTAATTTGAACGTACAGTATATTTATGTGATAACGGAAAAATACTAAAAAATACGGCGATATTCGATGATCTCATGTCAATATGTACAATTATGCATAGAATTTCAGCACAATCTAACACTGCATGTTGTCAGATACAAACTACAGTATAATTAGTTTAGCACTTTTACTGGTCCTGGTATTTGTACACGACTACTATAACAACTAAATGATACACTTTCCAAAATGTTTCGCTCAATCTGGTATATAACTTGCACATTTCCTGCTACCAATGCTTTTGAGGTGCACATGTTTAGGAGTTGCATCAGTGATTCTGGTGTTATGGAATGAATTATGTATAATTGTGTGTATAATTTAAATGATAGGGAAAAAATATCTTCACATCTGTTTCTTTTAGGTTGAATTGCCAATTTATCATTCATTGTGATTAAACGTCCGACGCGTTGCTGCCATCACCTTTTAATTTGAACCCAACAACAAAAAAACAAAGATTTTCTTTGTAATATTGTTCAAGTTCGGCCAACGTGATGTTTAAAGGGATTTCGTCTCACAAGTACCTGATGTGAGAATCAGAACATAAAGTCTGTCTGAGGCAATTCAGCCCAAATTAAACTAATATTTTAAGGTTAGATGTTTTTGCTATAGAGCACACAGCTTTGCATTTTTGCTTTGTAAACTTTAGAACATGTAGAGTGATTAAATATCCGTCACTCCAGATTGAATGTCCTTTTTCCCCCACATGTTCCTCAACAGAGGACCAAAGTGAATGTTGTGCGACTGTCCTTCATCTGTCACACAGCCGGCAGTTTAAGACCCGAATCTCACGCACAGCTTGTTTTTCTCATCAACAGCTTCACCACACCGTGCAGTAAAGTCAGCACGTGTCTAGTCCACCCCGTCGAAGCCTTGTGCGTTCTCGATGGCGATGTGAAGTTTCTCCCTCAGCTCCTCAAAGGACTCATAAGGAGGCAGGTCCAGTCGGTTGAAGCTTCACGAGGTGAAAGTAAAGACAGTGAGGGAAACATCCAAGCACCAAGTCATAAAAAATACAACTTCAGCTGCTATTTGGT
Organism: Eutrigla gurnardus; assembly: GCF_963514095.1. Taxonomy (NCBI): domain Eukaryota; kingdom Metazoa; phylum Chordata; class Actinopteri; order Perciformes; family Triglidae; genus Eutrigla; species Eutrigla gurnardus. The sequence goes on along the minus strand of NC_139915.1, from coordinate 1,517,836 downwards.
CATTTATATTTCTTCAGGGACAGCCCAGCAATATTATACTGCACCTCTATAAAGTTGAGGGACTTACAAGAAATATTATGCCTTTTAGTCGCTGATAGGCTCTGATCTCCTACACCTCCGTTCATGTAACATATTTGCTTTCTCTGTGACTCGAACACTGAATGTGACATGAAGTGTCTCACTGAGCTAAATGTACAACTATATCCAGTTGTCCAACAGCAGAGTGCGAGCCATGACTGCATCCAGCCACTAGAGGGCTTCAAAACACCATATCCTTAATTAGGTATTATTTGGGATTTTATTTTATTTTAATTAATTAATTCCTTCATTCATTCACTATCATGGTTTCATAAAACCTCAGTGTAAGATAAGACGATGAAAGCAAAGCACACGTTCAGTGTCATGTGACACTCAGGGCTGATATGTAACGATGTTTTAGTCAACTAAGATTTCTGTAGTTGATTAGTTATTTTAAATCTTTTTTCATGCAACATATGAGCGTCTGGTAAACACAAAAAGTGTGTGATTCATTGAGGAGAGTTTTACTGATTTGATGATTAAATCAACGAATCGATTAATCAACAAGGTTTTAAAGCAAATCATTTCTTGCCATGTTATGGTAGGACATCCTTGTTGAGCCCCCCAAAGCCCGAAAATATATCTTTTTTTAATCTTGCATGCACAGATTATTATAACAAGGTACAAATAATGTAATATTTAGAGATACTTTGAGCTCTGAACATCCAAGCCGTGTAAAATGATGTCATTGTTGAACGTTAGAGCTGAACTACAATGTCTGGTCGGCCTACAAACCAAAGTGCTAAATATAACAACAAATCAGTCAGCAAGGAGAGCAGAAAGCAATGTAAGCAATTTGTTTTTTTGGCACAACTCCCCTCTCCTTTTTAAACGTCGGAAAATATTAACGGAAAAAGTGCTCACCATGTGTGGGCTCGGGGGAGTTTATCACGTGTTCCCCACTGCTCAATGGTGAACAGCTGTGGTCCGTTAGACCCTGGAAAACAAAACCATCAAACATCAGACAAACACACACAACTTCATCTCGACTGGAATTCATTTACAGAAAATGTCCCGGCCACCTGTAGATTTTACAATATAGAGGGAAAAGATGCAGTCATTTCAAATCATACAAGAGTGAATATCTAGAGTAAGAAGCCACTTTTTCACAACAATGCTAGTAATAAAAAGTGTTTTCTCACCATAGAGTTCAGCAAAGCCATTCATTGGGACCCTTGACGTTCCTGTCACAAACTGTAAGAGCCTGATTCGCTTTTCTGCATCCATCAACAGCACCGTCTAACACAAACAGATAAACTGATTAATAACCAACACAAAGCTCTTCTTAAAAGGAGAATAAACTCTGAAAAGTCCACAGCTGAGCTTGATGGCTCCGGGCATGGAAAGTCGTCTTACTTTCCAAAACCACTGGATAACGACGTGGTTGGAGCAGTAGCTGTTCTTGTACTTGGTGTTCTCTCTCCAGTCATTCACATCCACATCTCCGAGACCGCACATGAGCAGCTGTGGAGGACGAGGCGGCAGGTGGACACAGCGTTATTCATGGTTCTGTAATGACTCTGCAATTAATCTCAATGGTATTTTCAGACTCACCTCGAGCTCATTCTCATCAAAGATCTTGATCAGATCTTGTGGTATCAACTCAAAGAACCCCTAAAACACAGGAATATGACTTTATCCTGTTTAATGGTGCCTTCTATGTTACATAGATTTCATTTATGGAATAAATACCTCTTTGAAGGCAGTCATCTGCTTCTGTACCCTGTTCACAAACCTCCACTGCATCACCAGACTGTCGAACACAAAACAGCAGATGAGCATCAAACCATCATTTCAACACTTAATGATAAAAAAGTGTGTTTTTTTTGTTGCCTACTGGATGTATTCCTTCTTGTTGTCATTTGTGATGACAATTTCTGTGCCGCCCGGCTTCAGTTCATGCTGGTGAGTCTGAAAGAATGGGATATAACATGTAAATTACACAGATTTATCACATATTTAAAGGTTGTTGAGGCAAAGACGCCATGTTTGAACACACCTGTCCGAACAGCTCTTCGTCAATGGTGAACCTCAAATCCAAGTCTGTCGGGTCGTTTTCCAAAATCCACTTCAAGGAGTTGAAATATTCACTGTCCTGAAACGACAACGCACAAAATTAATGTCTCCCAGATTACCCGATTCACTTAATTGTTGGCAGTTTGTGGTGGAAAACTCGACACTCACAACAGACTCCATGTCCTGGAGAGTGATCGGCTTTTGCAGCATCATCTTGTAGAAAGGTCGAATGAAGAAAGCTTTGAAGGACATGAACAACAATGTCAGGATCTATAAAAATCACACAGTTTACTCTAATTCCTTTGTTTTTCCCTCTGCCGTCACCAACATTGATACAATCAGGGAGCACTCACCATCGAGCAGTTTGCCGTGATACACGGCCATGCCGGCCACGCGGCCGATGAACTTGAAGTAGGACAGGTGGTCCTCATTACATAAACCTGAGTTAGGATTAATCTGCAGCGTGTAGTTGTCCCTGGAAGACAAAATATTCATGTGAATAAATAACTCCCTAAATCTGCCGTCCTGGTTCCTGACAAAACATTATTACTGCTTAGCTGCATTTTTAAAATGCCACTATTATAAGGAATACACTTCTGTGATAGTATGTATTTTCATTAGTCGTCACCACAAGTTATGTAAATAGCTGCTCAGTTTACATTTCACAATGACAGATTTCCTCACCCCATTTATAGGACAGTGAAGGTGATGATTAATTTGAATCCTAACATTTACATTTAGGTCATTTAAATGTGTGAATATAAATGTATCTTCCCAACAACAACAAAAACACAATATAAGGCATGATACATTATGTGTATGTCTCTGAATTAGTATTTTCACACATTTCTCTGGACCTCTCAGCCCTAAAAGCAGAATATCTGTCCTGAATGTGTTTACATTGCTGTTCTAGTACATGTTCCCCATGTTGGAATAAAGGACTGTCTTCTAAACACACCTTCATGATGTATAAGATCATTACAGGAGGTCAAAAAAGAGGCAGTGTTTGGACTCACGTGGCAGAATACTCAAACAGTCCGTAGTACGGGTTGAACATCTCTTTGGACATCAGGAAGAACCACTCCCTGGCCAAGCCACCATAGTCCAACCCCTTTTCACCCTCAAACTCCACCCACAGCCGGGCCTTCAGCAGGTCTGCCCTCTTCACTGAGAGGATGCGTCGGTACGAGTCCTCCAGCACCGCATTACGTCTCATCTTCATCTCAAAACGGTTTGGGATGTCAGCCTACGTGGAAATATATTGCATTCATTAAGAAGAACGTTTATGATCATCTATTATGTGAAAGTGATAAACTGATATTATTGGTAAAAGCAACACCATTAGAGTCGTTTGTTATGGTTACGGTCGCTCTTTGACGACACTTACCGGTTTCTTCAGCTTCTTCCGGAAGTAGTCATACTTCTGTTTATAATCTCTGGAATAAGGCACTGCCTGTTACCAACAAAGAGCAGCGTTCAGTGACAAATCCATCTTAGATTTAAGACCTACACTGTGCTGAAGAATAATCTGTCACATATAATCTATACTCACTGGTCCAGTTATAGCTGAGTTCTGCAATCTGGGATCGTCCCATTGAGTGGTCCTGGTGTCTGTTAAATATAATACATCAGAGGCCAATCATTAACATGGAAACCTATACATTGTTTAGTTGTATGAAACATTATACGCACTGTGATCTATGTAGAATATCCTCCCATCGGAGTGGACCCTCTCCTCCCAGCCAGGCTAGGAAGAAATGAAGAATAACACATTCTTTAATAAACGGGTTTAAGACTGTTCAATAAAACAGACAGTGCTATGAGCACTGAATGGATATTACAACACAAACACATAAGGTGTAAAATAGTATTTTTGCATGAGATCTAAATCCTAAAGTTGGTACTGTGAAGGCTGAATTTACCGGCAGAGGGCCGAGGTCAGATGGGTCGAGTGAGGGGGTCTTCCTCATCTGCACAGGAATCTTCAGCCTAGGATCTTCCTGCTCAGAGGAAAACAAACATGTTTCAATCCAAGAGAAAATAATTACACCATGCCACACGTTCGAAAAAAGAGGTAACTTTGCAATCGAGACCAGCCCCTTGTGGACATTAAAGGAACTGAAACCCCAACTGTTTGGCCCCAGTATGATCTGGTTGTGAGGTTCGCTGCTTTCTCACCCAGGTAGTAGTCTTGGTGTTGTGATCAATGAAAAAGGGTCGTCCACTGGGAGCGCTGCGAACCTCCCAGCCAGCGGGCAGGAAGCCGGAGTCCTGTGTGGCCTCGGGGTTTGGGATGTGCTGAGGAGACTCCTCAGGGGACATGGGTGGTAGAGGTGGAGTCAGGCTTTGGGGTACACCTGCACCACTCTGTGTTGATGCTGCTGCTGCTGCTGCTGCTACTGCTGCTGGTGGTGGTGCTGGTGGTGCTGCTGGTGGTGCTGGTGGTGGTGCCTCTGACGTTCTCTAGTATATGAAGAGGTGTGGAGAAATTGGGTTCAAAAATTGAGCCTCTATCAGATAAATGTGGCCTCTATCAGTATAAATATACACATAAAAGGAAACACTTGGTACCTGAATGAGGGGTCGTGTCCATGAAGTGGTTCGGCTGTTGTGGTTGACAAAGTAACGTCTTCCTTTAGTGTCTCTCTTCTCCTCCCAGCCTGGAGGCAGGCCGGCTGAGGTTGGAATTAGCTGTTGAATTACATTAAAAAAAGAAAACAGTGAAACACATAAACTCAATACAACTATTTCCTAAATTCCACACCACAGGAACTCGTAGCTTAAAGAAAACACTTGAACACTGATATCTGCCCACAAAATCAGCGACATGACCAGTTTGGTAAAACTTAGGAAGGAGTGACTTGAACAGGGAAATACCCACCACAGGATTAACAGGATGTTCCTCTCCCGTTGAAGTCTGGGCACTTCCTCTGCGACTGGAATGGCTTGAATTACTAGCATGATCCTGCAGGACAACAATGGTCACTTGGCCGTTAATGTGATATAGACTTTTCCCATCTCTCCCTCTCTCTCACTGAAGATGTGTGGCTCCTTTTAATCTCATTGTGAGACTCTATTCGTCTGACTTTCCCGTAACCAGAACCGTATGCTGCACTGAAAATGACTCACCACCTGGGAGGTGCGCAGCTCGCCAGCTGTGGCCCCGGAGAAGTGAGTGTTTCTAGGCTCGTCGCGGAACGGCAGAAACTCCGCGGGGCCATGGGGTGGAGGTGATATAAGCTGGTTATCAGTGGGGTACGTGGTGGACTCGTCCTCTGTTATGATTTCCCAGCTCTAGAACATGAGACGGATGAGACTTGTCAAAAAGAGAGTGGGGGTCTGGTTCAAGGTTAGATCCAACCACAATGCACTCCTTTAACTATACAGGGTTCTGTAGGATATACCTACAAGTTATTTCCTCAAGTGTTAGCACCAAAACCCTAAGAGGACAAGCCAGAACACTGCAGCACAACACATGGCTTCAACATGGCATCTGCATAGCTATCAGAACAGACTTCACATCCTTCCCCCTCAGCACGGTGTGAAAACTACCTCAGGAGACTCTCGTGTCGGGTTCTCATCTGGGTCTGAGATCTGTCTGCGTGCATTAAAAACATGCTCCGTGTCCATATTGTTGTTCTGTCTTCTTTGCATCTGCACATCGCCGTCCCTGTTTAGGACACACACACACTCTATCATTACAACACTAACAGTGAACGTGATGTAACCCTGCTGGTGAGAGGGGAGCAGTCTTACTGGATTGTAGGTCGTCGCCACTGAGTGGTTCTGCTCTCATGATTGACGAAGTAGGTCCTTCCCAGGTTGTCCTGCCGCTCCTCCCAGCCAGGGGGCAGAGCAGGCAGCAGCTGGCTTTGTCTGGGACCTGACATGTCCTGAGACTCCAGAAACTCCCAACCAGGCTGCACAACATAAACACAGTTATAAGAAGGCAGCACAGGCAGGTTGGAGACAGTATGCTAATGTCGGCTGTTTAAGAAAATTCATTCACTACGATGAACACTGGAGTTGGCTTAAAATTGAAGACATCATCAGCAAACTTTAGAAAGGCATGAAGGGGAACAAGAATGAGATAAACTCATGAACTTTGTGTTTTAAGACACACTTAGGGGTTGCAGTTGAATGTGGAGATATTAAATGACCAGTCTAAATTATTTCCATGTGTGATGATGCACAATGATACACAATCGTTGTCTCTGCTGTAACTGATTCCATAGATAGAAAATAAGCTAATTTTAGGCTAGAGGTGGTCTATTGTGAGCAGGTAAGAAGAATCAGTGTAAAGGCAAACTAAACACAAGAGGATCTGCGTTCCCCAATGAAGCTCATAGGAGATTCTATTCTTACTGAACAAGAGCCAAACTTACGTCCGTGTCCTCAGTCTGTTCTGCCGTTTCCTCCTCTGAACCTGGGTTTTTCGGCAGGTACGTCATTTTGAGCCGCAGGTGACCTTTGACTCTGGACTTGTGACTGCGTGACCAACAAATGTATTTATTTTTTGAACAAGGAAGAAATAAATATAGTCAAACATGAAAAAAAATAAAATAAAAAGTATGAACTGTGACCTATTATTTCTCGTGCAAATAAACGTAAATGAAATCATGCCAACCTTCGTGGGTGAAGCAGAAAATCCTTGAATGTGTATGGCCTTTCTGTATTAGGATTTTCTGTCTGAGAAAAATAAACAAAATAAAAGGAAATCTTTAGTCCTAACATTTTAACAGATGAATAAATCTACCGGCAGTGTATTTGAACACAGTACTGTATATCTAAAGATACTGATGATGGTGACAGTGTACCACAAGGGCAAACTGTGGGTGTTGTATTTATAATGAAACAAAACCAGGAACATAACATAAACATGGCAGACTGTGTTTCCAAAACTATAGACAACGATGTGGAACAGACGCTAGAATAAGGGTGTGCATGGTTATATTTACATGATGACATGGGTGAGGTCCAGAGCTAAAGTTATAAACAATATAAATTACAACTTACGTGAACTTAAACAAGTCATAGATACCAATATACAAAGAACAAGGATTTCCTGCCACTAAGGACTCACCGGGATCTGATTCAATGGGACGTCCACCTGTCCCAGAAAGTCATCACGTGTCTGACAGGGAGAGAGAGGGGGGGGGGGGGGGTCATGCACAGATGTCAGGATCATGACAATATTATCTCCTTCTGAACACACACACACACACACACACACACACACACACACACACACACACACACACACACACACACACACACACACACACACACACACACACACACACACACACACACACACACACACACACACACACACAGAGGACAGGCCGAGACATGTCCTGTTACTCAGCTGTCTTTAGGCCAATGAAAACAATGTAATATCCCCACAGAACCATGCTGTGTGTCTGACAGTGAATTCTTTGTCTACCACATCAACTACACATATATTTAATAATTAAATTAAACAGAACACTGCACTTTTCTACTTGAAACAATGCAAGTCATTTGACTTGATCCATTACCATATATATTTAGTATGTAGCCTCGATAGGAATGTGTTTATTAGCCCACAGTGAATGGCCGACTGTCTTACTGCTGGAGAGCCTGGGACCAAAATAATGTTGCATTTGTCAGATAAACTGTCTTTTCTTTGAACACTTCACACATTCACTGCATGCCTTTAGTGCAGCCATTACGGTCTGGAAGGCAGAGGGCTGAAGGCAAACACACACTGCACAGTGGGAGTCAGCTTTGTGACCAAATTAACACCTGTGGCAGGTCAAACGTTCTAACAGCAGTATAGAGTGTTTACGTGAACAGATATAGATGGAGGCCTCCTTCGTCCTGCCCTTGCATGTCTAACAGTGCAGTCAAGAAAAGCAGTTAAGTCCAAGTGAAAAGACACAGCCACATGCACACCAGCCCCTTGCAGCTCATATCAGTATCTCAACTATATGTATTTTATTTTTAAAAATACTTTAACCACAATGGTGTAAGACACAAGCCATCTATTAAAGACTTGCTACACACTGCTAGCAATGTTGTTGACCTAAATTCAGTCTCTAGAAAAGACTGACAGCTAAAATGGGGCTACTAGTAACAATTATTTTCATTATTTAATTATGACTTCATTAAAGTAACTAATTAATCATTTGTTGTACTTAATGGCAGAAAATAGTGAAAATGACAAATGCAATTCCCCAAAGCTCGAGATGATAATAGTTCAAAAGAATAAAGTAAGGCAGCAAATCCACTCAACTGAGGAAATCGTTATTTTTTCTTGAAAAAATATATTTGTTCTCATTACTAATTAGCAAGTTGTAGTCGCTTTCCATTTCTAGTGGGTGGCTTTAATGGTGGCAGTGCATTTTGAGTTGGGGTAGCCTTTCCTTGACAGTGACGTGTTCTAAACTATTTATATTTAAAGAGGTCTCAGTGGCATTCATGGTGGTAATATTTATGTACACACCAAAAGTAGAGTGGGTGCCAGAGCTTTCAGCCATCAATCCCCTCTTCTGTGGAACCATCTTCCAGTTTTGGTTCGGGAGGCAGACACAGTTTCCACATTTAAGAGCAGGCTTGTAACTTTCCTCTTTGACAACACTTATAGTTAGGGCTGGCTCAGGCTTTCCTTGGACCGGCTCTTAGTTATGCTGCTATAGGCCTCGAGTAGGGGGATCTATAATAATACACTGCCTCTCTCTCTCTGTGTCATTGTGCTTTCTCGTCTTCCTGACTGCACCGCCGCCGTGGGCCTGTTTGAAGCTTACTAGTATTATTAAGGCAGCTGTGTATTGATTAAAGAAATGGATTAAAATCTGCATTTCTGCCGTTTCTAATGCGTCTCCTCCCGGGAGCGACATGTTGGAGATATAACCATCTAAACCTGGCTGTGCCTGCCACCATGGACGACTACTGTTAATATTAGTACTACTGCTAATATTACTACCAACACCAAATGCAGATGGAACCAAAGAGCCTGGTCTGCTTGAGATTTATGCCCAAAGTCCGTTAAGGCAGTTTTTTCTCGCCACTCTAATGCATTCATGAGCGTGTTCTAGTCCCGCTCCATGTGAAAAGGCTCCGGAGAAACAGCAACTACTGTTGTGATATGACACTATAAACTTTGAATTGATCCACAGTCCACAGGATTTTTAAAGTTAGAATCTGTGTTCCTATTTGGTATTTTAGTTTACCAATAGTCGAAGATTTACAAGAATGTATGCATGTATACAGAATACAAAGTAGTGTGGTTTCATATAAAACATTGTCATGCACTGTTTTCCTCCACATAAACTGTAAAGAAATGAAAAAGCCTCGAGTCTACTGACAGACATTGGAGTTAATAGAAACTTCAGTGTCCTGTTCCAAATTATAACTGTGTGGGTAATCTCATATTATGGCATTTTTTCTCATATCTTATTTTATAAATCAAAGTACAATATCTAGGATAACATTTTAGTGTCACATTCACATCAGTTGTCAGCACAGATCAGATCTATCATCATCTAAACTCACTAAAACCACAGTATATTTGATGTTATACTTAAGCCCAACGCCCGTGTAACAGTCACCCACTACTTCTGTAGCTTTTGGAAACCTCAACAATAATATTTATCAGTAAAGACTACTACTACTCAGACGATGAGAAACGGAACTATATACAAACAATCACAGTCTAATTGGGCAACGGATCCCTCTGTCAAATTTAAACTCACTATTCCATAAACAGCAATGCATAAACAATTACAGGCTAATAGTGATAATTGCCCCTGCTGGATTAAGAAGTCAAGAAGGTCACGTCTATATCAGTTACAAACAGAGTTTTCCTCCAAGTGAAGCCGTCTCTTTCCTTGTAACTCTGTGGGAGCTAGGTGAAGTCAGGCCATGCTTAACGAATTAGAAGTGTATGCTTTGGACGCATGACAAGACAGCCCAAGATGAAAAGATAGCCATAGAGAAATGTCCATTCAGAGCATCTCTGAATATGACACTATGTACAACTCAGTTTAGCATGTGGCATTAAGCAGAGCTGACCATGGACTGTATGAGGCTGTAGAAAACAGCTATAGATACATGTTTGGGCATCCGTGGAGAAAGCTCAGTGATATCCATCATAGCTGGGCAATGACTAACTGCTTTTAACAGGTGGACAGCGGCTTGTGAAACCTTAACTTCTGAAGAGCAACCAAGCTAAAGTTATTGGAACAGGCAAACAAAGTGTCTACTTGTATTTTGGCAAAGAGACTCATGACTACATTTTACATTTAGGGCATTTAGCAGACACTTTTGTCCAAAGCGACTTACAATAAGTACATTTGTCAAGAAAAAGAAACTACAACATATCGTTGCCGATAAAATAAGAGCTAAAAATAGAAACAAGTGTTAGGTCTGAGTAAAGTAGTAGGTGTTGAGCAATCATACCTTAAGAACAACAGTGCTATGATCAAAGTGCTATAGGTAAGAACTTTAGTGGGTCATGCTATGTAGAGTCGAGGTGAAGTCTGAACAGGTGAGTCTTGAGCCTTTTCAGAAGATGGCAGTGACTCTGCTGTCCTGACATTGGTCGGACATTGGAGTTCGTTCCACCACTGAGGACCAGAACAGAGAAGAGTCTGGACTTTGCTGAGCGACATTTGTTTGATTTCAGCGATGGTGGTGAGTGTCGGAAGTTGGGGGAAAAGAGAGGAATAGCTGGGTGTCATCTGTGATGACAACAATGTTAAGAGAATCCATGTGATGTGATAACAGAGCCTAGTGATCTGGTGTATAGTGAGAACAGAAGCGGTCCTAATACTGAGCCTTGAGGGACACCCGTGTCCAGAGAACAGGGTTTGGACATAGAGCCATTCCATGTGACCTGAAAGGTGCGATTTGTCAGGTATGATGTAAACCAGGTGAGAGCAGAGTCAGTGATGCCAAGTTCAGCCAGAGTGGAGAGGAGGATTTGGTGGTCGACTGTGGACCAATTAGTTTCTGACTTACCAACAAGATACAAAGCAGCTTCCTTCCTTTTTCCAGACAAAATGTAGTTGAACAGAAGTTTCACTGGCTGCTCCTTATATGCAGGGTTAGCCCCCTCCCTTCAATCAAGTCTATAGACTACTGCTGAGCTGGCTGAAACTAGGTAATTGTATGCAGTATGAAGAGCTTCACAAGAATTTAAACAACAAGCTATCTAGATAAGAGTAAAAGTTACAACTAGCTGTACTCACAGAATGCCTAAACCCAAATCTACAATTAGTTAATTTTTTTCAAAGATTTTTTTTTTGAGGCATAGACGCCTTTATTAGCAGTGGATAGATCGGAAACATAGGAGAGAGAGGGGGTGTGACAGGCAGCAAAGGACCTCCGGCCGGGATTCGAACTGGGGTCGGCTGCGTACGTACGTTCGTACATGGCATGCGCTCTAACCACTCCGCCACCTGCGCACCAAATCTACAATTAGTTTCTGACTTACCAACAAGATACAAAGCAGCTTCCTTCCTTTCTTCAGACAAAATGTAGTTGAACAGAAGTTTCACTGGCTGCTACTTATATGCAGGGTTAGCCCCTCCCACCAATCAAGTCTAAACAGCTGAGCTGGCAGAAACTAGGTAATTGCCCACTCGGTGGGTTTCACAAGAATTTCCACAACCAGCTATCTAGACAAGAGTAAATGTTACAACTAGCTCTACTTCTTTAGGCTAGAATGCATGAACCCAAATCTACAATTAGTTTCTGATTACCAACAAGATACAAAGCAGCTTCCTTCCATTCTTCAGACAAAATGTAGTTGTCATGAGCCTAGCAGAGCTGCAGAGACTTTGCTTGATAATCATGACAAAGTTAAGTCAACGCTGTAAAATGAGGAAGCCCTTTTCCCCCCACATCTGAAACCATTTGCGGTCACAGCAGGAGGCAGTAACACCATGTCTGATTCGTTCGTTTGTTGTGATGATGGAAACCAAACATATTTGTTTTAACTCTTAAAAGGAAAAGAGGAGCTCATCTTTTTCTTGGTCACTTGCTTTATTGCAGTTTTTACCGTTGAAGCCTAAAAGTTAACATTGGTGTTGCTGAGCCCTTTTATAATGGATGACTTCTCTTAACCCCATGTTATCACTTCTGAAGGAATCTGAAAGAGTTCCAGCTCGAACGAGGAAATGCACCGTGGCAGCAAGTTGAGGCTATCAAATCTGGACCCTGCATAATGACACGTAGGTCATGCTCAACTTAAATTATAGTTACGTTAGTGTCATTTATACTACATTTGGGTTCGTGGGGTTTTTCCTTATTACAACAGAGTCGTGTTCTTCACCTTGCTTATAAAATGTGGCAACAAACTGGTTGTTCATTAACTCGTGAGATGAGGTATACAGGGTTATGAGGGCGCTGCAGATAAGAACAGCAGACCTTAAGTTCATAAAAAATTCCATTGTAGGATTAAACCCCCACCACAACCAGCTTCATCACAACTGACACATTAAATGCATAATGCATCAGCCTGTTCTATTGTTGCAATATTTAAAAAAAAAAAAACATCTCAGTAAACCCGCCACAGTAGCTTGTCTCTGAAATTACCAAAGATGTCACATATAGCCCATCTAGGGATAGGGATAGGTAGATTTTGATTTTGTTTAGAATTGTTATAGCTGTTTATTTGCCCATTGACTTGGGTATTGACTTGTAAATGTAGTAGACACATTAAACACTTTTGTTGGACTGTTTGTAGGCATGAGGTGATCATTTTTACAGCTGAACTAAAAGGAAACACATTTCAGAGTACAAAGTTCATTCAGCTACATCCAGTAAGGAAAATTACTAGCATTAAAAAAAAAACCCCACAACAATTTCTGGGTGAGACGAACTCTAAAGACAAGCATAGGTATATTTTAATACATGTGCTTACAAGTTATTGAATTTCAATATACATATTGTGTGTGAATCGCCTTGTTTTTGCTCCGTCGTGGTCAGATACGGTCAGAATGTAAACAAGGTGTGTAGTATTTGAAGCAGATTTTAAGAGGGGGTATGCTACGTGACGAGCTCATGTGAAATTAATATTCTTGATAGTGGTATTTCACAGGCATTTCAAAGTAAGAAAATACAATTTAGATCATTAAAAGTAAATGAACTGGCTAATTAGGTAAAGAGGAGACCTTCTTACTTGACAACCTGCTAAATGCAAGGGGGGGGTCTGACACCTAATACTTCACAAACATTGCCTGGCAGGGGGACCCATAGGGAAGGGAACGCGCCAACCTTTTACTGGGAAAGGCTCACGCTCCCATCCTGCCTACATTACCCCCACCACACATACACACACCATGTCCACAGATGGCTGGCATGAGTGTGCACTGCTCTAGTATCATGCTGTTAAATTTGAATCCACGGGACTGGGCAGTGCTACAGACCACCAGACTATCTGGAGTCAGGGGGAATATTTCAGAGGCACTTTATTTATATCAGCAAGGGGCACCGCTTTTCCCACCACTAAAATTAGCACGGGTAAATACTTAGTCGAGTACTTAGTCGATTACTCATAGCACTAACAGAATAGTAAAAATGGAGAATTGTTCTAAAGTTGTCTTCACACACACACCAACAAACAAAGAGACTCACAAGATGAAACATTTTCCTTCTCATTCATGCTTTTTTTGGGGAAACCAATATGCAAATGGCTTTACTGTAATGTAACCGAATCCATCTGAATGTTTGTCCACATTGGGCTCGTTAATTGCATGACTTAGCTGTAGCGATCTTCTCGGTTACTGAATGTCGCTCCTTGTGGTCAGCCTAATGGCTGCACCAGAGTAAACAGAGTTTTAAGGATTTGAATGGCGATAGCAGTAAAGGAGAGAGCCATTATCACAGCATTTCTATTCCGACGAATCGGTACACCAAAGCAAAAGTGACGTCACCTGAGCTGTCAAACCGAAGCCTTATGGAATCTACTTGAACCAGTTAAACAACATTATAGGTGACTCCACTGTTTTTCCATAGGGCCGTTTTGTGTCATGTAAATGCTTGGTTGAGAGCCGTCTGCCTCTCATTTGTTGAAGGGACAGTTCACCCTAAATGAAAAATATATATTTTCCTCTTCCCTGTGGTGCTATTGCAATCTAGATTGTTTTGGTGCGAGTTGACTAGCTTCATGCTCACAACAAGGTGTGTGATTATCTTACGTAACCTACCCATGATTTCTGGAAAGACACATTGCTGTTGCAAGCACCGCAAGCAATATAGTCCCATTGCATTAGAGAGAAGGCATCTATATGGTCAATATCTCCAAAACTTGCATCAAAACAAACTAGTTGATACATATAGGTAATATATAGGAGATACATTTCTGATTTTGAGTGAATTGTTCCTTTAATTTCCAGGCATTTAAGGTTGTTCCTGTTGATCAGGCAGCATCAGCATGTTTTAATGAACAAACGTAACACTCACCGTGGTGTGTTGAACCAGGCTCTTTGGTATGTTACTCCCTTCGTGGCTTGTGTTTACATCAGTAACAGCGTTAGGCAACTTAGCTGGGCAGCAAGGAGACAAATGAATATGCACATGTGGAGGGTAAGGGCTACTGAGTTTTGGATTTGAAACGTGACATGTAATCCCAGTGTTAGCGTAGGGCACCTCCAGGGAAAAGCTCCTTTGTATGGCGCGATGACAATGGTTCTCCTCGGGTCGTTTCACTGACGAACAAACCCCATGGTTTTTCTCTGAAGGTTTCGTTGAGGAGAACAAACAAGCAGAAGTACTACGATACAGTTTTTTGCAAGGGTTGTGTTCACCCTCGGGTTGTGTGGCGGAGTTGGGAATCTGAGGATTTTCCACGTCGACGGTAGCCGTGGTTGTAGCTCCCATCCCGGACATCATTGGTCTCTGGTGGGCAAAGTGCACCAGCACGCTGCTAGAGTGACGATTCGATCCGTCTGGAGTTGATGGAAGTTCCCTTATTTTAACCCTGTCCTCCATTGTGCCTTTTGGTTCATCCTGTAAAGGAATATTAAATTGCACCATGTGTTTGGTGTCCCTTAACTCAGCTGAACAGCTTCCTTTAGGGAGACGATGGCCACTTCCTGCTGTGGTTATGGACTCTTTGCAATTCACTTCCTCGTCATCTGGTGAGAATTCACTGGCAGATGTCTGTAGAGACGACTGATGAGACCCCCTCGCTGGTGGGAGAGCAGGTAGAGCCACTGGACTGACTGGGGAAGCAGGTGGGGTGTTGCAGGGGCTCTTTGGAAATATAACCAAGGAGGAACACCGTCTCAGTGGGACCTTGGACTTGCAGCAGTGTAGACTCCTCTCCTGGGTGGTCCTGTGCTTATCGGAAGCCTCTGACTCAAAGATGCTGTTGCTGCTACAGTACCCGGCATCGCTGGCCATGCTGCTGCTGCACGAGCCTCCGTCAGAGCCAATGCCTGTTCCTCCTTCACTGGCCCCCGGGTCGCCATCCTCTATACTGCCATCCGGCTCTCCGCTGAGCTTTCCACGGGGCTGCAGCGAGATCTGCAGAATGCTTTTCTTATTAAATCCTCCAGTGTTGACCCTGGGTATGAATACTGAAGAGTAGCGCTGTAAATTAGCGTTGTCTTGTGAGAGACGAGTCACCTTCAAGTGGACAGAACTGTGCGCCAGACTCTCTGCGGGGCTACGAGCTGACACACTGACTCCACTCTCCTCACCATGGCTGCTGAGGCTTTCTGACAGAGGGTCCGTGTTGCTTCTCCTTGACGCAAAATGCAAGCGCAGCCGACGTGCCATTCGCTTAACTCTCTAATCCCTGTAGCGCTGGCGAGAGCTGCATGATCAAACTTGCCGGTAGGAAAAAGGGAAAGCAAAGCAACTGCTTCGAGCTCCGCTCTGTGATCACAATCATTAGCGGCTGTACATTGCCAAAATAGCTCTGGTGACAACCTACATTCCTCTTCAGGCTGATCTCAGCTTTTAGTCAGAGGAGGTCAGTGGTTCTGTTTGGAGACATGACCCAAACACACGACCTTTGAAACAAGAGCAATCCGTGGGGTTTGCCCCTTTAAGGATCTTAAACCCAATACGGAACACAAAATTACACTAAAACATTAAAGGACAGCGCTTCCACTGCTGACCTGCTTTATAACCTTAGCTAAGCTGAGTTCCAGCCAGATTAATATCTAACACCTCCTGTCTGTTCCAGCTGTCCCACTCCTGTTCACCCCTTTGGGGAAAACAACAACATGGTAGCCCTCTACGTTGCATCTGAGAGCGAGGCTCTGGTAAACGGTTACATCTGCCCCAGGCCGCTCACTCAAGACTCTACTTCCTGCTGCGGCTATGCTTCTAATGTTTCTACTGCTCTGTGCCCCCACAAATATTTTTACCCACTGCTATTGAATTGCAGGAAATCGAAAGGGAACGGCTTCAACACAATTCTGTATCAAACTGAGGACTGGGTTGCAAAATCCCATCGCACACAAACAAACCATGACAGCTTGTGAAAATATGCAGGAAAGTGAGCAAAATTATTTCACACAAAAGTAACGAAAGCAAAGAAATATTTCAGAAAATGTTGGGCGTGCGAATGAATAGAGAATGTGTTAAACAGAAATAAAGTAAGCTGTGACATTCTCTGCTTGTCTACAGAAAACACACGAAGACGAGAACGAGCTTGGACGGTGACCCGACACCTGTTATACGACACCCCATGTAACAGTCCGTGCCGGTCTGATTTCCTCTCCATGGCTGCTGACAGTCCGATTTATTAATGGCAACCTATTGTGAGTCAGGCTGGCCTACTTTAGGGGCATTAGCATGCATCCAAATCAGTTTCAGCAGAAGGTGTAATAGTAAGACACACAGCCAGGATAAAGACATGATTCACCTAAGAACGCCGCCGCTGCTGCTGCCTATTTTTTGAATCAACATGACCAGGAAACCATGTGACCATTATCTCATCTGGCCAAAAACAGATTGAATTGATGGGGGTGAATAGACCATTAGATAAGACTGGTGACGCATACTACACTTTTAATCAAATGTTAATACATTAAAGTCATACAGTAATGGTGTAACAGGCCAACAATAAAGCACAGCTACCTGTTACAGCGCAATATTAATTATGACACCAAACACTGAAGGACAAGCAATATATACTATCAGAATGGTTTAGAGTCACAGTGAGAGACAGAGGATGGCTCTGTCAATCAGCAGGTGTGGCTGTAATGATTTAGGCTAACAAGTTGCTAAATGTGTTAACATGGTGTTCGACAACCAACCCTCACCACAACCGAGTGGCAAAACAATCTGCTATAACGGCTGTGAATGGGGAGCTTTGCGATATCTGGAGGGGAATAAAACACCATTTTGAAATAGTTATTAACGATCTGTACTGAATTACCATCAGGCTAACAGTTGTGTGTTTTATTCTTATTATTTATTCTAGATTAAGTACTGTCCTGGACTTCCTATGGGGACTGATGATAATGTTTTTCTTCCTTACATGAAGCACAATGTAATTTGACAGCTTGTCCTTGTTTCTGTACCAATTATTTATTTTCTTTGGCTTTATGAAATCTCATAATTGTCTGATTTTAATTTACCATCACTGAATCTGTTGTCCGAATACTGTTATCACAGTTTTACAAATGCTTCTAGTAGAAATGTCCAATGCAACCTTATTTGCAAGTGTGTTAAGCTTGATGCACATCTGTTCAGCTACACATAGTTAGGGCAGCAGAACATGTAATTATCGTTGCACTGAATAACGCCTGCTGACATTTAGATACCTTAAAGCAGGACTTGCAGGCCTTTGGAGGATAAATTGGTTGTCTGTGGGCACATGTCACTATCAGGACAGGTTGGGACCAGTTTCTTCACTTTTACTTTCAGAGAGGTTTGGAAAGCGTGGTTGCTTCTCTTCTTTTTAGCCTTCAACTTTCAGTAAAAAACGTCTTCATTAATCTGTGCAATCGGATGCACAACTTTACCATTTTATCAGTGTTTTCTATGTGAATTCATGGTGGCCATTCATTCAAGGGGAGTAACCATGGAAACGTCTGCATATGGTAATGTCTAGCGCATACCATCTATTCATGCTGTCTGTGGAAGTGACAAAGGGCCTGCTACACAGACATGTCTACCAGCGTGTGAAAGCAGAAAGGAAACCTTAAAAAGCGTCTTATTTAGAATTGTATGTGTCCTAGGGGTGTGAATCTTTGGCTTCAAGGCGATTCGATTAACGATTAGGAAGTTGGCGATTTGATTCAAGGACAAATTTTTAAGGGGGGAACGATTCGTTGATTCTGTTAACCACGATTCGATTCAGTAACTTTTAACCAAAATTCTATATCCATGAAATAAACATGCAATAATGCGAGTGAGACGATCTGTATTCTTCTGAAAGGTGAAAAAATAAACAGACCACAGAATTACTTACTAAATATATTCATTCTATGAAAAAGTAGTCCATTGCTCAGTTATTTTGAACATGTTTAAATCGGCTACATGCTGGCAGGGGAGAGCGTGTCATAAGATTTAACGCATTTATATTGATTATTGGTGAAACCAAAGCGATTCCTTCTATTTATCTATTTTAGCAGATGGATTTAGTTGAATCGGTAGGACTGACAATGGATGCATCGCATGAATCATTACACTACTAATGTGTGCGATACTGTATGTGTCATCCACTGTAAGTGTGTAATTCACACCAGGAAGGACAACACTGTTAGATAATTGCTCTGTCATGGTGGCACGTGGAGCAGCCCTTCACTTCTCCTCATTTACGAATCAGCTAAACCTCCTCAACAAGTAGCAGACGTAAAATAATAAAAGACACCCGATGAAATTGTGGATGACAAACACAATTAAGTTTTAATAAAGAACAATATTCTACAATGAACCTGCTAGGTTTCTAGGTTTCTAGCTCATTCCTCCGAGTGTCACATGTTCATAGTGCTGACACACCCTCCAAATGCTGTACTAAATATCCTGCAGCATGACATGGCAGCCTCGAACCAGTCACGCCCATGTTTGTTTGACAAAATGAGATGAATGAAACGTTTGTGCCAAACTACAAACAAAATAATCAACAGAGTGAAGAAGAGGGTTAGTTTATGCTGACTATATGTACACGTGTGTTTGCAGTGGGACTGTAAATCAATTTAAATTGAAGGGAAATCTTGTGCAACACGGCAAACTGCAACAAGTGTTTAATGTTCTCCTTTATAAGCAACCACCTGATAATCAGACATGTTGTACATGGTGGATTTTAAGGGAACGACCTAATGGCTGACAGATCAGGACTGACTTGATTCTTCTGACAATCTAGCCGCTTCTTGTTCACCTAGTAGACTACCAGTTTGGACAGGTTGCTGAAGCAGTGGGGAGGCAAAGAAAAGTCCAAACTCTTTCAACTCAACAAGATAGAAAGCTGCCAGATACATTTAAAAGGTGTGAGATTAGCGATTGGGACTACTTTGTGTGCCTCTCAATGGCTCTCAACATGGTAATACCTCAGTGGCTCACAGCTACTTTCCTGTGACGACGCTCGACATGGCGTTATCGGCTGTAATCACCATATGACAGCAGGCGGCTGTGAGCTAGCCAGTCATGCTCACATGCACAAACATGCACACGCACGGCCAGCCTGACTATGTCAACAAAGCAAGGAGAAGCCCGGATAACAACACACACAGAGGGAGAGCCACTTCGTTCTCTGCTCAGGTAGACATTACTCCACTATATCTTAGCACATAGTTGTTTGAAGCTATATTCATAATCTGAAATAACAAGCTTAAAAAAGTTCAAAAGTAACTAATTCCCAAGATGATTTAAGAAATGGTTTTATACAATATGTATGACTTATGTATACAACTAAGCAGCCACAAGTAAATAAAAGAACTGTGTTGAATGTAAGTAGAGGGTGAGGGTGCATGCACTCACTACTGAATATGTTACTTAATAAACTCATATTGTATTCTGATTGAAATGCTCTAATAAAACTGTTCCAAATGAGTAACTCGTGGTTTGCTCAGACAATATCCCCACTTATCCTGAGGAATTAACTGAGCAGGTTTTATATCTGTTTTTGTATTCATTTAGAAATACAAATAATTATACTCAGAATCTTCAGACATACTTTACAGCTATCAACGATGATATGTCCCTCTATAGAAGAGTAGCTCGTAAAATTGATTTCCAATACCTTGTGGTCATAATCAAAGATTTGTTTAGACCAGTGGACAGAGCTAGTAGCCCTGTCAATGTTGAGCATATCCAGGGCTTTTAAGCAATATACAGTTAAGAAAAGACTTGAAGACCCCATAAGTATAACTAACTGACATACAGCAGGTCTGGTTAGCCACCGTTTAGCACATTTCAGGACTACAACGTGGTTGGCTGTGTCTCCTGTATGATGTGCACTAAAAATGAGCTTTGATGGAAGGTTACAACGTATATATTTTGTCTTTCACATCAGGAAACCAATTAAATCATATTTGTAGGTGAACTAGAGCAGCAACAATGAGTGGATCAAAATTACAAAACATTCCCTTGTTCTTTCTTCTCAAATGCAGCGTTTAAAAATCTTTGGGTTTATAAAGTTGGTCAGATAAACCAACAATTTAAAGACATCTGACAGTTTATAAACAGATAAACGTTAAGGAACATTATCATTATTGGCAGGCCTAGAGTCAAACAAGACAGCCACACTTGTAAAAACATTGTAGATGAAATAATCCCCACCAAATTATACACAGAAAGGTTGAAAATAACTAAATAACTTACCAGGCGGTTCTCATCAAACACCTCCAACAGCAGACGATGCTTCGTGGGATCAACCTGAAACATAAACGTTGTACAATCAAACTGCTGAAGTACTGTTGTTTTTTTTAGCATTTTATGGTTCCATATGATCAAGCATACAGTAAAGTAATCAAATCATCTTCTGGCACATACATGTGAGTGTAAATATCAAGACAAGATAAGCAATAAATGTTTTTCAAAATGTTAATTTAGTTTAAGTTTCACTCACTCTGAAAAAGAATTCTTCATTCCACTTTGGGTCCAGGGACTTCATGTAACATGAAAATAAAATCAAAATATGAATATACGTTTGCAAATAAAACAAGAATAAGCCAATGCAGATGTTGACCCGCTCACCTTTTTGACTGTTTTAGTCTGAAGACTTGTGATTTCTCCGTTGATGGGGTCATAGAGGGACAATCTTGTATACGGATCGCTGCAGGACAGAGAGAGACACATTCAGGTCTGGTGTTGACACTTATGAAGACACAGTAATGATCTTCTTCCTTCTCTTCATGTATTAGAGGTTTGTGTGCTTCTTCTGCCATGAATCTCTACTTTGTTTCTGGGAAAGGGCAAAACCGTTTACGTCATTGTCTAATCAGATCAAGCACTGCATTCAGACCTAAGATATGTTAACATAATGGTTGCAGCTTCTCCATGCTTGATGCAAAGTGACTGAAATTGTGATTTTATGATGCAGCACTGAGACAAGCATTAAACGTGAATCTGATCATCATCGTATTATCCATTACCCAGTCATTATGCCACTTTAGACCTGCAGCAATGTTGTGTCATTAGCAGTATACTAAGTGGCTGCTGTGGGTTAGGACATTAATTAAACATGGAGTAGACATGAATGCCTAACATCAACAACTCTTGTGTGATTGTCAGATTGCGTCAAGATGTAGAGAAGTAAACATTTATTAATTCATTAATTAAAAGTAGGGCACAAACAAGGTCTGCAAAGAGAATGTGGAGAGCTGCTTAAAGATGCCTTAAAAGATGAGAAGATGCTCTAGACTAACCTAATGAGTTCTTATTACCAAGTCATGCTCACAAATTAATTGCCGGCTTTGCAAAAAGCTATCTGCATATAAAAAATACCAGATAATCTAAATACTTTAGTTTGTTCTTTTAAGAATAACAGATGTTATCTCCTTTGTTACAATACCAATTTAGCATCACATGAGTTTACAAATTGACAAAACGATCAGAAAAAATAAATAATTTGATGATCTCAGAACTGTTTAATGGAAAGAAATGCATGCAGGTTAATCGAAGGTTAATTAAAGTGAATAGTTAGCTGCAGCCCTAATCACAAGCTATACAACACATGTAAGTGTTAACTATCTGCAGCTTACCTAGCTCCCAGTATATCTTTTTTGGCCAGCCCAATTCCACCAATCACCTTCACTTTTAGGACTCGGGATTCTTCCTGAAATAGAAAAAAAAAAGACTATTGTGTTTAATGAATATGATAATGACATAAAGACAGAGATGGCCTAGTAATAATGTGCACATGGTTAATGAAAGCCCAGTAGATACTTAATATTGTATTGTGTTACTTACCTGTATACTCAGTACACACATACAGTTTGTACATGTATACTATCTGTGTGTACTATAAACATGGACAGCAGGGTATTGGAATACAATAGTGACTAGAAGGGATGTGAATATGAAAAGCATGCAGTGCACACAGCCGACCCCAATACAATCAGTGTTTACAGGATGATGACGTAACATCCTGACAATCGTTGGCACCGCTGCTCATTTCCCATCATAACCCACAGCCCTGGTTTACTGTGAAGTCGGCGTGACCGTGAATCATCACGAGATTTCGCAATCTGATCCACTGGTGATGGACACAGTGATGGGGGCTCACCTGGACACACTTAAGGGCAGATTTAACAACAACAACAAAGAAGATAATTCAGTTTTCTCGCTTTGGTGCGTGTGTGTGTGTGCGCGTGACTGTTGTGCGCGCGCGTGTTCGCGGACGGGAAACAACCGTTGGCCAACATGGGAGGCGTGAACAGCCCAGGAGCCTGTTGTGTTTCCTGGCTAAAAAAAAAAGAAGTCAACAGCTAGGTCTTTCTCCTTTTTGATAGCATTGGCCGGGAAGTACAGCAGCTGATCACATACATCGATTTTCTACCCACAATGAACACGTTACAGCTAACACACAACTCCTCCTCCAAGTTCACACTTGCTAGTGAGTTAGTTAGCTCGCTAAGTGTTAGCTATAGTTAGCGTTGACTAGTTAGCCAGCCGGCTAACGACGTGACGGTCTCGTTTGATGTGAGATAGCAGCGTGAGTTTACCTCATCCGCCTGAAGTCCTCGGATCTGTTGTGGAGAAAGTGCAGCCATGGTATCCTCGCCCTTCTTCCTCCCAGAGAGCGACGAAGAAGAAGAAGAAGACGGTGGTGGTGGTCCGGTCAGCAGGAGGCTGCTGTGATGTTCGGTCACTAGTCTTTCTCTATTATGCTCCTGTGGGTGTTTACGCCTGTCGATTGAGTGAACCTGACCCAGTGGCTAGTTGTGACACCGTCGTCACTTCTTTCCCTCCACCTCCTTCTTTCCTCCTCCCTTGTTTCCTCCTTCCTCCTCCTCCTCCTCCTCTTCTCGTTACCTTCTTCCTGGCGCTGCAACAGTCTGAGGGAAACCCAGATCACCGCCACTGGCAGGGCACCTAAACGCATCACCAATCTGTCGCTGATTGTAGCCCACGTGACACCAAGAAGAATTCACATCCTGTACACAAAAAGTATTACAAGTAAAGTTGTGTATAAAGTAATGAAGTAGCCAAAAAGCAGTGGTGGTACTTAACTAAGTACATATTTGAGGTACTTCACTTGACCATATATATTTATGTTACTTTATACTGCCTCTTCACCACATTTCAGAGGGAAATATTGTACTTTTTAACTGCTCGACATTTCTGTCACATAGTAGTCAAATAGTAAAAGTACTCTATTATTATTATTATTAGTATTATTATTATTATTATAGTGCCTTCATGTGTAAGCTGTATGTATGGTGTATTTCAGCCTATAAGATGATATGGTTTTGAGGAAATTATTCATCTTTAAGTGAGTATATCTGTTAAATATGTATAATATTTCCCTCTGAGTAGTGGAGTAGAAATATAAAGTAACACAAATTAAAATAAACAAAGAAAGTATGTCAACTTTGTATTTAAATGCAAGGAAATATACCAGTTCTGTTTCACTGAAACAGTTTGACACTGATCGTCAGTCTTCATCTTAGTATGGAGTTGTGACATCAGCCAAATTCATGTCAACTATTCAATTTAGAATTCAAGGTTTCAAACTGTTTGTCACAAACAATATGGTCGTGAAATGCAATTGTGTGCTCTGAACTTGAATACATTGGTTCATTTGAAATTCAGGTTCTTCGAGGTTACCGTCATAGGTGCGACCTTGACATAAGTCATATGGCAACTACAGCTCAACCTGTACAGGATTTTTAAGGCCAATACTGTATTAGCAGGTAAAACCGGAATTCACTTGTGATTGTGTCATCCTGTGTTATATAGCACGTACTCTATCTCCCCAAGGACTTGTCTCATTCTGCATCCAGAGGAAACCAGCCTTCAGCTTCCCAGCCAAATGTTGTCAGAAGCGAGGCGGGGCAGGCCGTGGAATTCAACCTTCGGATTCACAGCCAATGTTGTCAGAGGCGAAGTCCCAAAGTTAGGCCTTCCTCTATTTCCAACACTAAGGGGCAGAAAGAGACACTCTGGACATGAGGTCATTAAAGTGTCAGGCCGAAAGATTTGAGATGCGTCACTGATTTTGAATTTTGCAGGGGAATGTCACCACAGACATGGAGATCCTATTTCTGGGCAAAGCAGCGAGTACAAGCACTGTAATTAGTGGGTCATGTGATCAATCACCATTGTTTTAACTCACTCTTTGATAGATAGTAACCTAAAAGACAATTAAATAGATGGAAATGTTACGGACTGCCGCTTTAATCTACAGATAAAACGTGTTGTGACGTGTTTAAGTACATCTGCCAAGGTTGAAAATAAGTAAAAGTATCCTAATCTCAACTTTTTTCACTATGTTTCCCACTCTCTTGCCAGACAATTTGGAGATCCGTATTTGCAAATGTGAACCTTATTTAGTGCACTCTCTTATAAAAGGACAAGCTCACCCTTTGTGAATTCCTCCCTGAAGTGGCACCACAGATACCGGTCTATTTGAGAGCTAAGAAATAATATGACAATTATTTTCACTGCTTCCATGTTAGTGTTTGAATCACAGCCTACAACGTTGTATATACATATAAAAATGATATATTTAAGTCATTTCACATGAAGAGTGAAAGTTGTCTCACCATATCTGGGAAACAGCGACTGTAACTAATATGCAGCCATACTTCTGGCTCAAACACAGGAGGTCTGGAGAAACATAAACAGCTGATTGTTAGAAAAGGGCAGTGAGGCTTTGGGTTGTCATCAATCAAACAGTTGGTTTTCCTCAGACAGAGCACAGATGCTGGTGTTATGTCCTGGTGCACAAACAACAAGGGAGACACAGTCGGAAGGCTGGAGCTGGTTCACAGAACTACATGTTACTGTTTATCACACGGCAAAACACATCTTATGTCTCAAGGAATCTTCAGCTTACAAAAGACAATATATTGTTAAAGATTAAACCAGTGTGAACTCAGGTCTCCTTCAGCAGAGAGACACGTCACCTTTAACCTCCTCATCCTGTTATTTCAATAACAGTTTAAGGCCCAAAGTAGTAAACATATCCAATACTTCACCACAAAAAATACAATTTGAAATAATTCCAAAATAACACAAACTGTGAAGCATCCATCCATCCATCCACCGTCTACCGCTTATCCTGTATTCAGGGTTGCGGGGGGGCTGGAGCCAATCCCAGCTGTCATTGGGCGAAGGCAGGGTTCACCTGGACAGGTAACCAGTCAATGAACCTATCCCCATCCTGCATGTCTTTGGACTGTGGGAGGAAGCCGGAGAACCCAGAGAGAACCCACGCTTACACGGGGAGAACATGCAAACTCCACACATAAGGAAGCTGAACCTGAACCCAACCCGGGAATCGAACCCGGGACCCTCTCGCTGTGAGGCGACAGTGCTACCCACTACACCACCGTGCAGCCCAAATTGTGAAGCAGAACTTCCTAATTTTTTTAAACAACAAACTTTTAATTATGTAAAAGATGCAGAAGCGCGGCTTTCATGCAGATATTAAAGAGACACTGATTCCAGGATACTGATGTACTTAAAAATGTTTATTCGTTTTAAAAACTCTTTAAAAGCAGTATCAACAAGCACTTCCCCTTATAAAAGAACTTGCCAAAATGCAACACCAACAACAAAAAATCCCCTGTACAAAAACCACAGCAAAAGTAGAGGCAGTTCTGCAGCTCTGAACCACTTTCACAAAGAGGAAGGGTAAAGTCTTCTTTAAACACAAACAGTGCCAAACAAATAAATGCTTTGTTTGCTTTAACAGTAAAGAGAAACTAAAACAAATTAAAAAAAAAGGTTTGTTGCTCAATATTAAATTATGTATTTCAATGATTCAATTTGCTTTTACTGTTTTACAGTTTTTCCAAACTGTATAAAACAATGCACAAGAGTTAATGTACTGCATTCGCAATATATCATGAAATGAATATTAAACCACATGAATATCAATAGTCTTGTTTCCACATTTTAAAACGTGTGGAAATATTTTTTCGGGATAATTTTCTGCCAAAATCCAGTTCTGAACGGTTTTGAATCTCCAGGATTCTCTCATTATACACTTCATTGGACAAATCGCTTGTTGAAATAAATAACTGGATATGATACATGGTACTACGCTACAACACTTAAAACTTATGCTACAAAACAGTGCAAGTCAGATTATTGCAAATTCACAAGATTATATGGTTTGCAAGGTTACATCCTCTGTACAAACAACACACTCTAAATAAATAGCAAAACAAAAACACACTCATCGACGGACACGCCTCCGATCTGTACGACAAATAACGTTAGTGGGACGGACAAACACTCTTTAATGCTAACACAGAGAAACAGGATGACTTACATCGTCTTTTTCACCTCCATAAAAACATTATTCAACTGTTGGTTTTACAAAAGCATCAACAATAGTAAACAAGGAAATCCTAACACAGTCCTGATGTAGCGATTCTAGAAGGAAATGTTTTCCAGTGCAGCAACTGTTGCCAATTCAATCACTTATTTCCCATTTTATCGTCACATTACACAATATAATTGTTAAAGCTGTTGTCAAGCACACAGTATGTCACCCACTATCAGTGCATGTTATTGCAGGTTTATAATGAACAGTTAGTCTTTGGTATGGACATAAGGCTCAGAAACCAAACCCCTCATGGAGCACCAGTGAGGCTCGTCTCGTCTGCATGATCATCAGTGCAAAACCAGACGTTCACATTTCTTCAGAAATTAGCTGCAAGTCTTTTTGATTGAAATCCTCTGAATAACAAAGGAGAAAAGCTCCATCGTACAAATCAAACAGTGCATTTATGTGAAGAAACACAAGTATTGCAGATCTGCAGCGCAGTAGGATGAGTGCTACGTTAGGAAACACACTTTGTTTAAGTGCTCGAGAAATAAGTATTTAATTCCTGCTGAATCCCATTCAACCCAGTTTAATTCAATTATTTATTTCCCTTTTTCATTAGTGTGGTTGAGAGTTGAGCCCTTATATTTCATTGCTGGTTTTCTTAATACATCTATGGATTTAAAAATGAAAAAAGAAATGTTATGTATATTAAAGAGCTTTATAGTTTCTTTTTTTCAAACTTTTGCATAATGTGGCTTGAAAATCAAAACAAAGTGCAAAAATGGCCAAATTCTATTATTCATATCATCCTCTTCATATTGTCTTGGGCTCGATAATAAACGTTTGATTCTGGCGACGTTGGTTCATTCTAGGAGGCACAAAGTCTGTGATGATTGTCAGGGAGGCCTTTTATAAACAATTAGCATCTCAAACTTGGAAATGTGGATATGAAAATCAGATGAAATTTGGAAATGTATCACTTCCTCTTATGTTTTTGGTGCACTTAAAGTATTACTTTTCATGCAATACTTCAAATTGAACCATCAGCGTTAATGTTTTATCATTAACTAATGCATTTATCATTTTAAATCAACCTGCATCCTATTATAAGCTCCATGTCAACTCTTGCAGAAGAATATAATACACTGATTGAACATAAAGACAAACACGTAAAGCTCTTGCAAAGATAATTTGTGATACTTGCAGTTTTTTTTAGAATCTATAATCGCACAAATGTTTCAATTATGACATTAATAGTTCAGCAGTAAATGTATTTAGTCATCTTGTACATTAGACTTTAGTTAGATAATGCCTACAGATTTAGACACAATGATATAAAGACATATTTTTAAAAGGCTTATTAATAATAATCTTGCTTCATCAATTTCCACATTTCTTTGCATGGCTCTGTTTCGCTGACTTTTCAGTGAAAGATTGTTATTTTATTCAGAATCCTTTGTTTGCTTGTTGGAAATGCTCTTGATGGAGCAACTTGAGGTGACATCCTCCGATTGAATCCAAATGACCAGCATTTTAATCAGAGTGTTGCAGCATCTTTGCAGTTCAGTCTGGCACTTAAAACTGGACAAACCTCAACGTGTCCAGGGTTGCATTATAAAGTGTAAATGCCTGAAAATAAATAAGACAAACAACAACCACAGGTTAGCATGTTCAACATGACAAAAAAAAAAGCTTGATTCTCAGCCCATCAACCCAACAGTTGGATGATCTTTGCTTTCCAGCCAGTCAAGTCCACTAGCATGTGCTGCCTCACTGCTGATCTGCTGGAACAGCGCATCGTTCACCAGCTCCTCTGCAGCAGCATGTTGATATTGCCCTTGCTGCTGGTTGGGATCAAACAGAAGGTCAGTGTCCAGCGCGTTAAGGTCATTGATGCTACTGGAGAGCTCCGATGTCATTCTGATTTCACAAGGGAAATCCGTAGTTAGCTCCGACACCTGGTCCATGAGCTGACCACCAGCAGCGAGGCTGCCGTCCGTCAGGAGGTCTTTCATGGTGCTGCTGAAATCCGACTGCTGCTGTAGTTCTTCTTGATGCTGCTGTGAGATCAAAGTTAACAACATAGACTGGTTCTGTCGATGCTGCTCTCCAGAAGCCGATTGAATATGTCTGTCACCCGCTGAGAAAATCATTTTTTCATTAATAGCATTTTCAATTTGGCAATTTGGCCTCTGCAGCTTGCATGTGCTGGTGGAGTCAGCGCCCAGCAGACTGATGTGGTTGTCGCCGCAGGAGAGGTTGGGGTCGGACTCCAGGATCTGGGTGAGGTTCATGCGAGCGGTGTACCTGGAGGGTAAATTATTGAAGCCCAGACCCCGAACACCGTCATCGTGGTCGCCATCCAGCTTGCTCAGAAGGACGATGTTATTGCTGTTGCCTTGTTGGCCCGGCGTGGGCTGGACCTCGGTCTCCATCATGACGTTGAGCGGCACAGAGTGGCTCCTCTGAGCCATGCTGCTCACCCCGAGATGTGTCCGGCTGTTTGCAAAGATGTTTAACATCTCGGGCGTCACGGGAGAGTTGAAGGGAGACAACACCGAACGAGGCATATGGGGAAGGTTTCCTGCGTTTCCACACAAGTTCCTCTGATGCACGGCGGGGCTCACACTGCGACATCGAAATGCTGCAGCCGGCGTGTTGGTGGCTTTGTTATCCAGAGGGGCAGGCACAGCGAAGCCCTCCTGCTTGGCCATGCTGGCTACCTGCTGCTGCACGGGGGAGATGGGAGTCAAGCGGCCAAAATGGCTGTCGTGGTGCCGTGCGTGAGGGACGGCGAAAGCGTGAGGTTTTTGAAAATGGTCACCTATCAGGCCTTGATAGCTGGGGAGGATCCCCATTCCACTGTTTGACTTGTTTAAGCTGCCGCTGCTGCTGTTGTAACTGTTATTCATCCACTCCAGCCGCGTCTTATCCGGGTGGGTGGCCATCGGCCGCTGCATGGGCTTGACTGGGCTGCTGGAGATGGTGCTGCCGTCATGGAAACCAGTGATGCTGGAGTTGATGGGTGTAAATGCGAACGGGTTCCTGCACTCCACTGGACTGGGAGGCACATTGCTGCTGCAGTTGGAGTGTGGAGTACCAACCGGGGTGTGGCGACTGCTTCCCAGTGCACTGTCTACTGGGGTGGTGGAGGCGATGCGGGAGAAGGGGCTCTCGCTGGTGAAGCCGGGGCCAAATCCCATCATTTCTGGTGTGGGTGTCGGTGTTGGAGTGTGGATCAGGTTGCTGTGACCGATGCTCTCATTGGTGGACATGATGCTGTCTGACATCACAGCCTGTTGGCCCTGCAGTGCGACACAGTCGCCGAACGCCAGGTTGTTCAGTTTCATCTGCTCCTCCATCTGCACCAGCTCCTCCACGATGCTGTCCTGGGTCACATCTTCATCGAAGGGAAAGTAGTCCATATCCGCCTGCATGGGGAGCTGATTTGCAGATGGAGCATGATTCAAAAAGTCTAGGGGTTCAGTAACAGGGTTGGACTGAGTGTAGGCATGTTGTTGAGCTCCTTCCTGGCTCCCTGTGGCTGAACTCCTCCCATCGCTGACACTGGGATGCGTCAGGAGGCCGGGGTTATGAGGCATCGCATGCACGTTGCCCATCGTGTGCCCCTGCTGTTGTTGTATTAATGCGTGACCGACCGAGGTGCTAGTTTCCATAACAGTGGGAGTGTTTTTCCTCGGCATTGAGCTCTGTGTTTTGGCAACAGAGTAAAAGCCACTGGGTCTGAAAGAGGAAGTGCAGAGTGCGTGGACTTGAGTGGACGGGACGGAGTTCATCCTCGTCTCGACCTCTCTAGCAGCTGGTGCACTTTCAGATCTAGTGGTGGCTCCCGGCCTGAGGATGTTACCCACTGTGTTTCCAAGCCCATATCCAAGAGCAGCACCGCCCTCTACTGGCTGGGACATAAAAAGCCTTTTGATGGGAGACACGTCTGGACTGAGGCCTGAACGTTTCCTGAGGCTCTTAGTAGACAGGAAACCTTCCTTCACTGATATTTCACTGCTGCTTTCCCCATATGATGGTGGCGTGCTGGTGTTTAGTGAAGAAGCAGCGCTGGTATACTGAGTGGAGGGATTTAAGTGCAAAGCGCTTGTATTATTGCCGCCATAATTGCCGCTCTCCATTGCTGCCACAGTGGTAGAACTTGAGGAGGACTTTCCTCTGCAGCTCATGTTGTCCCCCAGACCCAGGAAGCCTTTAGACTGAGGTATGGGCACACTGGCAGCCCTCTGTAAAGCCCCTCCAGCCCTACTCGCCATGGCTTCTTGAGTGAAAATTAGACCACCAGGACTTTGCATTTGGCTGTTTTTATGTATAGCTTCAACTTCCATTTCAACATCAGTGGTGTTAGTAGTCTGCCCGGGCCTGGCCACCGGGGCCAGAATGGGGACAGCAGAGGTGCTCCTCATGCTTTGATTGGAGCGGATGTCTTCTGAAGAACTACTAATGCCTGCAGACGCCGGCCGCACCGTGGCGTTTGTGAAGGAGGAGGTGGTGGTACTGCTGCTGTTGGGTGCCAGCGATATCGCCGTCATCTTGACCAAACTCACTGGGCTGACGTGGCATGTTGTCATCATGGTCTTAACACGGCTGTTGCCGAAGATGACGGCGGAGGGCGAGGGCAGCGTGATGGCGGTCGTGGCTGCAGGTTTGGGCAGGATTTGCGCGTAACGCTGCCGAGCAGTGGGGCTGGTGAGAATATTCTGCGGGGTTTGTTTCACTGCCTGGACCGGCTGGCTCACCATCTGGAAGTTAATAGGCAGCATTTTGCTCTCGACTGCTCCCATTGCAGTGGGAGACATCAGCTCCCGGCTTCTCTGTACCTGCAGAGGGAAGGCCGATCAGGAAGAGAACATCTGGATTACTAGATGGTACTCACAAGGTTTAGTATCAGACTTTTAAAACTGCCGTCAGGCCGTCAGCAAGGCAGGCCATGTACTATTTTCAGGTTGGGCTGTTCAGGAATCATCATTAGTATTATAACTTAACCAGAAAGATGCTAGGATGCAATTTACAAACAACAAAAGCTGACATTTGAATGGCATCAAGATTTCAAAACAATGCATAAATTGATGACTTTTACAAAATGACATAATACTGTGGTTATAATGTTGATGTGTTGTTCTACAGCTGTGTAGAGTTGTGATAAAACACAGGACCATTTTCTTTTTGCATCTATGTTTAAAAACTTAAAAAAATAGCATATTTTCCTTAACTTAGTGAACATTTGTTTCATTGTAAGAAGAAGATAACGATGACTACAGCCAAAATAAATAGTGTTTCATCATCACCATCTTTTCTTTCTCCCTCATGGTGTTACACAAAAATGTTATTTTTATGTCCTCTAAGGTGGACTGAATACAATCAATAGGACACAGTTATACACAACAGTGTGCTTCCTCACCGTGACCGGGCTCGGGACAGCGACCATGATGCCTATGGTTGGCTGAGGTGACAGAGGGGTCGGGCTGGCACAAGGCACACTGTCGTCGGCCCTCTTGGCTTGTCCCTCTCCAGGTGAAGGAGAGTGCAGCTTCTGCTCCTGTTGTTTCCTCTGGATCTTCCTCTGGAGCTGCTGCTTTGCATCGACAGACGGCGAGGACAGCGTCGACGCGTGAGGCTGAAAGGAGTGAGCCTCGGCCGTGGGGATGAACGCTGAAACCGTCTGTGCAGGTTTCACCTCTAAGAAAGGAAGATATGCCACGCTACTGTTAACAGTCAAAAGTAATAACCTCCTGAAAATTATATGTAAATATATTGTATAAGACAATAAGGCTTGATTATGGAACTTCATTGTTCATTTTATTGGATCCCCACCAGCTTCTGCCAGAGCAGTTACTAAACATCCACACATTAAAAGTGTTCAATAAAACATTCATACAATAAAGAATGTCAAAAAGTCAAAACAAATGACCACATATAAGAAAACTAAATGAGAACTAATTATTACAAGAATCCAACCAGCTACAACATCATGAATGTAGATTTAAGTACAATGCATCTGAGCCTAAATGTGTGAGCACTTCTCTAAAACCAACTGATTGCTTTTTATACACATTCTGAATGCGTTTGACCAGAGATCCCTAATAAAGCTGTAAAGTATCAGGCACTGGGAAAAAACTAGCAGACGAGAATAAAAGAGCAATAGCATGCAGCTACCACCAGATGCCACTGTTGAGCTATTTCCCAAGTGTCTGGAAGTCATTTATTCTGTGTCTGACCTGTTGCTGTGCCGGTCATGATGGTGAGTGCTGCCAGAGACTTGTTGCTGATGTAATGGCTGTCAATAAGGAAGCGAGCCAAGTCTTCCACGGCATCAAACTGCCGTTTCAGCACCTTTTGGGCCCACTCACACACCAGATCACAGGCTGCAAACCGCATATCCTCCTTAATGCTGCTCAGCTGGCCCGGTGACTCGAGGACATCACACTGGAGCTACACACACGATGTGTGGTTAGACACACATACATGAGTCAACAAGAGTTATATGAATTATTATATGCATATTAACAGTAGATGGAGGTGTGCTTACCCCGTCCCCTGGTTTATGGAGCTCCAGAGTGGGTAAAGATGGCATGTGAATAAAGGGCTTCTTCCTCAGTCCACTGTAGCAATATGTAAGCTGCTGTTAAGATCAACAACGGGATTCCAGATAATGAACATATGCTGGTAATAAACAGTAAAATATGGATAGAGCATGGCTCATGCTTATCAGTTCAATTTCCCATCTAAATAAACGTTAATATTAGAACATTTGGAAATGGAAAAACTGTATTTTCATTTGTCAGATCAAAGAATAATGAATAATTAAGATTTGAGAAATTAAATGAATGTTTTTCTCTTATCTGATAGAAAAATATAAAACTGAAAATAAGAATTAAGAAAGTTCCTAAAGTTTCTAATTTAATTAAATAATTTAAAATGTGTTTCATATATATATATATATATATATATATATATATATATATATATATATATATATATATATATATATTCATATATAAACGTGTTGCTATTGAACCACTTCAAGGCAAAATGCCTTCAACAGGCAAACGTCTCTGACTTACTCACAAAGATCATTTCATTAACCCGAATGACTGAAGGTTATGAATATTCATCAAGTGTTGCACTTTGACGTCATGAGCAAAATGGAGGAAAAAAAAAAATCACGAATGTGTCATGAAGGTCAAGATCAGGGTGACTCTCCCGATGGGCTGTGTATTATGCTTGGGCTCCCGAGGCAGAGGGGGACTTTATTTGATTTCACATCTATATTTAGAGAGCTTATGAACTGCAGCAGCAGATGGTCCGTGACCAGAGACAGACCCAGACTGTTCCAGTGAAGGATATTTAGATTTTCCTCTCATGCCAAGTCGACGCGCCTTCATGTTCGGGAAGACATTTTTCATCATTTTGCCAAAGTCTGCAGCACTCAGCGGGTGGTAGTTCAGATTGTCACAGAAGCTCCTGAAAGACATAATGGACATAATAAACTATCATCTAGAGAGCGTCGTCTAGAGAGCACCTCCTGGCTCGCCAGAGACAGAGACTACGTCACTGCCACGTCAGATGACGCCACTGGAAACAGGAAGAACAGATTTTCTGCGAACTCCCTCAGGTTTCTACGTCAATAAAGCACAAACAAGAATCTCCCCTCCAAGAATATAAAATCATCAAGTTTTAAACTAAACCACAGTGTTTGCCTTGAATCATGAATCGAAATCATGTGAACACAGCAGATTCTTGTCTGAGCCAAGCATTGCATTTCATTTGATGGCTAAAAAGTACCAGTGTTGAAAATGTCTTCCATTCAGCCTGAAATGCTGGATCTGGTATCGACGAGGACTTGAGTTGAAGCGTGGGTCAGATAACAAGTTACACAGTGAATATCAGCAATTCTTTACAAATCCCACCACTATAACGGTCACATGGTTTTAACACAGCGATATCCGATTGGTTCTCAGTATCGACCCATAGCCGACTTCAGGAATCGGTACCAGTGTCGAGAAACAAACCATGTTATTGGAACATCATGACTAAAACGTCGGACATTTTTCTACCAAAACAGTTTGCGAACACTTTCCCACATTTACAAGATGATAATGTCAATGTGTTTTAAACCTGTTGCCTCGACCCCAAAAAATCAATTAATGCAGGTTTAACAGTATAATGTGTAACATTAAGTGGGTTTTATTAGAGTAGTAAAAGTGCCTCACAGTTTAACACATTTTAACTATCAACTGATGTCTATAAGTGAAATGTTTGCATCGTGGTCGATCCTGCGTCATCCCCCAAAGGGAGGTCATCTTCAAATGTCTCTTTCATGATATTCTTAGCCGACTTCAGTCGTTACGAAAACTTTTTGAAATTGTTTCGAAGTGAAGCACATAACGTCTCTTTAAAGCCTTTTCACCCGTCTATTCTAAAGGCGCCAGTATTTCTAGAGGGCACTGTATTTCTGATCTAGTAGAGTCCAAAAGGCAGTTACATAACGCTTTCAGAGCATTTCAATGGCTGTCTCAGACTTTCCATTCTAATATTACCGACACATGCTGCTCTCTGTGATTCCCATGCCTGCTGCGTCTATTTATACTGTCACTTCAGGCGCCAGTAATTTAGAGGAGAAAGAATCTCGACCATTAGTGGCTGTTATCTATTCAAGAGGTGAAAACCAATGATACACATGTAGTTAAAAGATTTATTCTCTGTGAGTTAAATATGTTTCTGTGTTAAATAAGAAACAAAGTCTCTGTTTCCACCTCACTCTGTCTGTTTGCACCTACTTGTATTCGTCATAGACCTCCTGTTTGGGAAGAGACGTCTCTGGATATTCCTCTAAATGGTGGCGGATCCAGTTGAACGCATGCATCTGCTGAGTGCGGCTCGATGACAGGGCGCTCTGGTCACTGAAAACACGTGGATCATTGATTGATTAATTGTCCATTCATTCATCTGTAAATACTGTCAGAAAGCAGGTGTATTCTCACCTTTTCTCAGTAGTACTGCTTGGACCAGAAGGCAACTTCAGGTAGAGGTAGAGCTTTTCAATATCTGAGAACTTCTCCACGTCTTGCTGTAGGAAGAAAAACAAAAACGTTTTCAAATGTGGCCTCTCTAATCACAAAGCAGCTTCCTGCCTTGGATTTATGTAGGAGTCGTCCTGTGAAATATCTCAACCATTATTTGAAATAAAAATTCATGAAATTCATGATCCCCGGAGGATGGATCTGACTGATTTGGTGATTCTCTGACTTTTCCACCAAACATTACACCTGCTAACATCTGCATGATAACCTTTTCATTGTGAGCATGTCAGTAGGACACATTTAGCTCTGGAGACCAGGGGTCTCCGACAAGTAGCTTGTAAGCTACATTTAGCTTGCCACCTATTTCTGACTGGCTCGCTCCATTTTCAAAGCATAGGGTGGAGCCAGAATGAGTCCTAAAACCCGTTTTTTGCATTTCCTACGTGTCTGTTCAGAACATGGGGGGCTTGTGTTGGTAACTGTCTTTATTGTGGCGGTTTATAGTTCAAACATTAGTGATGACTGACTGACACAGAACTGACAATCCTGAGAACTTCTTGGCATATGTTTTATTAATTATTAAATATTGTGCAGGTCTGGAACACTGTGAGTCATTTAGGGCTTCATCTATGGAGCAAACTGTAACGTGGCTGCATTTATGATCAACCAAAGGGTTGCTGTTGAATGTGTAGCCTCCTGAAGTATGTACTTACTGTATCAGAGCATATCATATTCCCTGATACCGATATAACTGCAAATGGATAATATCGGCTTTAAAATAGGCTTACCAATAAATCGGTCAGGCTCTGAGGGATGGGTGTTCACCAGATGCTGTTTTATGGGAGAGAGGTAAAAACCTCCCGACATCGCAGCTTTAGTTTGGGACTCTGAAGTCAGCTAGAAGAGGCGTCTGATGAGACTCAAATATAACTTTTAATGTTTGGTGAATTCCAAACACTGCATATCATAAACGTACCAGCCCACAGTGAAGTGTGAGGAGTCTTACTGAGGAGAAGCTTTACTCTGACATTGAACCTAGCAGTGTAGACGTACGAAGCATAGAAATGTACGGCTGACACATACAGATGTGTCAGCAGATACAGATGAATAAGAGACACACAGGCTTCAGCAGAGCAGGTGAACTTCTCTGCTGTTAACCCTTCACCCTGAACAGCTACAGGATGGATGCAGGGACATCCACACACTGGACTCAGTCGCCCTTTCCCTTGGCTTCCATTGGT
The DNA here is from genome assembly GCF_963514095.1 of Eutrigla gurnardus. Lineage (NCBI taxonomy): Eukaryota > Metazoa > Chordata > Actinopteri > Perciformes > Triglidae > Eutrigla > Eutrigla gurnardus. The sequence continues at coordinate 1,480,559 of NC_139915.1, read as the reverse complement.
TAATCTATTCTGATTAACTTCTGAATTGTTAAGGAGCCGTGACTCTCCCGAGGCCATGAGGAATACAGTTAATACATATAATATACATATAATGCTCATCAATGAAACTAGGCATTAATGGGGTGGCCGATCTGTTTGATCTGTGAGCTGCATTTCTGGTGCAATCCTACTAAAAACCTTGTTGTGCATCATTCAGATTAGATCGTCGGCTTCTTTTAGTGACTCACTTCCTGCTCCGCTGACTTGCACCGTCAACGTCAGTATGTTAGTGTGTCATCAGCTGTGCACAGTGAACTCAAATCCCCCCTTAAACTTAAAATAAAGATGCTACCAGCATGCAAACACAGCTTTGTACACTATGAAGTATACAATCCCTGACACAAGATGTCTTGGAGTGTTTAACATCTAAGTGGGGAGCAGATCGGCGGATGATGATGACACAGGGTTACACAAGGTTAAAAGAGATTTTTTTGAATTTCTTTTTTTGAAAGGCATGACAGGGATGAGGGTAGATGAACGAGTCTGCATTAACAACTGACATCATACATTATATATAGAATATTACACGAGGACAGCCAAAGTCCCGGCCTCATAGTCTCATTGCCATGGCTCCACAATGATTTATTCTTTTAGTGATTCTTTTATTAAAAGCTGAAACATGACACTGGGATACTCTAACTCTACGCTAAGTTCAATTATATCGACAACTGCTCAGTAAAACTTAACTTCTGTATTACTCAACATGAACTCTACAGCATGCACATTGTTTTCTAAAAACAAATGATTATATTGTTGCTGTGTTGGCTGTTCAATACCAGATACCACCATACAGTAACGTACGTCAACTGATCACTAAATACGCCATAAATATCTGCAGCCCAGCAGAAAATACTGTTTTTCCCTCCCAACTAGGGCTCGGCGATGTGGAAATAATCACTTACAAAGGCTTAAAAATGATGGTAACATTGTACTATCTTAATTTCTTTCTAATTTATCTTAATTTTCAATGATTTACCAACATTTTTGCATATTTGCTGGTTCTTGTTTCTCAATTACGAGGATTTGCTGCTTGTTTGTTTACATATATGATAATAAGTGAACGTTTTTGGGGGTTTTGAACAGTTAGCTGGATGAAACAAGTAATTAAAGCACATCATGCTGGACTCTTGATGTTTTGTGGACTCAAAGAATAATCAATTAATCGAGAAAATAATCAGCAGATTTATTCTTAATGACATTAACCATTAGTTGGCGCCCTAGAGCCCATTCATTTTCCCAGAGATGGACCCTTCCTGGATGGACGCTTTTGGCATGAGCGCCACCTTTGGGACAAAATTAAATGAATAAAACATTTAATTGCAACGATCCCACAGCTTTTCTTTTAGCATCACTCTCAAGAGATATTTTATATGTTTAACCATAACTATTAAGACCCGAGAAACTGTCCTGCTATGTTATAATAAGTTTATAAGGAAATGTGTGGGCTCCCCATGCCAGAACCTCAAATAAATTACAAATGTATTATTTATTTAATTCTAACGGTGAAATGAAAAGTGAATCAAAGCTGTAATTCACAGACACTCACCAGGATGTTTTCCACTTTTGATTGAACAGATTTGCTGCAAAACAGAGACAAAGTATGAATTAGTATGAAGCCGGTGTAACACGAGCACTTGTGTCTAAAGTGAATTTATTTATAAAGCAGAGGAATGTTTGGTATGAGACGACACTCCCTCCAGCATCTCTCAGGTCATGTATCCCTCCGCCACCAACACATGTTGTCATATGTAAAAACAGAGACAGACTGTGGTAACATTGTCTCCGACAGAAGAACACACTTATTCCTTTGTGGTCGCTGAGTTGATAGACTTTACATCCCACTTAATATTCATGTTCGTGGAAGAAATAGATCTTTAAAAAACCCACTCGTGTTTCTTTTTCGCAATTATGTTAAATCCTATTTTAAGAGGAGCAAATGTTTTATTCTATTGTATATTCTACAATATAAGGAGGCCAGTCAAATCCATCGTGTACTCAGAGATACAGAGCAAATTCACCTTTTCAACAGCACTAGATAAACTACAGGGCCAGAACTCTTATTCATGCAGGAACACGCATTCAAAGACAGATTTCAACCCGTGAAACATGAATGAGACACAAATATAGCTTCTCCAGGTCTAATTCGTAATCTGTAGCCGGGTCATGTTGTTGTTGACTGTGAGACAGAAGGCCAGTTACACTTAAAGGCTCTTACTCGGCGACACCGGGCAGGTCGGAATCAGGAGATGCTATAAGCCGCGACAAGAACAGTTCACTTTAATTCACTGTTACCAGGGAGCCAAGGATTTCCCAGCGCTGAAAGGCCGTCAGTGAGCTGTTTGTAGGGCCGTGTTAGCAGCCCAATGACACCTGAGGCATCCAATTGAACTACAACAGATAGAAATGACACCGTGTGTAATATCAAGGTGTCATTCAGTCTCTGAATTGGGTGTCTTGAATGAAAGCCATGGGAGAGTAGCACCTCTCCAGGGACTAACCCTCCATACGGAGACACAGCGATGGAATAGTTGCACCTGAACTTGCTGACCCTGATTAAGACGCTCTCGCTCTACCCGTGAACCACTCAGCCTCAAATGAACGTCAATATTTATGCTCTAATCCTCTTAAAGGTTAAACATTTAGGGAGCGGGACAAATATTCAATATCCCCTTATGCCAGCACAGTGACGCGTTTCTGTCGAGGTTTTCCTGTAGATCTCTGACCGCTGAACTGGCCTGCCTTCGGGAGTTCAGCCTTCTGACATTTTATGGCTGTTTGACATTTAAACGAGTACTCCAGTTCATTCACATTCAGAAATAAAAGGGTATTTTCAGTCAGAGCACAGCCTTAAACAATAGCAACCATAGAGAATATACACTATTAATTGTTAAAAAGATTAGTCATCCATATCCTAGGTGTGTAATGTCATCATTTTAATGAGTTTTAATACATTAGACTATTAAAGGAACATTTGATGCAGTGTTTCTGATTTTATTAAGTCAATAACCATAGGTGTCTGTCCTGAATATTTTAAACCGGTAATTTCATAATCTGTCATAGTCATCTGATTCTGTCGGGTATATTTTTTGCTCTTTTAAATAATCTGGCAAGAAAATAATCCTGGCCACGTCGGGAATGCGTGAGCAATTTTCAAAAACAGATCTTGGCTCCGAACGTGCAATCGTATTTGTATTTGAATGTTAAGCAGTGCAAATGTGAACCGGAGTCACGTGGAGTCGATTCAGCCGCTGCTACGGGAGCTCCCGTTGGCTTCAGCGTGCCGGCAGTGTTTTCATGATGGAAATAGAGGGAACCTGAATGTAGGGGGCTGCTGCTGTGACAACGCCTTCAAACAAACAATAACCAACAAGAGATGAGGAGGCAGGTGGGAGCCGAGGAAGGGCTGAACTAGCATCGCCTTTACTTAGAAAGAGAGTAAAGCAAAAACTTTCAGGGGTATATTATCATATATTACAATATCCGATTATTATGATAATAAGAAGTCAGAGACGAGCTCACGAACACCGATTAAACTGTCAAACCGGTGGGCAGCGCTTGGGGTTTTTGGCAAACACTGTTTTCAACATTTCAGCAAACTTTCTCATTTTACAGCCAAACAGTTCTCTGAAAAATGTTTCTGAAATGTGGTTTTATTTGGAGACACTGGAATCTAGCCAACGCTAACAGGAGGCAGAGGAAGCTGATGATTTTTCACAGATTATCTATCTCATGATTTTAGTGACAGTCTGAGCAAATATGACAAAAAGTGATTTTTTCCTTTTAATTGCAGCATTTAAATGTTCATTTAATTTCATTAAATTCGTTCAAGGTGGAGTTAATGTCAACACTGTGCTGCACTTGAGTAACTGCCCTTAGTTACTGTCCATGTTAACACCTGACCCGGAATTTCCACTTTACTTCCATCTAATTTCACTAATACTTCACTTAATTTCAGAGGAAAAAGCACTTATTTCTTAATCATATTTAACTGACAGATTTATGTCTTATATTTCCCAAACACACGTAAAATCGCTGAATACAATATGAGACTGTTGAATGTATGGAAAGTTCAACAGTTTTTACAATTTCAGCTATGATATATGTAGTGCAATAATAGGATGCGGCCATGCATAATGAGTAATTTTCCATTTGATGATATTTTGTATGTAGTACTATTAAATACTTTAAATCTATGTTCTGCTACTTTTACATGCAGGTTTAAACACAGTGGTCATGTAATGGATTTAATTGAGTATCTCCCCTTTCTGCCATTTTATAATACTATACATTGTTTCAGAGCGGAATATTGTACTTTTTAATCCACTGCATGTATTTGACATTTAATTTACAGATTCACTATGATCCACTAGATTAATTATGATCCATTGCTGTAGATGAACCAACCAAGCAACTATAACAGCATGATACTTTCACATGTAATTCAGTAATTAACACAATATATAATAATATAATACTCGCACTTCCTCAACAACTACTGTTACCTTCTTCTTGTGTACTTTTACTTAATTTGCATGCAAGTAGTCCCTGCTCGTGATGACGTATGACACTGTGGTACTACTGCGTTAGTTATTAAAGGGTGTGTAACCTCGACAACAACAGAAACCCATGTAAATGTGATATGTGGGGATTCGGAGCATCAACGTGTGCACAGCAGCATGCGGACTCCTCACCAGATGGAGTTCTTGATCCTGAGCTGCAGAGCGCTGGCCTCGGCGCCCTGCAGCCCGGTGAGCAGGCCGGGCAGGCTCCTCGCCCCGCGGTCCGGCTGCTGCTCGGGGTCCTCCTCGGCCATCGCGGCGAGCCTCGGGACGAGCCTGGACTGGGCTGAACTGTACCGGCGAGGGGGCGTGGACGGCGTCAAACAGCATGGACCGGAGGTCGCTGCGATGCTAACGGGACGGCAGCGCGCCCTGTTGTTGTTGTTGTTGTTGTCGCTGCTGCTGCTGCTGCTGCTGCTGCCCGGTCCTCCTCCGACATCCCTCGCTTCCACGTCCCGACACTTGGTGACTTAAAGACGCCGTGCGACGAGACTACGTGTCGCTGTCCACCGCGACGCGACGCATGGGCAGAAATAAAGACACCGACAGCCTAGCTAGTCCCCCGGGGTGCTGTGCCCTGCTGTGCCCCTCACGGTATGGGATTGCTCAGCATGTGCTCGGTGAGTAGTAGCTGTCGGGCAAGCGCATGCGCACTGCGACCCACAGCATTAAAAACAACATGTAAGCCGAAGACGTTAAAAAGTCCATTTCAAAATAAATTAATAATAAATAATGTAGAATAAATAATAAGTGAATGTGTGTATATAATATGGATTATTTGTATGTCCTGTGTGTGTGTGGGGATATATATATATATATATATGAAATAATAACAATACATATATGCAGTGTGTGTGTATACTATGCATTAAAATGAATAAATTAATTATAAATAATGTATAATAAATAATAAGAGAATGTGTGTGTATATAATATGCATTATTTGTTTGTCCTGGGGGGGTAAAATATATATATATATATATGAAATAATAATGCATATATGCAGTGTGTGTATATAAAGGCTATGCATTATTCGTATTTACATTACTGAAAACTTCATTAAAGCTCCATCTTGACAGTTTGAGGATGGTTTGTTGTAATTGGGTTTAGGCGTGAATATGCACCACCATAACACAATATCCACTGATATAATGCAAGCTTCATTAGCTGATGACTGCGAGTAAAGAGAGTAATACGTAGCCTTCATTTCAAGTGCTGCATGTGCAATTCTGACTTTCTTTTACTTTATTTAAGTATTCCATGGGTATTTCATATTTCTACTCCACTACAGTTATTTAACAGGTGCAGATACCACCTTTCATTCATATTTTAAAAGAAACTAACTGCATACGCTTGCATTATCAAATAACCAGTGGTTCCAAGGTGAATGTACATATACTGCCAAATATTAACATATTTGAATAGAATACAGAAGATAGCAGAAATGATGCAGGCAGTTACACAGGCAGGCAACAGTACCAGGCAAAAGGGTTCAGCATTAGAGTAAGGTATCAGAGTGTGTGTGTGCATATTTCCATGTATTGATTCACATATAGGTGATGCTGCACTTTAATATAAAGCAGCACATTTAGCCTTCTTTTTATGAAATGTCTTATACAATAGTGTTGTCTTGCCCTAACAACACTCAACCCGTAAAAAAGAAGAGCGTTAAAGTCCTGCTTTTACACATGAAGTTCAGTTAACTTGTCATAAAGGAGGACGACTTTGCCGGTGAAAACAGATCTTTGTGAAGTCCAAGGGGGGAAATGATCAGGTTATCTCTGTTGGGCTTGAGACTTGTTTTACTTTAAACTACAGGTGTGACATTTGAAGGAAGACAGAGGGGGACTAATGATTATATTGAATATTTTATGAAGAATTCAATATTTTTGGAAGCATGACCCATACAAGAGACTAAAAGTCGAGATATCTCAGCCTCTCCTGCATCAATTTGGACCATCCTTCTTTCAACCTGTCACCTGCGAGTCCTCAAAGTGGGCTGGTTTCTTGGGCAAATGTCTTTTCCGTAAAGCCAATATTTCAGGACATTAGACACAATTTTTTTACTTTTATAGTACTACTTTTGTTGAAAGTTCGCCTTGAAATGTCCGTAAGAGCTACCGTACTGTGCGCCCACTGAACACGTAGTTGCTGAGCAACCTGAGCCTCGTCGTGTCTCTTTGCCACAATGGCTGAAAGAAGTTGTGATAAAAAGCTCCGTCCGTCTCAGTCCTTCGTCTCGCAGGTTTGTTCCGTCGTTGGTTCATGTTTATCTCTCAAAGGTCCAAACGGAACTGTTTATTTGCTGCCTCTAAAGTTTAAAACCGAATTATTTGTTGAAAAAGGTGAGACACCTGTTGGAAACAAACACCAACACAAGCTAGTTAGTAGCTTTTACAAGCTAGCTACTTCCGCTAACATGATGATGGACGACGGTTAATAAACCTCTCATCAGTTCTGACACTAATGTTGAGAAATGTTAATAGAAAAATAAACTTGTCAGAGTTCTCTGGTGGACAAACTAAATTACATTTCTATGCTGCAGTTTCTTGTCTAATCGGGCAAAATATTAACCTTCGGATTTATCGGTGAGGCTTAGTAAAAACAAGGTTAAATGCAAATACATTTATATTATAAAGCAATGTCTGTAAATGTGAAATTTCCCCAAATAAATGTTCTGCTTTGTCTCGTCTAGCCCAGGAAACGGCCGCCCTCTAGTGGTAAAGCTGAGAAGTCCAAGAGGGTTGAAGTGAGACCAAAGTCTGGTCCAACAAAGAATCACACAGATGACCTTTCTGCTCAGGAAAAACAATACAAGTAAGACACCCTGTTCCAATAGACAAGCATTTAACTCATTGTTTTAAAGAAGCAGTGATCCACATTTAGAAAAACATTGAATATGACTCATTTGATTCTTTAATGTTCTGCAAAATTACAATAAACTGACTCGCTGTATGTTAACAGATAAGTGAACAAAAAATAATGCCAATGTCACTTCAATGATATGCTGTCTTAAAATTTAATTAAAACATTTGAAATAAAAAAAGTATATCATTCTTGCGTACAGAGAGCCATATTGCACCGTTATTTTATTAATGAATTGTGATTCGCCATATATTATATATATTAATATTTAAATAATTTTAATTAATATTATATTTTGCTTGCGGCTGAATTTGGCATAATAATTATCCTGCTAATGATCCTGCCACTTGTGTCATCTTGAAAAAAATTCACTTTTAGCAGCAGTATTGTATTTATTGCAGTCGTGTAGCCTGGAAAGCCTTATTTATTTAAAACTAATTTTCCATTTTATTTCCCTTTCAGACTCTTAAATGCAGAGCTGGAAGCCAAAACGGCAGATCTAGTAAGACAGGCAGAACAACTTATGGTAAGTTATTGTCAACATGCTAGACATTGTTGTTGAGTAAGGGGTTTCTTTAAAAAGTGAATCTGGCTCTTTGTCTTTCTCTGTTTCCCGGGTTGTAGAGAGGACATGATGAAATTCTGTCCAAACCCTTATCCTCCCTCTTGCTCACGGACATTGAGGACGAAGAAGAGTCAAGGTTATACATATATCTCGGATATTTGGAGGCTTGAACGAGCCACACGTTTGACTGATGACACTCTAGTGGTTAATTTCCTTGTGACTGCTGCTATAATCTACATGTGTTTCAGTGAAACGCTCCAGCCTCCTTACAGACCTTTCAGATATTAATATTAATTAAAGCAGAGATGCTAATTAACAAAACATTCATTTTGTTCATTATTTCTTTGTGTGTGTGTATATCTCCCCACATGTCTCTTATTAATATATCTATCTTTTCAGCTACAGGATGATAAAGCCTCAACAATGCACTGTGCAGGAGCCTGGTGTTAAGGTATCAGTTCAGGTTAAAATGTTCGGGTGTGTGTGTGTGTGTGTGTGTGTGTGTGTGTGTGTGTGTGTGTGTGTGTGTGTGTGTGTGTGTGTGTGTGTGTGTGTGTGTGTGTGTGTGTGTGTGTGTGTGTGTGTGTGTGTGTGTGTGTGTGTGTGTGTGTGTGTGTGTGTGTGTGTGTGTGTGTGTGTGTGTGTGTGTGTGTGTGTGTGTGTGTGTGTGTGTGTGTGTGTGTGTGTGTGAAACCAGCAGACACTCAACAAGCTTACATCCACAGGTGTAGTTGTTGTGAATGCTGGAAGCAAGCGCTGCATTTCCAGCACTGTTTCCACTGCTTCACTTTCTTGTACATTTAAATCAGCATTTCAGTGAAACGTCAGCTTTTCCGTATCCAGCATTCACACCGCAATTTCTTCACCAATGCCTTTTCTAGATCGTAAATGCTGCAGGCCTACATTACATGCTTGTTTTTGCCTTTTCTGAGGTGGTGACCAAAAAAAGAGTCACTTCAACATCACACAGCATCAAACAAGGAAAAGAGCCTCCCTGTAAAACAGTGTGAGTTTGATTTTAAACTATTTTTAGAGACATTTACAACCATTTTTATTGAAGAAAATAACTTTGTAAGTCATACATTGTGTTGTATGTATTCAGCATTAACATTCCTCAAAAGTTTAAAAATGTTTTTGTTGTATTTCAGAACCCAGAAACATGATTTAGCAGTCGTAGAAGAGTCAGCAGATATTTTCCTAGCAAAGACGATACGCAGCATGGAGGAGATGATGGACGACGAAGAGGCTGACACTGATGACGAGGCTGGAGACAATGTAGGATCAGGTAATGTTTATGTCCCTTTGTGAAAAGTAAACCCACGTTTATTATTTTTAGTTTTTAAAAATATTTCTTTAAAGATGTCATACAATATATTTCTTTCACCGTCATACATCTGTTAGCTCTTTTGAAAATACTTATGATCTGAATGTATTTTACAACAAATTGTACATTAAAAGTTGACCTGTGTGTGTGTGTTGGGGTTAATGTGGGACCTGAAAGTCAGAGCATGCAATACATTTTGCCATTTTTTGCCATTCTATCTGATTGTGTTGCTCCTCTGCTTTGTTAAGGCATTTCAGAGGCTCAAATGCGAGTTCTGAAGGCAAAATCACGAATCATGCAAGAGGAACTGGATCAACTCACCTCTGAATATTATAAGAAGGTGATGTTTGCGGATGAATGGTCCTCATTTATTTGAGATGAGATCAGCAGAGCTTCAGCTGAACAGCCGTGAACCATCCACTGCTAGATGACTTGGAAATGTTCATAAATACCATATTGTGTCTGTTGTTACAGGATGATGAAAATGCTCAACTTAGTGCCAGAATGAAGGAGCTGGAGGAGGATCGAGCCAGACTGCAGAAAACAACCAACGCCCAGCAGATGCAGATCGAGAAGCACAGAGCGTTAGCAGAGGAGTCCCACAAAAAATGTGATGGTCTTCAACTGCAAGTGTCTGCTTTAAACAAGGTCTATAAAATATCAATGCTGCCAACGTGACACCGGCTTACATGACTCATGCAAACTGCTCGTTGTGCATCACCTGGCTTTGCTCCGTGCAGGAAATCGACAACTTGAATCGATCCCAGAAACAAGCAGCGGCCGTCCACGGCACTGTGGAGGTTCGTCTGAACAGAGCTTTGGAGGAGGTGGAGAGGTTGAAGACGCAACTCCACAAGATGGAGCAGAAGAACAAGGTTGGCAGATTACAGTTAGGATCAACACACAATCTAATTATTTTAAATGGGGTTTATTGCAAGTTACACATGTTCACTCATTAAATAGTGTTACACTGTAACCGACTTGACTCAAGTCTTTTTTATAAATGCTCATTCATCTGTTGTATAATTTATTTTTTAAAAGTACTTTCAGTTAGATAACTGATTTGTTGTTTCATCTTAATAGTATGTTGGAGAAATAAATAAATTGAGCTAACCAGCAAACATTTATTTTTATTTTTTAATAAATATCTGTGGACGACGTCTAATATAATATTTGAGGATGGAAAGAGGAAAGTTGTTTAAGCTCTTTAGATGTATATAAAGTACCCACTTCAACTGTATTTCATTTGTAATTGTTTGCGAAGGAGACCTCAGGTTCTGTTGAACTTCTACTAATTTGTCTTTTTAATCATTTAAATAAAGGACAAGATAAGTGAGGAACATCAGAGTAAAGAAAATGTACTTGCTGAAAACAAAATGCTCAAAAAACAGAAAGCAGAACTCATCGTGGGTTTCAAGAAACAGCTCAAGCTGATTGACATTCTCAAAAGACAAAAGGTATGTGTCTCCAGCTCAGATACCCCGTTAATACGCACGCTGTTCATAGTTTCATAGAAATCTGACTGGCTTTTCTTTTGTGCAGATGCATTTTGAAGCCGCCAAGCTGCTCTCGTTCACAGAAGAGGAGTTCATGAAAGCTCTTGACTGGGGGAATTCATGAACACAGAGGTTCAGAAATATTTCAAATTTAGAGTGAAATTAGATTGAGAGCTTTGTCTCCTAATCATTGTGACATTAAGCTTCAGTGGTCCTGTCAGCAAATATCGAATAAAAACTATATACTGAGAAATGTGGTCGTTGATCATCGTTTGATAATTTAAAATAGCTATATAATTTACTGTAGCCTTAAACTGCCATCTAGTGGCATGCTGTGGGATTTACTAATCCTCTTCCCAGCCATCCTCGGAGAAGATATCTGCCCGACGAGCTTTAAAGTTCTTCCTGAAGTCTTCGTCAAAGTGCTCCAGGTCATCTTCACGGAGCAAGCCCTGGAAATAGACACTCATGGTCATACATGTCCGATCTACAGGAGACATGAACCCTTTTTAAACACCGTTCATGATTCATACACCGCATCATACCTTCGGTAGGTATCCAAGGAGTTTTGTTGCGTGGCATTTAAGAAGCCGCTGCCTCTCCTCTTCGATAATCTGCCGACGCAGCGCCTCCCTCTCCTGCTCAGCTGCTCTTTCTTTAGCCTCCAGTTCCTTGAAAAGAGATCCTTGTTTTTATCAAAGCAGCCAATTCATCTGAACCGGCTGACATTCCAATCAAAGACGATACACTGCAGTTATGTGTTGTTCACCTCCAATACATGTTTTACTCTGTTAGAATGTCATCTAATATAACAGTAAAACTATTGTTGATGTGCTGAAGCACACAGAGAGCGCTGCTTGTACCATGTCAGCCTCATGCTGCAGTCTTCTGGCCTCCATCAGTTTCTCCACCTCACGTTTGTGCTCAAGTTGCTTCATGCGTCGTTTCTGGGCATTCATCTGCTCCAACCGATCGTCTTCTGCAAACTTAGCCATCATGGTGTCCCTGAAGGCCTTCTCTTCCTCTTTCTCTGCTTGCCTCTGCATCGCTTTGAAAGCCATCTGCTGCCGGCAGGTCTGCTGCATGATCAGCCTCTGTCGGATTTGCTTCTCCATCTCTTCCTGTCAAATGAACACATCAGTCAAATCAGTCAGGGGCTCTTATACATTCAAGGACTTTGTGAATGCCTCTTGTCTCATAATGGTAATTTTTTATTGTTTCTGATGAATTATAGCCCAGAAACGACAAACTGAATTGATAATTACGACTTGCACCCATAATATAAATGTGTCATTACTTTGTACGTTTGTATGACTGTTACACTGATGAGCATGCTTGTTTAAAAAGTGAGACAGTAAAGCAATAATACTCACAATGCCTCTCTGCCTGTTAAACTCTTCTTGTTCTTCTAAATAAAGCTCCTCGCGGACTCTCTCCATCTCTTCACGCTGATGCCTCTCCTCTTCCATCTTCTCCGACAGCTGGGGGAGAACAGACAGGGGGGAGGGTCATTGAATGAAAAGATAAAAGTATGGGCATGTTTTAAAAAAAATAAAAGTAGTCTGGACCATTTTGTGAAGATGCTCCTTTGCTTCTTCTCTCTCTCTGATCTGAGCCATTCTGCTCTCCTCCATGTGCTCCTGATGGCTCACAAACTCCAGAATGCGTTTGTTCTCCGCCTCCATCTTTTCTTGCTCCATGCGTCTCCACTCAGCCTGCTGTTTCTTGAATTCTTCAACTTGCTGCTGAGTGGCTCTGACCTTCTCCAGTTTCAGCTGCCTCTCCCTTCAAGAAAACGTCCTTATTTTGATCATACTGCTCTCTGGGAGGAAACGGATGCTAGCAGACACTTTATATGAATATGTAAGAAAGGAAGACTCACATCTGATCCTCTTCGTAAATCTTCCTGACAATCTCATCAACCATGAGCTTCTCTCTGAGGAACTCCTTGTATGCCTCTTGTCTCTTGCGCTCGCTCTCCACAAGCTGCTGCTGCTGCTCTCTCTGACACTGCAACACTCTCTCCTGGTGTTTCTTCTCCAGTTTCTGCTCCTCAGCGGCTGCTCGTTCATATTCACTCTTCATTTTGCGACCAAAATCTGCCTCCTCGCGCTGATGTCAGAGAAAGACCATACATATTTCTGAATAATATTTTTAATTTTGTTAATTAATAGACTTTTTTTAGGAGGAATACAAATCTGTTATAGTCCCAAATTAATAATTAATTGATTTAATAGCATATATATAACATTTCACAAGACGAGACAGAGAAACTAATAACAAGGAAACAGAACCAAAGAACAAAAAAAATGTATAATAATAATATGAAAAAGGACAAACAGCAGCAGTGATTCCAGAAGGAACGAAGGAGGGAAATACGAAACAGCAAAAAGACAAAGGGAGGAGGCTGTAGGACGGCATAGTATATCATATTATATAATATATTCTATATTTAAAAAGTGAGTTAATTAGGTAAATGACATAGATTGAAGAGTGAAAAAATAATAATACATAAATAAATAATGTAAATAACAATAATAAATAGATAAATAATGATAATAAAAGTGTCAGATTTGTTGTTTTGCTTAATAAGTGAAATCAATGAGGATGGTGCTCACCATCGTCTCCAGCCTCATAGCTTCCTGCTCAGCAACCTGTGCAGCTCTTTCCTTATTCAGATATGCATATTTCAGCTTTGATTCCAGCTCTCGAAGCTCAATGCTGAAAAGTATTTAAAGGGAATAAAGAAACCAAAAGCAGAGAAAGAGAACACTTTGGATTTGTATATTGACCCAGAATATATACAGCAAGTCCAGCTAATGAAGTCAGTCTGCATACCTGTTCTCTTTAATATGCTGCCTCATTTTTTCTTCCCTTTGTGTCTCATGGTTGATGCGGGCCAGCTCTTTAGCCATTCTTTCCTCTTGTTCAAGTTGCTTTTCTCTGTTTATTTTCTCCTCCTCTGCCTGCAAGTCAAGTTTAATTAGGGTTATCCACATCACAGTTTAGTTACAGCTAACATGATAACACAGTGCAATGTTGTGGAAAGCAATGCTTTTGGAGCCATTAATGCCCATTGGTGGTAAAACAGAAATGAACCATTTATTGATACATTTAGACTACTTTTCATTAAGTCTAACACAACACAAAATCAGCTTGCTTTAAAAATAACATTTCTAGGATGTCTTCAGTTGTTTGTACGGAGACCCAGAGTAACAGTTTGCCTTTTGTCATGTTTTTTCTTGTGGGCTATAACTGCATGTGTCTGTGTTGCATAGTGACATCATCGTTTAGTTCTAATGACAACAGAGCAGAAAATGGTCTGTGGCATAATTTGCTGGCAATAACTTTACTTAGAACATGATCGAGAGGCAACTAGTGTAACATGAGTCCCACCCGCTGCAGAGCGCTGTCCAGTCTCCTCCCCTGGAGCTCCTCCTGCTCCTGCCGCAGGTACCTCCGCCTCTCCGCGCTCTCCTCGCCCCGCAGACCGGCCTGCAGCTGCCGCTCTCTGGCCACGCGTCTGGCCTCCTGCTGCCGGTGCTGCTCCTGGCTCTGGCGCTGAGACATTAGCTTCTGCTGCTGACTGTGGTTCCAGTTCCGGTTCTACCTCAGTGGAAAAAAAGACACATAAAAGCACCGAATAATCAATAGTGTGGTTAGTTAGCTGCTCTGTTTGTAGCGGTCAAGCTAACGTTCACGCTAACTTCGGTTTGGCAACGAGAGTTTACCATGTTTCTGTTGATTCCCGCCTCCTCGAGTTAACTCGTCCTTTGTCTCTGATTTACGTGAAACGACTTTCAAGTGAGTTTCGAATAGTTATCAGCCGGGTTCTGTTCTGGTTCTCCACCTTCAGCTACCGCTGGTTCCCTCGGTTGTTAGGAGTTTCGTTGTCCTGGGAACACCTCGTCACTCTCGGTGCGGCCAATGACAATGAGTGTTGACAATGACGTCAGGTCCGGGAAAATCAAACGCGGAGTGGAGTGCAAAGGAGACTATTACAGAATTACTATTAGAGAGAATTACAGATATCTACAATACATATCCAGTCTAGCTATTAAATGATAAAACGGCCACTTATACTTTTTAAGGATTTAAAGATATCTTGAATTTAGTTTTGACTAGTACAATCAAAGTTGTAGATATCTTAAAATATCATTTCTACTAGTAAGAATGTTATTGCGGATATCTTTAATTACCATTTAGGAGAAATGCTATTATGGATATCTAAAATATAATTACAGATAGGAGTGTGGTTCGATTAAATGTTAAAACGGCTTGCCATAGGAGACGGCCTGTTGATCTTGTATGCATGTTGGTAATGGTCCAAGTCTGGCTGGGATATTAAACTTAATATCTGCCTGAAAAAGAACACATTTAGACTCAAACCTCTTGTATTAAAGATTTATTTACACGAAAAAACAGGAAAACAGTGACCCCACCGCATTAGTTCATATAGAAAGAAAGTCAGACGCTATCTTTAGGGGGCTGTATTCAAAACAGACTCAGGGTTACATTTACAGCGCTGTCATAGACATAGATGCATCTACAGACACTACACAAGTGAAAATCCTTTTTAAAAACAGACAAAATTAACTATGACTTTTGAGATATTAAGTCGTACAAAGTAAACCATATTTTAGAAGATGAATATTCCCAGAGCGACGGGGAATTTCACTTTTTGTTGACCTGCTGATGCAAAATAAAAGGGTGACCAACATCTGGGGCATAAAAATAGGTTTGCAGATTCCATCAAGTGTTTTGCTGAGCACCTCCACCAAATGTAATGTTGACATTTATTTTACAAGCTTGTACTTCCAACACAGGTAAAAGTACTACAATGAAATCTACTTGAGTACAAGGGTATACGTTTATTATTCCGCTCACTCCTCAAAGAGTTGGTTATAAAACCCTATGCCCATACCATTGCTTAGTTTTCTCTTTAATTCACAAATTCTTCTGAATTAATATCTGATGTGAGTATTACCTATATATGTACTACACATTCTTAATACATTAAATTAACCTTCTGAGTGTTGAGATACATTTTACTCTGGATGTATAAAATCAGCTGGTAACAATGTCATGTACCTGTAACATCAATATTTCACCACCATTTCTGCCACAAACCAAACATTTTCTGTAAACAATAAATATTTTGTTATAGCAACCTTGTATTCAACACAATGGGAGCATTTAGATCACATCTAATGAATGGTTTCAAACGTCATACCATGACTGCAAACCAGAGCTTATGGGAATGTAAAAACCAACGTTGATGTCTCAAAAACCCAAACAAACATGAATTCAAATTCAGATAACAAATCTGCAAAAACAGATGCAAATGGGACTCATGATGACAAATACATTTGTTTGACAAACAAATGTTAATTCAAATCCAAACGGACATTAGAATTTGTACTTTTTACGCATCAATTAATCACCAGAGAGGATGAGATCATAATTATTCGTGCCACTGAGTTTTACAGTCAAGGCGCTGATCAATACGTTCATCTTTCTCAGTGAAGTAAATTAAGAATAACCAGACAAGGGACCAACGCCGGGACCAACGCCGGGACCAGGAGCAGAATACAGCCCTCTTAGTGGGGTTGGCTTTCCTCATGGGTAACGTCAGCTGGTTTTTAACTTTCTGATGACTATACAAATGATTTACCTTAATCGTTTAAAGGGCATCCAAGATGACTATAGTGGATGTATTTTTATTCATAAATACAAAGATACTTGGCAAGTTTGACAAAAGAACGGGGATTCCGAGCAAATACCAGCAGCCAAAGCAACACTATCATAGGTTTGATTTTTTTAAATAAACAATGTCGTCTGATAAAGCAGTTATTCTTAAATACATAACTGTGCAATGTTATGTGCATCGTTTAATGGTTGTACACACATTCTGATTGACTTTGTTGTCCCATTCTCATGCTCAAGGAGCTGCTTTCTCCACATTGAGGCTCTCTGAGCTACAAACCGGCTCATGACCGAGATCTGAAACCCCGTCTGGTATACTGGAAGACGATGTAGCTGGCTGGGACAACTGCTCACAGTGTCCTTCAGAGGAACCCTCAGTGACACCTATTCCTGTGGGACCCTTTTCTTGATCACCTGCTGGGACTATCGGCTCTGGTTCTGGTTCTGGTTTTGGTTGGTCAACCGTGGGGAGAGCAACACTTCCAGATGTGGTAGTTTCAAGTAGCTTCAAGTCCATTTCCTTTGGTTTTTGAGCAGGCGCCGGCGTCAAGACGAACAAGACTTTTGGAGGCTGCTTGAAGGTGAGTTGGCTGCACGAAAGGAAGAGGACATCATTCAAACACAGCCTTCAGATTAACAAGCCTTAAGCAATGTGCTATTAGGAACTGGTTAGTCAAACACCACGCTACCAAACTATATTAAACAGCAGTACTGGGCGTTTGGGAACAGGAACCAAAGAGCTAACAATGATGTTTAGGGCTGCAATTAACGATTACTTCACGATTGATTAATCTGCCCATTATTACATCTCCAGCCCAGTTACTCAAAGTCCCAGGTCATGTCTGTGGCTTGTTTTGTCATAATGTTTTGTTAATATGACATTAAAAGTTTAACAGATACAAATCAGTAAATCTCTATTTTTGAGAGGTTGAAAGCATTTTCTGTCATATTTACATGAATAATTACATAAATGATGAATGGATAATGAAAATAGTTACTAATTGATTCATTGACTAATCATTGAAGCTCTATGATGCTATAACATCTCTGGTGAAACTGTGTTGTCTTTGTAGTAACAGCTGTCTGGCTGTTAGTCAGTGTGACAACAGCTAGAGCGCCATAATTACCGTTTTATGCAAATACAGTTTAATAGGAAACAATTTGAGTGTCTCTATAAAAACAAGTTATCTTCTTAAATAAGGAAGTAGACGTTTTCTCCAGCTGGTTAATGCAAAGACAGGGGGCGCCATTGTGAAACAAACCCTTTCGTTTTTATATTTTTTTCTTCAAGGAGAATACAGATACATTTGATTTATAGTGCAGATTTGTAGCTGTAGCAGAAAGAAAACATGCAATTTAATTTCAAATGGACTTGGAATTTAATAAATGCTCTTTGATGATCAACGTTGTGAAGCGTTTTAAAAGGATTAAAGATGACCAGATGTAATGTGGGTAGTAGTTTTTACTCACGCTCGATCTTTGGCTTTGAGATCTGGTGGGTTAAAAACAAGAGACAACCTTTTCAATTAATGTGCAACACTAACTACGATCCGTGAGTCAGGCGATACAGACAGAAAAAAGCATACCTTTCTCCTGAATGACTTTGCATTTGTGATTTGGTCGATCAGTTAAATGCTTGGTCATTAGGTCACCGCCTGATGCGTCCACGAGGAGGTCACAGTTGAGACAGACCAGGGTTAACCTGAGGGGAAACACACGTGTTTATGTCCAATTTCAAATTGTATTGAAGTTAATGTTGAAAACTGATGCATGCATATCAAGCAC
This sequence comes from Eutrigla gurnardus, assembly GCF_963514095.1. Taxonomy (NCBI): domain Eukaryota; kingdom Metazoa; phylum Chordata; class Actinopteri; order Perciformes; family Triglidae; genus Eutrigla; species Eutrigla gurnardus. Next base: position 1,462,220 of record NC_139915.1, on the reverse strand, counting down.
ACTTACCTTAATGAAGTGAAATTTTTCTTATGATCCATTTTCAAACATCGGTGTTTGGTTATGGTACTATGATATCTAACAAAGGACAAGAAAGATTCGTCAAAGATTTGACAGATAAATGGGTTTAAAACAGCGTCAAACTATTACTCACCGTATCATATGATTCCCAATCGACACTTTGCAACTCGTGCGATATCGGCATGCACCACAATTTGAAGCCATCGGGAAATGAGAAAAGAAGTCATCAATCTGTGCGTTGCACTCGATGCAAGTGTATCGCCTTCCGTTGACGCTGAAATTTGTAAAGAGAGCACAAAGATATTCAGATCAGTTTGAAAATACCTTCATGTTCTGGTTCAAGTCAGATTTTTAGACGATGTAAAGGATAAATTATTAGTTTTGTTGTTCGGATGTCATTCATTTAAACTGTAGCAAATTGGTGTAGGTTCATTATAGCAGATGCACACACCATTAACCAATTACTTTTGTTAATTGCGTGCACAGGTTCCTCATTTTATTCTACCAGTCTGAACTCTTCTATTGTTACGTTATCTTATGTTCCTCTGCTTAAAAGCCCAAATCACATGACTAAAGCCAGAATACTGTTTTTGATTACTGAGCTCAATTAGCCAAATATCACACTCATTAATTTGTTAAAGAAAGAAATCCCACTATATCTGCTATATCCCATATTATTTTTAGCCAGCCTAATGAAGTGTCTGGAAAATTAATTGAAAAAGCAATTAGCTACTTTGTGTGTTGCCAGGCTTTAATAACGTCAATTAATCTGCTCCCACCTCGTCATGAATACCCCCACCAGGTGGAGCTCTATATTAGGGGTCAGGATGGGATGGGGGGTCCTGAATATTCAGTGGATCCAGATGGACATGCTGGAGATTAATCTCGTTAATATATTTCATTTCTAATAATAAAGATGTGCCCCTTTGTTGACTTTTAAATGCTGCAGAAATTATCGGTCTGTATTCACAAAGCATTTCGTTTTTCCATAAACTTGCTGTTGTGTTTTGGCTGCTGTGTGAAAAAAAGCTCAGCTGACAACCTGAGACTCCTGAGTGACAGGTTGTGTTTAGAAGTCCGGCCATCTTGCTTCTTGCTCTGAGTCGTCTTGGCTTTTCCTGCTCCAGAGATGTTCGACTTCGACTTCGACACACTGACTGTATATTTGGTTTGCTGGCTGAAAGTTATTTTTTCTGGACTGACAATGAAGCCGGCTTGATCGGGGGAGGTCTGCAGTGTGGGCGTCTTTCCTACGAGGGAGGCTCGAATGGTCACCTGAAAGAGAACACACATTGATGCTGAATTAAAATTGTATCAATGTAATGTCATCTATTTGGGTTTCTGGAATATAAAAGGTTCTCTGAATGTATGTCAACAGAGGGTGGGGGTGCGTGACATAATAAAATGACTGGGTCAGACCTTGGTCCCCGGAGGAAGGCCTTCCAGCGCTTTAGGTTTTCTGAAAGTCTTGTGGACTTGAGTCCTGTGCTCCAGTTTCTCCTTGTAGGTGAGAAAATTCAGTCTGCATTTTCCACAGCGATGGATGCCTTTTTTCTGAAAGAGAAAAAATGTGATTAATAAGTGGTGGGACTAGAGGCTAATTGCTAAGATGTTTCATTTGGATTCACTGAATGAATATAACGAGTATGAAAGTAAACTGCTTTCATAGCCATTAATAGAGCAGCAATTCATTTTGTTTGGTTCCTAATTTACCGTATTTATTGCTGCTTTAGAGCAGGTGAAGAGACGCAGGTTTTATCGTCAGCGTTTATGTATTACAGTAAGGTGCAAAGCAGACAACCAAATCAATTCAAGCTAAATCGTACAAAAAGTGAGCCCAAACTCTTGCAAAGATACTTTTTAGGATCTTAGGAATGTTTGCTGATCCTGTTGTGGCACACACTTAAGAGCCTCTATGAAAAAAGCTATATTACATTTTAAAATGACGCTCATGTTAATGTACTGGCTTTACAACAGACAAGATCAAATGCAGCGTCGTACCTGATGTTTCATGTAGTGTTGCATGTATATATGACTACTTCTAAGGACTTTGAGACAGAAGGGACAGAGCAGGTCTTTTGTGTTTTCATGGACACTTCGGAAATGTGTCTCCACTTCTGAGAAGAAGGAAGATCTGTAATTGCAGACCTATGGAATCAGTAAAACAGAATGTCAGTGTCAATAAACGTTTTCCAACATTAAACCAAATCATAGCTCAACACAAAAGTGGCAGACCTGGCAGACGTAGGGCATTTCCCCGGGCTTGTGGTTGTCCTTCATGTGTTCCAGAAGAACTTGCTCCGACTCAAACGCCAGCTCACATATCTTGCAATTAGCTTGAACAGGAAAGAAAAGAAATTTACAAATGGCCATACAAGGTTTGAGCAAACTGTCAGATTGAGCCGTATAAACAATGATGTTATACTTGAGGATTCGATCGGGCTGTGAGCACTCTCAATGTGGCACTGCAGCTGGAACGGGGTCAGGTACTGTCGGTAGCAATGCTGGCAGGTCGTGTGGCTTTCCCAGCTCTCGCTGTTCTGCTTTTCCAGCTCCAGGTGGTGCTTCATGTGGTTCATGAACCTGCACAAGAGGGGACAGACACACACACACACACACACACAAGTACACACATGCAAGCACACGTTAAACAGATGTAATAATGGTTCAATAGTGGTTTCACTAACAGCAATAATTCAAATAGAAACGATTAATTGAAGTCGATAGACATAAATTAATTGGTTATTTGTTTCAGTCGTTTAAAACATTTACAAACCAATCAATATGAAGATGTCACGTTGGGCTCTCTGAACTTGCAATGAGCATTTGGTCACTATTTCTTTGACATGTCATAGACCAACAATAGCCCAAATAATCGGCAGACTAATAAGAGAGTGAGGAAAAAAACCTAAAACCTCCTCACTGACCAGATTCTAACAACAACACATCATCAGAAACACACAAAAGCTGTGTGCTCATAATCTAGAAATGCAGGATATTTGCAGTGATTTGAGGAATATTTCCAATTTTCAAAAGTGAAAATAGGAAACAAAACCAATGTCAAGTAGTGGAGGTGTAAAACTGTATTAATCATGGCGACGGCATGCAGCGGTTATGGTCCAGGTCCCAAAGGGTTCTTAAGATGAATGAAGTACTCTCCCTGCACCTCCTTTTCTAAGCATGTATAATAGCCGTTATAATATCAGCAATTAGGCAGATATTTGGTTTTTCCTAATGATATAGTGCTCCGCGGCTGCAACCTGCGCCTCCACAGCTACCTGCCACTGCTGCCCTGATGAGGCATGGCCCATTTTTCAGGCTGCACATTCTGCTTCCTCAGCACCCCTAATAGAATTTTTTTTTTTATGTGGATGAACTATGACCTTGACTGTGAGGGTATGGTTGCAGTACAAATGTGTTTCCCCATTAAAAGCAGCTTACAAAAGCTTTTTTTGCGATGTTCTGAAGCAATGTTATTTAATCAAAGAAGCAGTTCTTGCGCCACCTAAACCAGCAGTCATTTTTCATGTTTAGGCCCAAGAGGGAAAACGGTCTGATACTGCCATCCATCTGAGAGGAAAACTGCAGTGAGGGCCAAGGAAGACGTCCACGCTGTGTCTGTTGGCTACGAACAGATATCAGACATCAGCATGTCCTTTAAGTCCCAGTCTGCTTTTAGAGAGCATATAAATGACTGTAGGTAGTTTTAGACAGGAGGCTCAATGTTCCTCACAATGGCTTTAAAGTAAACATGTAAGCAAAATGTATATGAACAATCAATCTGTCATCTAGTGGTCCTCTTATTCTGGAACAAGACCCAGAGATACTTGAACTCCTTCGTTTGTTGGAGCCAATATTATAAACCTCTCTGACTGTTTTAGTTCTGACACAGAGCTGCAGCACAAGAGAAAGGAGGAAGGAGACGCCACAAAATATGGAAGGAAATGGATTATTACCCCATTTCACTGAGGGCAAGCAACACATGATCATACCTGATATTGTTCTTAAGAACTTTTAAACAGCTCTGGCACTTGAAGGTGGTGTTGGGCTTCAGTGGTTCCTTCTTGAGCCCATCTCCTTCAAACCGTCCATAGTAGAAATCTGAGACCAGCATGATGCGTTTGTTTGCACCAATACTCATGGCTGTTGGAGTTTCCAAGACTGCACCGCAGCTCTGAAATAAAGAGATGTTTTACATGAATGAGCCAACGTCCTGATGTCTGATTCGTTTAGGCAAAGATGCAAATGCATCAAGAGGATTTCTACTCAAAAAGAACTGATGTCTGAATGCTTATATGTGACAAAATAATTTTGAGGCAGCTTGTTTATCAATCCCCCCTAAAAGAAAGAAAATATGCCTTTAGCAAAAAGGGCCAGTACCCACTCGACTAATACTACTAAATAAACGGATCAGACAAATATGATCTACAGTGGGAGCCAATCTATTCAATTCACAAAACCCAAATCAAAGCTGGGCGACTGAAAACCCACCAGGAAGTAATTTTGAACTGAACGTGCCATTTTAGCCCAGTTTGAGCCTTTTACAGGTGCTGTACTCTTAACAGACTCCATCTACAGATCAGATCTACTTCAAATTTAAATCAGCACAATCTAAAGACCTTGGCCATCAAAATGTTTAAAGGTGTTTTCATGCAACATTTTTGCCTATAGTGGGGTCAAAAGGATGGTCAAGCATGAATCCGGTCCAGTAGAGGTCATTTAGTTCAATCAGCCTCCTAGCCCCGCCCCCTACGACCTGTCCTCTTGCATAACCCATTAACCATGTTTAGGAGGAATCATTGCACTAAGCAGAGAGATTCTCTTTCATTAGGAGTTTGCCCCCCCCCCCCCTCACTTCAGCCACGGCCCCTTTAAGAAGTCATTAACCGTTTTTTCAGCCTCTCATGGGATGAATCATTGCACTCGGCTGAGTTGTTTCACTGAGCCTGGCGGAGGTGACTGCGTCCAGCCCGTACTCCCGGCATGCGGGTGCAAGGGCCATTTTATCAGGGCCCTCAGCTTTAATTCCTGTCTAAGTTTTAAACTATTTGTTCCTGCATTATAAAAAGATTTACAATTGAATTGTAATTAATTTTGAAGATTGTTTTGATTAAATTGCTGGTGTATAATTCAGTTTGATAATAAATCAGCACATGTATGTCTATGTATTGATTTAGTTTTACAAAGTTAAGAATTCAATGAAAGTGATGTTGCCTTAAACATAGAAGACTCATCTCAGTCTCTTCCACACAGTGATGCATACAGCTTATAATATAATATTTATCTACCATATTTTCATGTTAATTACAGCTGGGATGGGCTCCAGCCCCCCCCCCCCCCCCCCCCCCCCAACTGAATACAGGATAATCGGTAGATGGATGGATGGACTTTCATGTTCATTTCCACTCATGGACACAATCCCACAAGATGTTTTACTCACCACCATATGAAGTTTCAAGGTCTCCTGCGTAAGGAATTCTTCTCGACACTTTGGGCACTTTTTATTTAAGGCCCCGTTTTCCGCTGGGATTGTGACTTTTGCCGACCCTGCACAAAACCAGGTAGGTGTTATAATTGACACTGATTACAGTAATGAGATTACAAAACCGTTTCATTAAAAGGGAAAATTCACCGATTTTCAACCCAATGTCTACCTATCTGAGTTGGGTATAAAGTGAAAATGCCAGCAGGTGCTTGATGTTCTCCCGTCACCCAGTGATGTGATGGTATGAGGTTACTTCAGCTTTGGAAGCTGTGGGGCTCAATGCCGCCCTAAAACCTTAGACTTGTCCCCCATGGAGGGAATTTGTTTCCACAGTACCATCGGTCTAACAGAGTCCAGTTTGAGCGGTCGTAGCAGGTGAATTTTCCCTTTAAATGACTCTAGTAATAGAAACTTACCTAAATCAAGCTTGGCTCTTTTTGTCAGGCTGTCTATTTGCTGTGGTAGTAATGCTCGTTTGACTAAGCTTTGATCTGTGTGAAATAAAAAAAAATACATTAAGATATATTGTCAACTGATTGATCAACGAGCATGGTGATGTTAAATACTACATTAGAAAATAATATATAATATTACCTCTGTTAATGTTATTGACCTTTACAGGCACAGAAAAGGCCTGCAGGGGGTGTGAGTTGGTCCGGTTGAGTTGCAGCTGGTGAGGTTGAGCAGAATACACAGCAGGACTCTGCACGTTGGACAACGTCACAATGTTGTTGCTGATTTGTTGCACTTGAGGCCTGTGGACAGCACCGGGTATTACCGTGGCAGAGGTGACCTGCTGAAAAAGATGCTGCTGACCAGCTGAAAGACACAACATACAAACTCATGAGACAAGCTTGGCATTACCAGATTATTACTTTGATGAAAAAAATCTATAGTTACATAACAAAACAGATGAGATCTACTTTACTCCTCTAAAAAGGTACATTATAGTCAGGTTTACCTGGTACGATTGTAAAAGAAGTCCCAGGAGGGTAGTGGCTCCCAAGAGAGGCAATAAACTCACTGTTGTTAGCCAATTGGGGAGAAGTTACAATAAAGCCCTGAAAAAAAAGAAACAAATCCATACTGAACAGGTGTTTGTCCATATTCTACATTATTTGCAAAAATATCTATTTTAATAGCAACCTACCTGGTTATTAACAATAACAGGCTGCGGGGTCACTGTTGTCAGATTGGGCGCTGCAGTTTTCACTGCATTTGCAGCCACACTCAATGGCAGCATTATTGGTGAGGAACTAATAACAGGCAGAGGAGCAGGAGGCTTTATTTCTTCTTTCCTCTGAGGGGGTGGAGGATTCGGCTTAGCATCCTTCTGTTTATTAGCTGTAAGAACGCACAAAAGGCAATGAGCACATTTTATTTTGTCATTATATACAAGTAAGCTTAAACTCCTAGCAGAGATTGTGTGCAACATGCTGGAATTGTAAGCAAACGCAAACAAAGTATTCATTAAAAACACACAAATAAGATATATTTGAAACCATCAATATTGAGCTAATATTAAATTGTGTGTTACTAATTAGCAGAGGGTGATTCTGAACTACACATGCTATATTATGATTACACAATGAATAGTGCTGGTGGAGTCACACCAAATTGGCTAACACATCACATTCATTAATAGATTTTAAATGTGCTATAACATACAGAGCACTCCAACAAAGATGGGTTCATCATCATCATCTTCTATCAAGTGAACTTCAGGAACTTGTTTCTGCCACGGCTCCAGCTCCTCCTCAACACATTCCATAAACAGTTCAGACATCTTGGACCTGCAACACAAAAACACTATATTTAGCTGACCTGAGCACTACTTCTAGTAGTATATAAGTAGTAGTATATACATATTTTTAGATACTAATATTGCAATGCATTGATAAAATAAATATTACAAGCAACGTATTTATATCACAAAAAGAATTCAGTGTCAACTAAAACACAACTCAAGCTGAGTAAATGGAAATGGACTTGCATTAATATATCGCTTTTCTAAACTTCCAAACACTCAAAGCGTGTTACACTACATGTCAACATTCACCCATTCACACACACATAGTCATACATTAATTGCAGAGGCAGCCATACAAGGTGCCACAGTGATTTCCATGGGGCAGGGAGGGCTAGCCAATCACTAGAGACCAACAGGTAAATATTTTTTACCATACAATTTCTAGTAGGAACATTCATTTGCATTCCTCATTTACAAAATAAATACATTCACGAGGGACAGGGATGCATTGTCATGACAAAATCCTGTGTGCTCATGTTGTGAGAGTGGATCAAGTTCAACGTGGAATTAAAAAAACTAAACAGAACTAGTCCACAATCACAGGCGATATTGAGAAACCATGAATGTAAAGTGAATTTGTTAATCAAGGGGGTCATATCAAATTCAAAAGTTTTACTCAGCAGCACAAACAACAGTGAGGCCATTGAGTTAATGATTCAGAGATATAGGGGTAATTCTAGCATATAGATCCAGCGTCTATCCTGAGTTGAAGATTCACAATGCATTGTGAGCATGTGGCAGTCGGAGGTTAATGTTACAGTTTCAGACACAAATAAGGAAGGCTTGAGAAGAGGAGAGGAGAAGGACCATGATATGGCAAGAATGACGACATGGAAAAAGAAGCTATGTCAGAGTTTCAACCTGGAATCTAGTAGCGGTACCACGGAGGTAATAATGCGTTTTTTACAGACATCAAAGCAGCGCGCTGTTAGGATTTCAACGTAATTTGTACTTTTTCCATTTAGAACAGCCTCGATTGGAGCGTCAGTGTTATCTGTACTGGTCTCCATTGTTGTTATTAAGACTTCCTGGCATGGATCCAGGCCAAGAACGAGGCAGCAACCTCCGGTTCTGAAAAGTGAAGCCAACCCGGAAGTGCCTAAACTAACGTTCTTTCTGCTGGCCATTAGGGGCGGCGACTCTGTTTGCAAAAATAAGTCTGAATGCATGGAAGTCCATGAGAGAATTACTTTTCACTTTGTTTATTATCTCAATGAACATTGTAAACTTTAGTTTATGGTGACAAACTTTTGCTTCCAGTCTTCTTTGATACAGCATGACATCCATTCTCGTAAATAATGGTTGCAGTTAGAGTTCCTCAGCAATCCAAATATGGGTTGTATCCGAAATGACTCACTCATTCACTCCACCCTACTCACTATTGAACAGGTAGTTCAATATACAGGACGATATAATGAGCACATTGGCAAATTGAAGAAAAAAAACCCACTTAACGAACACTAGAGTGTGCCGATAATTAGTATTAAATTAAAACATGCCTAATAATAAATACTGACATAATTTAATGTAATAAATACATATGTGGCTATTTTGTTGAGTTCTATCAAAATGCTGTGAGTGACTAAGTTCCCATGGTAAGTGGTGTTACGGTATAAATCAAGGGCTTTTATTGTGAAAGGTAAGAACTAAAGGGATGATAAGCTGTCATTGTCAATGTGAGGGAAACAAGCATACTTGAATAAACATAATAAACAAACACAAAGTACTTTGTAGCCATTTGTGTTGTGATATACTGCACTATTCTACTCCTGTCCATCTGCCGTTTTTCCTTCAGTGCAATGCATGATGGTACATAGTGCTTGGTTAGTGACCATTGGTTGTAAACTACCATACCGAGATTAACTGTGGGATACTTAAATCCACTACACATTGTATAATAATTGTCACTATACATTCAGACAACACATGGCATGTGATTTCGGACACAGCCAGATTACTTCCGTTCACTGGTTGCTAAAATCCAAGATGGTGACGGACAAATCCAAGATGGCGACGGCTAAAATACCTAAACCAAAGGGTGCCGTCACGATGACGACGTCTCCATACACAATCCACGGAGGAAACGGTGTCCGATATCATTCCCTACCTCCTATATAGTGCACTATATAGGGAGCAGGGAGTGATTTCGGACACAGCCGCTTTCAATTGCCTTCCAAGATGGCGACAGTATTGGTTGACATAGAAAATGCTTATGTCCAACTTTTTCCCAAATACAAAACACTATACGATGGCATATGCGACAACGGTTTACTATTCATTGTTTACAAAAACGTGACCGGAAATAAACTCGGGCACAAGCAAGGTCCCAGTGATAAAGTGGAATTTGACGAATCTCGTACGGAAGCTGTTTAGCTTTGAGCGAATGTTGTTCCCTAACCCAGTCAATCGTAAAGGTAACGTTCTTAAAGGATACATTAAAACATAAGTATAAACTTCATCCAAGCCTCGGAACGGTCATTAAATCAACTACCGCTACGATAAGCAAACGGTATGTTAGCGTGGCTAACGTTAGCTCCGCTGTGTATTATGTTGTTAGCCCCTTGGTCCTTTTCAACAGCCAGGTAGCTAAGGCTAACTAGCTAGCATGTATCATTCCCAATGCTGCTGCTATTTAACTGCTGCAGTATCCGTGATGGTTAAACATTGGAATGATGTTTAGGATGGACTTTAAGAGTTTCATCTTCAATTCATCAATCGTTACGTTACAATAGTTATCAATGATCGATCACCGCACCATAACATTAGGTAGGCTACGTTAGCATGGTCAGATGAACCGGGGGGTGGCTGTAGGGACAAAGACTGCACTCAGAGTTTGTTGAACGGGGTTCGTATTTCAGCCTACCTCTCTTACACCCGGCCTCTGGCTCTCAAGTCAGAGCCGCGTCTAGATAACAACTGCAGAGCTAGTCCTGGACTGGAAAAGGTACTGTTCAGATAGCACGGGTCTACTTCTCACAGGGAGGAGAAGAAGTGTAGCCCAAAAGGCAACGGAAACGTTCACGGTCAGGACCAATCAGAATACAGGACGCATTTCTTCTTCGTCGTCGTCATCGTCTTCTTCGTTTGAGTTTAATGGCGGTTGGAAAACAGCTTTCGGATGCATTACCGCCACACTAATGGCCAAATCTCAATGCCCCCTTGATGCGCGTTCCCGTTAAGTGCCTGAGGGCTCGGTCGCGCACTTTTTGAGCCATTAATGCCCACAACTTCCGTTAGCCAGCATCGATATATTATATTTACCAAAGTGATGAAATTTGATTCAAGGATACTTTTTTTGTAACGATTCGATTCGATTCTGTAAATCACGATTCAATTCAGTAACTTGTAACCAAAATTCTATATCCATGAAATAAACATGCAATAATGCGAGTGAGACCATCTGTATTGTTCTGAAAGGTGAAAAAATAAACAGACCACAGAATTACTTATTTAACATAGTTATTCTATAAAAAAAGTAGTCCTGCATAATATTTTATGCTGAATACAAAAATGTAATGCTCAGTTATTTTGAACATTTTTCAATAGACTACATACTGGCGGGGGAGAGTGTCTTAAACGTATTAAAACATTAATCATAAGTAAGAATCACGATTCATACAATTAAACACATTCATATCGATTATTGGTGAAGCCAAAATGATTCAGTCTATTTATTTATTTTAGCACATCGTTTTAGTTGAATCGGTAGGACTGACAATGGATGCATTGAATGAATTGTTACACCTCTAATATATATATATATATATATATATATATATTACTGTATGTAGTTATTATGAAGTTGATCAAAAATTCAGATTAAGATTTAAGAAAGATAAACAGGCTAGTTTTTTCCACTTTGCTCCTTTTCTTTCTAGTTTCCCCCAGTATTGATCCTGCTTTATAAAAATATGCAATCAGATTTCATGATGCACAAGAGCTTGATCCACTGATTTAGACCAACTTTTATTAAACAGCTGCCCTCAGTAGCAAACCAAACACTTTTGGTTTCACAGATTAAACACTTGATCTCATTACATTGAATGTATTACAGAGAAACTGGAAACCATCAATTGTCAACTGCTTTTCCTGTATTCAGGGTCTGTGGGGTTCATATCTATGAATAATGATGCAATGCAGTATTTTTATTCCAGCATAAATCCATTTCATCTGGTACAGCGAGAGCCAATACCATCTGACATTTAGACGAAGGCAGGGTTCATCCTGGACAGGTCTCCAGTCTATCACAGGGCTGACATGTAGAGAAAGACATCCATTCACACCTAACTTTAACTAGATGGCTTTTTTAACATTTGGACGTGGAAAATGAGACAACAGGTGCCGTGTGCAGGATTGCCCAGACTGTTGCCAGGCTGGAAGAGTCAACAGAGTCACTCGGATGTGCAAGTAATCTGAACGATATTCATCTGTGCATTGGGCACAACAAAAAGTTTATTATTCATTGTTCTTTAGACGGCCCTGCGATAGACTGGCGTCCTGTCCAGGGTGAACCCTGCCTTCGCCCAATGATAGCTGGGATTGGCTCCAGCCCCCCCGTGACCCTGAATACAGGATAAGCGGTAGAAAATGGATGGATGGATGGATGGATGTTCTTTAGATGTGCCAGTTGATCCAAGTTCAAGTTCAGTAATTTCTCTGGCCGCAGCTCCTTAGATGACGTTGCATACACTTCAGGACTCTGGACACCTGATAAGGACACAGAGTTGTTGCATATTCGGGTGTGGACAACACCGTCGTCCTCTTGTTTTTGTGCGTGTTGACCAGCTGACCAGCTCAGAAGAGTTGACGAATCTGGTTTACAATCTGTTTGGTTGTCATCTAGAAGAGCACATAGACTAAATCAGACATTTCAACGGAATGCAAGTTACATTTTAGGTGAGAATGTGTGCACTCGTTCTAATAGTCTAGCTTAATACATGAAAGACATACCCTTCGTATTTTTAAATATCACTCAAATATCAATATTATGATGATACACTATCAATATTCAACCCAAAGACGAAGGTAGGCATCATAACTCAAAAGTGACTTGATGTTTCTTCAAGAAGTTGGTGTAACATACTCAACTCTCCAGTGTCATCCTCTTCTTTCACGTGAACATGTAAAGTGGGCTTTTGCCATGGCTCAAGCTCCTCTTCTTCACATTCCAGTAAAAGCTCAGATTTTGTGGACCTGTAGCAGAAGACAATAACATACTAATATTCTATGCCTTATATACAAAAACAAATGTTAACCCTTTGCATCCTTCAGCAGTGTGACATTATACTTCTTCCAAACAACGTATAAGCGTATGTGCAAGTTAAAGACAAATGCCGGAGGATGAAGGAACAGAGGTTCAGCATATCATTTTGGATTATTTGGTTTTAACAAGGATGCTCAAACTACTGCTCCTTTGTAATCAAACGCGGCATGTAAAAATGTAGTATTCAGGTCAAGTATATATTATTTTTAACAGATGTTCTATAAAGGGAGATAAAAAAACAAAACAAAGCAAGTTAGTTCTATTCAACACATTTAGAGATCAAATGATTCCCTTCGAGAACTTGAGGCCAAAAAAGTACCTTTGAGCAATTATTGGTACGTAGACGCCTTCATCACCGATGTCACCAGCTCCTGGATAACTCAGCTCAGTTGTTTCTACGTCTTTGTCAACAGCACTATCCAAACTGGATCTACGGATAAGAATAAGACTAGAATCAAATGAGCCACAGAAGCTGAATTTAAGATGTAATATATTTCCTGTATAATAAAGTGGAAAATTACAGCCGGTTCTTCACACTGCAACAGTCATCGTCAATGGTGACCTCGATCTCCTCAAAACTGAAAATGACAGATTACAGAGAGGGCATTGAATAAAATAGAGGGTAAAATGGATCTAGGCAAAGTCCACACAGTACTGACAGACGTATAAAATTAATTAAATGTAAGTCTCAAAAAGATCAACACTAACCTGTTCTGGAGCCGGTCCAGCTCTGATACCACACGTGTGGTTTCACTCTGATGTTCGACGTCCTCTACGTGGAGCCGTTTGCCTCTGCAGACATGTTGAAAGTCATTTTCTGACAATTCTTAGGTCGTTAAAGCATGCGGACATTAACACCCTACGTGAAATTAAATCTTAGAAATATAAAATATAATGTGATCCGATGCAGAAGCTATAGAGTAGAGCTGGGCAATATATCAGTATTATATTGATATTGTGCGACTAGATATAGTCTTAATTATATTTATATACTACCATAGAGTAACGCAAAGCAATACGATGCTTTATAAGGGTGTTCTGATTGTTTAACTGACGTGTGGAAAAAACAAGGTGAAGTTGGGACTCCTTACCTTTCAGAGGGCGATACACGGCCAAGACTTTCAGTAGGCTGTTGCATACATGTTCCGGTAGAGGTCACCGATATTGAAGATCTCTTTTCATAACTGTGAAAAGAAACCTTTCATTAGACACAGAATCTCATGTGGAAATTTTAAGCATGCAAACTTCCCCTTGGCTTGTTTGACGTTTTTACCTGGGAACATTTTGTTTGTGGTGAAAGTACAACTCAAATTTAAAAAAATGATCTTTGAGCTGACACGATTGTGATGTGTAGGCATAGACTGAAACATCTCCATCCATAGTTAGAATCCTAGCTGTGCTTCAGTTAGTGTAAAACCACTTACAACCTGGTTTTATTCAACATTTCTTGAACAGGATATTGTAGAAGCTCATATATTAAATGGTAAATTAAAAGTTTTTTATCCACCCATGACTGCAAAATGGAGAGCCATGGCTTAAATTACCATTGAGCCTAGGGATGGGTATTGGGACTTAAGTATGTCAGTCCTACCCGGTATCAAAAGCCTATGAGAAAAACTGTGCAACATGTCAGTGCTTTGCTGCATTTACCTCAGAAGGCAAATACATATATTCACCTACAAGCAGCATCCAAAACGTGAGTCAACATGCGATCCATGAGCTCGACAGTGTTGCCACTATATTGATGTGCTGCTGCTAAAATGTCACACAACCATTACTATCCTCTGCTCTCATGTTTAGGCGAATGCGGAGGAGATTCTCCACACTTTTAAACTTTTAAAGCAACACTAAAGAAGTTTTCCTCTTTACTCACAAGTCCAGCAGCAACAAAGCCAAGTCACCATCCGTCTTGCATTGTGTAGCCTCCTTCAGCTCTCGCCAACGTGTGTGAGCCGGTCCGATATTTAATCTCGTTCGAGCTCTATCTTTGTCATGCTCCCGTTTTCTTCTCTTCGCCTCATCGGACATTATACTCCTCTTTTTCTCTGCAGGCTCTTCCATGACGCCAATTTAAAAACTACCTAGCAGCAAGGTATCTTCCACCTACCGTATTTTGTAACGCTTGCCGTGAAGCAGGTCAAATATGTAGTCTCATTAGAACTACAAAACCACTACCACAGCCGGATGCCCGTAAAAGGACAGTGCTAATGCTGCTAGCGTTAGCTGTGCTGCTAACGTTTGTTACTCGACAGTTCAAAGTATTCGAAATGTCCATCCCCGTCAAGCTATGATGCTAACTTAGTTAGCCTTGCTCAACTTACCCGTCTATGAGAAGAGTAGCCAATTCTGCATCCGTTTTCAAATTATTCTCCGCTTTCAACTGTCTCCACCGTTCAAATGCATCCCCTATATAGACCCTCGCTTTGCCTCGGTTTTTATCTTGGCGTTTTTGTGAATCATAACGAGCTCTTTTGGGTTTTGTTGCCTCCGCCATTGCAGCTCAGCCGAAACTGGCAACCCGTGGTTGCTCGGCAGCTGAGACTCTACTGGCTGCGATGATTTGTAGACGCCGGTGGGAGGCGCCACGTGCCAAAACATGTTTTCAGAACATAAACATGATTTGCGGTCCGCAAAAGATTCATTAAATGCGAATATTGTGGCTGTTCTGTTGTTGTTGGTGAGTTCAGTATGTTGTATGATCATTATTCCTGAGCCTCTATGAAATAGTAGGATGATGACCTTTAAAATCCCTTCGCCCACAAATGACGATGAGGCTTTTAGGCAGCTCCCCACAGCGCCATGTTGTACCGTCACATACACAACAACACCTACATCACTCACCTCCGCTCGGCTGCTGCCGTCCTCCCGCGGAGACGTGCTGCTGAGGTCCCTACGCGTTCTTCCAGAGAAAACCGTTGGAATCACGTTGGACTTGAGGATTTTTCGGGGCGTTGTTTTCATAAGTGCTGCCTGTACGTCCGGTTCGTAATCTTCCGGTTTAAAATGTTGGCTACAGACGCTTATGTTGCCGTATTTGCTAACCGGTGTGTCTTCGTCAAATTCGGGGCTCCGTATTTCCTTCAACCACTTCCTGCATCGCTCCGGGTCAGTTGTGGGCAGAGAAGGGAAGACGACTCCCCGGGTCCTCGCCTTCTTGTAGCCCTTCCAGCCCGGTACCGAGCACAGCCCCGGCATCGTTACACCGGGAACACCGACCCGAGACGCGCTTATATACACACCGACTTCTTCCACCATTTCTTTAATTTCTTTAGTAGCTGACAACAGTCCGCTTCTGCGATTGGTGAATGTGACCTCTGACCGCGAAGACGTTGTCGCTTTGCATTGTGGGAACCGTAGTACTTCCCAAGTCAAACTAATGACTGAGTTTGATTTACATACATCCCACAGTGTAGCTCCAAACTGCCACTCATTGACTGATCTTATAAAAGGTCAAACGTCACGGAGTCTGATTTAGCTGTTCAATGTCTTCTGGCTCTGGAGGAGTCGTAGTCATCAGGGTTTATTCATCTCGGGCTTTGAGACAAATTAGTTGACTGAAAGACTTGTGTCTCTTGTTCGATAATTTATTTATGTCCATCCATCTATGAAATCTTAGAAATAAACAACAAAACATTTATATTTTCATTAGTGAGGAATATATTGTGGCGTTTGTGGAATCCGAGTTTGTCCAACAGGTGGCAGTCTGGAATTAACAATACAGGGCAGAGGTGCCTGCAAGGATTCATTATTTCCTCTTGCATGACTTTTGTGTTTCAATGTAAAAGATTCAATGTGTTTGTTGTCTAAATAGCCCTTTAGTTTTATTGTTAATACATTTTAATGTATAAGAACATTTATACATTTTCATATTTCATATCAATCAATCAACTTTATTTATCAACTTTATTTTTAATAAACATGTTTAGTAATTACCATATTGCATAATTTAATGATTGTGTGTTTTATGATTCATATAGTTAGCTAAATGCATTCAAGTTACATATTGTCTCAACACACTTGACCACATACCGTACCTTACCCTTTTTCCAACTACCGTTAACTGAAGTACAACTAAAAAAATCACTTTGTGTCACACACAGAAACTTCCCAGACATGTATGTTTTATCAGGATTCCTCTATGGATAAATCCCTTAAGCAAATGATAATGTGTACAATATTTCCCCACATCACCTACTTATTGCATGGTTTAGACTGCAAGCCTCTGTGTCATGCTGTGGAGTTACTGTGGTTGTGTGAGGGTCTGAAAAGGGCCTCACTCAATAAAACATCTGCATCAGATAGCAAGGACAACCGCTTGAGATGCACCAACAACCCACTTGTTTCTCAAAAGGTTCACACCTGTTCTCTGCTCAGCTTTAAGTGTTTCAGTCTATTTATATACATACTGAATTTGATCCACAAAACATGTTGACATTCATCTTAATACAAGGAAAGTGGCATGTCTATTTATCAAGCTAAATAGAGAGCTAAACTGGTCAAATGTTGGTTGTTAATTTTTTTGTTTCATCTCTTTATAATAATAATGCCCTTCTAAAGTATACATCCGTTATTAAACCCCCTAAATTGCAAAAACAACAAACTAACCAAGCAGTTGCTGGAGGTACCGACGAGTTAAATTTGTCACAGACTTTTAAAAGACATCGATCATTTAAACACATCAAGAGCCACAGCGATGTCCACCATGAGCTGACAGCAGTCCTCTTGTCTGGTTTCTCGCCAGCGCGGAGGGAAAAGTAGTCCCCACACAGTGTGAGTGCCACATGTACGTTGTTTTACGACCATTTAACGGGAAAAAGGGGAGATATTATATATATATTAGATATTTCTATAGGCTGTTTTAGGTTGCCGTTTGTAGGCACCAACACATTTTTGCATTGCAAAGCCGAGCTGTCAAAGCTGACAATAACCAGCTGGCAGTGAACACACCTGTAGATAAACTGAGCTGTCAAGAGAAACGGGAAGCGACTTTAACGGTTTTATGTGACTCAACTATAGATTCGCATTTGCATTTTATGCAAGGATAAAGAAAAGAAGAGTTAGACATGGACTGAGTTATGTGAGGGGATGTACTTGCTTTGTTTTTATACAGCTATAGCTTGCTATAGGTTCCGCAGTGCTGTTACCAGAAAACAGGTGGCTTTCACCAAAAATACTAAGTTAGCGACGTCTCCGTCAGTTCGTAGTTCATTTTCTTCTTTAAACTTTCTCCACCTCGTAAAGCATTAAGTCACGTTTATCCTCGTTTTGACTCGCAGACGGTCGCTTTCCTTCCTTGCTCTCAGACCTTCAGATCGACGGACCGGTTTCGACTTTTTCTCCAGAGCTGCTGCAGTCAGATTAATATCACAGGGTTTGTATTTATTTACCCATGGAGAAGTCGCAAATTCTTTCTATATTCCTCTAAAAAAAAAAGAGCAACAAGTCAAAATACACAACTTCAATTTTCGCCGGATTTCCGCCAACAGCAACACTCTGGGCCCTTCAGAATAAGAGCACAATCTCAGCAACAACTATGACAATTAAGTAGGTAGGGTTAGTCACTTTCTGATCGTCGAAATGATGTCGCTTAAGAACAAATGAGAAATCATTACTTCATTATGACCCGCATTGTTTCTATGTTTGTGTCTCCTCGAGTAAAGTGGTGTACTAGTACTAAGTACTGAATCATTACTTCATGATTACCAGAGCCATGAATATACTTTTCTGCACTCTCTTAAGTGCTGTTTAGCACATGATCTAGAAGTATTCAAGAACCATGCATTAAGTAACCATTATATGAAAAGTAATTTCTGAATTAAGTTATCATTAATTACTCGATAACATTTCATTAGGAGTTACTCAACTCAACCAACCCATTTACTGATGTATAGTTTGCTCACTTACTTACTCAAAGTGTTCCCTTATTTTATTGTAAAGTGTTAAGTTAAAGATGCAGTTAACAGAGCCAACATATTTCACAATAAAATAATTCACAAGGCAAATACATTGCAATATATATAATGTACTTGTATATATTCCATATAGTTTTTTCTTTTTCAAACAATAGTCATTGTTTTATGTCATTAATGTGAGAATCCAATTCAAATTGATCAACCACCAGTTTCTGCATCACATCATGTTCATTACATTCAAAACTGCCTGTGAGTTGGCACATTATTGTTATTGATTTTAATTTTGCCCAGGTAAAACCGACCGGACTGCAATTAACCTACAGAATGCAAATACACTGAATCCCTTTTACTGAAAACATGTCAGCCATAAAAGCATATCATTGCATTCAAGAAACTGTAGCCTAATGGACCAATAACAAAGGAAGGTGCATCACCCAATACAACCGATATGCTCACAGCAGTTGAACACAACTGAAACATAGAAAACCATGCAACAACAAAACATAGGATTATTTGATATTTTAATCTTAACACATCTAGAGCAGCAACAGTGAATGCGGTAGACGAGATCCTTCTGCAGTGCTGCCATTAAAAGGTCTTGCAACTTGCTGAGGGCCCCCCACCCCACCCCAATGCCTTCTGTGCAATGTGTCAGTCACCTCCAAGTTTCCTTTAAATCAAGTGCAACCAGGGCTCCTGGAATAATGCTTTTTAAAGTAGTTTCTGCTGATATTACACACATTATACTTACATCCATCTGCTGCATGACTGTATTAAAATGTTGCCAATATGAAACAATAAGAGCTTTGTTACAAAAACTATGCAATGATTTAAAAAACACAAACAATCATGGCAAGTTTTGAACATAATTGTTTCTGAAGGAACTTTTTCAGGCACTATAATGCATTAAATACACCCGTAGTAACGCAGAGACGGCCGAGTGTGGTGTATCAGTGAGAGCCGAGACCGTGCTCGCTGACTCCCGCAGCATCTCCGGCTGCGCGGGACCGTCATGTCACCGTGCTCGGCGGAAGGATACCTAACCCATGTCATCGTGGTGCTGAGGCTTTTGCAAACCAAAAAATGTCTGCCTAAAGGAAACTCGTAACTGACATATATATATATATATATATATATAGAGAGAGAGAGGGGGATATTTTTATTGCCGTTTAAACCCAAATGTCGCGTTGAGGCGTATTGCAAGGAAGCCGGTCTTCACCAGATCACCCTAGTCGGGATTTTAATCGGAAAACAAGGTAACGTATCGGGAGTTCACCAGAAGCTTTCGGACCAGTGAAAGAAGTTGGGAGTTGGGGAAAGACCATCACTGCCTTTCGTGTTCTGGAGCTGTTCTTTTTTCTTCTTAAAACATTTGTTTGACCGAGTTGCTTAATTTTGAAGCAGGTCGTGTTTTATGTTCCACGTCAGAGAAAAGAAGAGGTCTCCTCCGTACTAACGTCTCCACCCGTCGCGGCTGGCTGCTAACGTTAGCTATTGTCAATACAAACTAATGAGACAGGGACTGCGGCTAGCGTTAGCCGGCTAGCTACGCGACGTTATGTTCCGTTATGTGTTAACCGTCGTTATTCCCGCGGAGTCCGCAACACGTTACCGTAAGTTACATCCACTGAGTGAATGTCGGTGTTACAGACATTTATGTTACTGCAGCAAAGTGGTGCTGCGGGTATTCAACACGCTATGTCACATCTGCACACATCTGTCTTCTTTAATCAACGCAGTGAACTTAAAACGTGTGCACTATTTAATGTGTGGTAACGTGTCCGAGCTGTCAGCGTCTCTGCTGCCAACTTTACTTCACGGTGATCGTCTTTTATTCTGCATCCGTAACAGTTCCCTCTCGTGGCAGTCATTTCCTGTGGCACGCGGCTGTTAAACGAGCCAGTCACGCTGTGACCTGATGGACTGTGTTTTCTTCAGGTTTCTAGTGCGCCAGGATGAACCCTCAGCAGCGGATAGCCGCTCTCGGAACAGATAAGGAATTAAGTGACCTGCTGGATTTTAGTGCGGTAGGATGCCTTTTTGTTGTTGGTGTTGTTGTTGTTGTTGTTGTTGTTGTCTTTTTTCTGTTTCTTTACGTCTCAGTGTGCTTTGAGGAGCTTTTTCTTTTAGAGGTGTGAGGATTAGATGGACTAAAGCACGACTCATCCATCAGTTCATAATAGTGTTACTTTGATTTTCACAGTCTGTACTTGTTTGTTTGTTTGTTTTTTAATCATAAGCTGTTTTAAAATAAATGGAGCAGATCATGTGAAGGTTTGGTTTCACACTGATGAGACTTTGCGTTAATTGTAGGTCCATATTCTCTCCCTTTCAGATGTTCTCTCCACCTGTCAGTGGAGCGAAAAACAGGCCCACCACACTTGGAAGCAGTCGGTTCACTGCATCAGGTAGGAGCCCTCCAACCTATTTCAATAAACTGTCCGTTGATATTCATTTTTAATCTTGCATTGCATGCGATGCCTCCCCTCCTCTCTGCGCTCCGCTGGTTTAAACATGGGCTCTCCATCTGGAGTTGTTGTAGAGTGCTGTAGTAAAAATGTAGAACAGGCTACACACATTTGTCAATTGTTTTTGTTGATGTAATTAACATTATGGTGTAATACATGAATCGTAAATTTGACTGTACTGTCAAGGTGTGTGTCAAGTGCAGCTAGGGTTGGGTGATAATTCAATATGCTAATTTGTCTTCGTTCAATGAAATCATTAACACAATGTTGTGTGATGCACAATTATGTCGTCTAAATTGATAATAAAAAAAAGTACACAGTAACTCAAATTCCTCAAATCTGAATCGACAAGTATCGTGCTCATGAGAATACCAGTGTACTTAAATCCAACTAGTCTTAATCCGAGTACTCTGTATTTGTGTGCATGCATGTAAATGTAGTCAGTTTATAGCTTTGGGTATTTATTAGTAGTTATTTATTTCATACAGTATAAAAAAGGCTTTACCATGTGCTTATTTCCTACGGACAATATATTGATTAAATTCCAGAAAACATGCCATCATGCCATCATATATATATATATACATATATATAAATATTGTTATTGAGATATGCTTTATGCCTCGATAGAAGGTTTTTGCCATCGCCCAGCCCCAAGTGTTCACAACAATACGGTCTGTTCTCATCAGGGTTTGCTGTGAGGTGCGTTGGAGGCAAATTTTCAATTGGGTTAATTAATAATTCTGAGTGAGATGCAATCAGAACTTGAGCTGCTTGTGAGATGTAGTAGAGTTTAATGGGATTGCTAGATCCACTCTTTTAGTTACTCTCTAGTGTTTTTCCTTTGCACAAGTAGGAGTTTGATAATTGGCCAATCACTCTGATAGCCCTCACACACACACACACACACACACACACACACACACACACACACACACACACACACACACACACACTGAGAATGGTCTTGTCTACAAATCAAGTCTTTCTTTGTTTATCTATGAGCATCTTGACTTGATGGATGGTTTGGTTTTATTAGCAGGAGTTCAGATTCCCTGCTTCTGGATCACTTCCCAGCTATAAATGCTGTAGGACATTAATCCGAAGCACATCTATTGTCTGATGTCCTACTAGAGAAAGCCAACAATCAAGCATTATGTTTTCTGAAAACATGTTTTGTGTGCATCCACAAAGCCTCGTTGTAGTCCGTTATCTGCGAAACGAAAGACACACACTTAGTGGAAACAGAGCTTTCTCACATGAGCTGTGGAGGTGTGAGGATTAATTTTAGAATACCTAATCATTCAAGCGAGGAGGGTGTGTGTGTGTGTGTGTGTGTGTGTGTGTGTGTGTGTGTGTGTGTGTGCCTTCTTAAGTAAAACAAGGAAACTCTACTATAAAATCTACATTCTGCTGAGGTTGGTTTTTGTTTGAGAATAAATGTGTGTTTTTATTAACCTGTTGACAAAATATTCACTTTTTGATGATCATTTCTGAAACTGGTGAACCTTTTTTAATCGTGGATAATTGAATGTTTTCACAAGCAAGGTTGTTGAGTCCTATCTAAAACACATTGATGGCACGTAATGAAACGTTGGATTCTTGAAGGTTGATCAGGCTGCAGATAGCTAACTGTTTCTCAGGAGGCTGGGTTTTGCACTCTGTGACTTCTCAAATAGACCCCATCAGCAGCTTTTTGTCTGGAACAGAAAAGAATTGGACACTGTCAGGAGAATCGTGTTACAGTCAAAGCTCATTGTCATGACTGTGTGTTGTCTGGTGACCAGCTTTAATGCAGTCTATGTGGACTGTTGTTTTCTACACTGTTAGAAATGTTCCTGTAAAAAAACAGTAAAGAACTGGCAGCTGGGTTGCCATTATGTTACTGTAAAATTAACATATTTTTGCTGTCACTGAAAGTTACAGCTTTAAACTGTAAATAAGAAAAACAGTGTGAACTGTAAAAAAACAGTAATGAACTGGCAGCTGGGTTGCCATTATATTTCTGTAAAATCTACATATTTTTACTGTTACTCAATTTACAGTTTTGTCCTGTAAATGAAAAATACAGTGTAAACTGATATTTAAAATTACTTTCACTGTGTTACAATTAAATGACTATTTAGTTTGTATTATTTATACGTTTCAATAATCTATTAAAAAAATATGATTGCACACAGTTAACAACACTTTTGTTAAGAAAAACATGTTACATGTGACTGACTTTAGGTTTCACAAAATCTCTGTTTGAACCTGGCCACAAGCACGGAAGGCAAACCATAATAAATTAACCTACTGATATTTCAACCCTGTGATTAAAATGTAAGAGAAAAAGCAGCTTCTTATTGCACTTTACTTTTATTTGAATGTAATGATTACATGTAAAAACTTCACATGCTGAACAAATTGCATGTTAAAAACAGTATTACATGTTACAATTACATGTTAAAAACAGTATTACGAACATATTTATATTAACAGCATTACGAACATATACAGTACTGTTAGTGTGGAAGTCCAAGAACATCAGCAGGAGAGTTACGGCTCACTCGAAGACACCAGGTTTCTCAATCCAGCCTGCAAGTAGCCGTGTGTGTGTGTGTGTGCGCGTCTGTGTGTGTGTGTGTGTGTGTGTGTGTGTGTGTTTGCCTGTGTGTGCCTGTGTGTGTGTGTGTGAGAGAGAGAGAAGGGGGGGGGGGGGGAGAGAGAGAGATCAGCTCTAAAATAACTTATATTCGCAACTTCTTGCATACAAAATTAACATTTCTGCCCCTCATTCACATCCTGATAAAAAAAATGTCCCAAGCCATTACTAACACCTCAGCAAACCATAACATTCCAACCTTAAACATCCTCCTGGTACCTTTTAATAGAAAATTTTGTTGCTTGCATATGCAGTGGTGTAAACATACCAAGTAGTATCAGACGAGGAGTTTCAGGTATGTTGATGGTCCTCTCAATGTCAGCTGTAGTGGCAGATCCCTAGGACATAGAAAGTGAATTACAAATTGTGTTGTTATGAGATGAGTCATTGTATGACATAGTATATGTATATATAAAAAGAAAACGTACATCTGCAAGTAGGATCAGATGTGTAATGTTCTGGGAAAAGTGAGCCATCAGAAGCTGGAGGACACAATATGACAGCTCATCTTCACAGAGAGAGAGAACTTCCTCATTACAAATTACCAGAGGTCCCCAGGTAATACTTATCTCGTGCGAATAGAGTAAATTACATAGACGGTAAAATGGTTACACAAACTATCATAAAGTTTCATTAATTCACTGACAAAATGCAGCGGTCAACAAACGTTAACTTTGTAGAAATTAAAATGTGCTCCTTGTGTTGTTTGACTATCAGCTTTGAAAATTTAGCTAGCTGCTAACCAAACTCATTCTAGCATGTGCATATGCTGTAATCATCAATGCTAACAAAACTAAATCAAAACTAATCAAATCAAACAATAATATAATATGTAATATAAAACAATCAAATAAAGTTGCTACTCACCAAATAATTAGTAAGATGGAGATGGATCCGGAATGGCAGGTAACTAGCTTCACATGTGCAGCTCAGGCAATGCTCTTCCCAGAATGCCAAAAATAATGCATGATACTGTTATCTAATACACTTTAACGGTAAAGTGTTGTATAATAGGAATACATTAGAGTTCTGTTTAAAAAACAGTAAATGAGCTGTAATTTCACTAATTTTCTGTAATATTAACAGTAAAGCACGGTTTATTAAAAAACACCTTACTACTGTTGAAATTCTGCCGTAAATTTACAGAAATTATTTACAGTGTACCACTATATGATATTTTAAAAAATTGGACGTGACTAGAAAAATGATACGTAACAATAATAATATAAAAGTCATGGTTTGCTTTAATTCCCTACAAAGATTTTTGTCATAAATGTACTGTTTTGTGTGTAAACATATTTTCTGTAAAAATATCAGCCAAGATTGACAGTACAGTAGATTATCAGCAACTTAAAACTAATTGGAAACTGATCCGACCAGATCACTGGTTTTTACATATTTTGTAGTTTGGATAATTGTTTCTCAGTCGATGGTGTGAAAATAAATGTCTGCTGGTCATCAAAACAATGGAAAGAATTATTAATTTTTAAGCTTTTGGTGTTTTTGTTGTGGATGTTGATCCAGGGTTCCAATTATCTATCTAGGATCTACAGATATTAAATAAACCTTGTTTTATTCATCATCAAACAAGCACCTGCATATATCACATCATTTCAGGAAGCTCATTGTATGGCCTGAATAATACTGGAGTTTAAGAAATTTTATATAAATATATACGGATCACTTTTTTCTTTTTTAAATAATTTGTGATGAATATACATACAATGTATGTAAACTTGGGATCTGGTGGGGAAACTATGTGGCGGTGACACTGCTGCTCTCTAAAAGTCACATCAATTATGATCAATCAAACCATTATTTTTGTATTTCTTGAAAAATGAAAATGAATTATGCAAAACTAAACCTTTTATTGCGTAAGAAATAAGGATGTGCAAATTTCCTCAGCAGCGTGTCGGGCCTGTAGTGGGTAAAACCCTCCTTCCTTCGGCCCCCAGTGTGTGCTCCTGTGTCTCTGATCCTCAAGGAAAGGGAGAAAGCACCAACATAAGTGATTGTGAACATAAGGCAAGTGAGTGTGCCGAGAGAAGTGTGGAAATTGCAGGGAATGAGAGTTTGGGTGATTGCATCTCAGCTGGGCATAGCTAGAAAATTGAAACAGAGTGGGACTGGCAAGACCCCTCAAAACTGTGCCACAGAGGTACGAATTGGAAAATATAGCCGAGTGGCTCTAACCGAGGTTCATCATTTCTCCCTTCCGGCTGTGTTGTTGATGCAAATTTGATGAGGCCATGGACGGTTCCAGTGCAGCGTAACTGATGATGCAGTGCAGTGGATGGCTGCTGTTGAAGAGGTCATTTTCATTTAGTGGTGTGTAGCGGCAGGTTTGATAGCCGTGACCAGCAGCTAGCGTAGGTTGCTTCCTCAGTCAGTTGGATGCTCATATTGTGAAGCACAGCTCCAAAGTTTGTTGGGTAAACCAAATGTCCAAATGACCAAAATCCAATGTAACGTGAATCATTTTTCAAACTGGGTTCTTATCAATAACAATCTTCTTTATAATAATCATACTTCAGTTCAATTTATTATGTTGAATAAATCCATTATAGGGACGATCAATACAATGTGAAACTGCTATTCATTGTTCTCCAGCGCATAAAGCAACAACATCTATTGTTTAATGGGAATTAATATTTATTGTTGATTTATTGTAATTGTATTAAAGTTAAATTTAACTTTTTTCCTGATATCAGAAAACAAATGGACTTAGTTGCAACACAGTACATGTTGATTTGTGTACTCTGAGAGAAGCTGGAACATCACTGCACTGTATTTATGATTTGTCACTTTCAGGCCATATAATGAACATATATGTGCACTTTGACACCGTGAACCTTGGCATGCATGGACATTTATGTTCTATTCATTCTGGTAAAACCTTATTTTGTCTTTATGGTGTTTTGTTACTATGAGTTTAAAATACTTGCTTAGAAAGTTCAGGTTAAATTAAGTGTTGGGCAATGGTGATGAGATCATGTATCGTGATATCCTGATACACATGATGTCATCTTAATTGATAATAACAAGCATTTTCTATGTAAATTCTTTAAAAATGGAGGCATTTGATGAATTGGTGTTTTCATATTTACATCACGTTACATTAATACTCAGTATTATATGTGTATGTGAATAATTTTTGCACTAACCCTTTTAATTAAATGAAAATATATTGTTATTTTTCAAGTATTAATTCACACAATAGGATGTAGCATGTACATTTTTAGTATTGATTATTTATTTATTGATCTAATAGAAAACATGCTATATCTTGATATATATCGTTAATGACATGCAGCAAATTAATCAATGAGATGACTCGTCGCTCAAGGCATTTACGGCCATATACAACAACATTTTATTGTATTTTATTATGACAATAACCAATCCTTTAATATTGACCTCTTCCTCACTGTTGTCCATTGTAATAGATCATAATAGTCATGTTTGTTTCTTAGCTTGTGTTGTGACATGCAGATGTCTTTCTGTAAATGAGAGCAATGTCCCCTCTTTCATGGTGAATTTTGGACTTTGTGCAGAATATCTCTCTCAATGACATCATAGTGTAATGTATCCTCAGTAATGGAGGGCTGAGACATCAACTCTGTGTGTGCCTGTGACAACTGTTTGGTTCTTTTCCGTCTGTGTTTTACTTCACATTCATTATTTGTATACATGTGTTTGATGCAGTCATTGGTTTGACCATTAGTGCTGCTCTCACTTATTTATACAGGAAACCAAATCAGGTCAAATACTGTTGGTCAGCGAAGCAGGAGTGTATTTTGGATTTGTCACATAAACATCTAACCTGCCTGGCGACTGTGAATGTGGTCTGTTGTGTGATAGTAGCATAAAGGCCTAGTAACAACTAATTACACTGAAGGAGTAGTTACATTTATATTGCCATATTCTCATCAATAATATATAATAACCCCCATCTGTGTATTTGCACAGAAAGATACTTCATTTGTTTTTCGGTCACAGGAAACTTGTTTGTGCTGCGAATCAGGTTCACTAGTTTTTAAATGTCTGACATTTCTCATTTCTCATTTTATCCAAGATGCCGTCCGGACCAGAAGCATTTTCTTTCTTTCCTTTTTCAGCGCTGTAGTTTTGCTGCCAACCGAAAGTATGTGTTCTCAGAGGGAATGAGATTTAATAGATTCCTCAATGAAACTGAAGTCAATCCTTGTGTCTGAATGTATTTAATGGTGTTCAGGAGTTTATTGGAAGCATATGAAAACACCAGCAGGGTTTCTGTGTCTGTATTGTAAGTTTGTGTTCTATTTAACTGAGAGAATTGTTTGGCCAGTTTAAATGTTTATGTAATCGGAGGTGTTGTAAATATGAATTTGTAATAGGATTATTATCTTATTGGGGCTTTGTTAGAATTTTTATGTTTTACGATAATCTTCTGTATTATCCAGAGCCAAATTGATTTTATCTGTAATTTGTCTGCCTGTTTTTCCTTAATATAAAACATTTTATACAATTCAATCTCCAATTGAGTAAGCCAAAAATCTGTTCTACTTTTAGGTATTTTGTGACAAAGCATAACAGGCTCTTATTCTCATGAGTGCAAAAAAAAACCTCTCATCACGCTACTTTCTATGTATGTTTTCTTATCAATAACAATAAAGACACTGCCAAGTTGATTTTTTTACCACGTAATGTTGATGTGATTAAGGCTGCGTTTGTCCGGACTATAGGGGAAAAATCTGCATTTTTAGTTCTGGTCTGGTCTGCATGTTCGGACTGACCTACAAACAAAGTCAGAGGAGTTAACATGACGTCATAGACCCCTTTACAGCCGATGTCATCAAAAATGTGCATGCACATGTTTGCAACAGAAAGGGAGCTCTGCTGCAGCCATCCAGACATGTTAGCGTGCTTTAAACTGTGAATTTAAACTGGTGACCTTGATGCCATGTTGATCTCCCACTAGCCGAGTGGTTAGCGTGCATAAAGGCGTAAAGGCCTTGAGCAACAACTCCCTGGTTTTATTCCCCTGGACCATCTGATGCTTGTCATTCCCCTACTCTCTTTCCCCACACGTCTCTCTTCACCATCAAATAAAGGCATAGCATCTCAAGAAAAGAGGATATTTGAAAAGGTCAGTTTTCTGGCAACGGACTTAATTCTGACAGGAACATAGATCGTCTTCTCACTGTGGGACTATGTGGTTCTGTGAGGCAGTATCACTTTTATTTTCCCAAAATCAGTAAGCTGAAGTTGTGCAACTCTTAGCCATGTCACATGAGAAGGCCCCAGTCGTTTTGTTAGCTGACGTTTTGCTGAATTGGGATCTTGGGGAGTGTGCAGCTGGTTATGAATGACCCAGCAGAGCCGGCGAGGAAGCAAAAGTGGTGGAATCAAAGCTCAGTGCTATACTTATTATGCCAATTTTATAAAACTTGACTGTTGGAAATCGACCACATATAAACATTTTGTAAATAATGAACACCATTACCTGGATATTTTCTCTTCCTGTCATACATAAAATGTGTCAGGCTATTCTGTGTATAGAATTATGATGGTTCACGGTCATATCGACATAATCTGTGTGCATGAACTTAGAAATGGTCACATATTAGGAGAGATATTTTATATTGTGGCAAAGAAAAGTACTAGTTACATATTTAGCCTTAACACGCGTGTGTGTGTGCAGAATCCTGAAATCTACATACACCTGTACGCTGTATCATTGAGGGCCACAGTATATTCAAGGATAAAAAATATCCACCATAAGGCCTGTAATAAAAGGGCTGAATAAAGTGTTTCTAGTGAAATATTTTTTTTATATACCTGCATTCAGCTGGTCCAGTTGTAAGGCTTTGTCACATTCACTAGCCCCCTGGTCTTCCAACCGTGAAACTGTCCTTATTAGTTCACTATAATCTCTTTTATTAAAAATATAAATTACATTTTTATGTTTCTCGTCAATATGTTATTTAATGTTAAGAAATGAACTGAAAGGTGTCTCTGACAGTCTGTTGATTTGCATGCAATAAATGTAATGTTGATACGGACAATAAACATTACATTCATTGTTCATTTAAAAGGTTTGATTATAGCTGCGACACACTGTGTGAGAATGAAATGGATGCCATGTTTCCAGTCGCATCTTTGCAGAGGGCTTAACAGCAGAGCAGCAGTGCTTCTCCCAATTCATTAGACCTAAATTACAGACGGTGCGTTTGTGTTGTTCCCTTTTTTCCTCTTGTGAGTAATCTTATTGTGCGGCCTGTCTGTGCTCGGAGAAGAGAGGGGACCCTTGAGCCGTGGTAGGAGATGGTAATCGGACGAGATGACAGCCAGTGGCCCAGAGAGCGCTGCCCATTGTTACATGCAGTATGTAAAAAAGGCTTCAGTTGGGCGACAATATGTCACATGTGTTGTCATAGATCCCAAATTTAGACCCATGTGTTTCAGTAGCACAAGTTTCTCTATCGCTGCTAATAGTGAAAGTGAGACTATCGACATATAAATATATATTTCCCCATAAAGCCACCGACAGTAATAATGAAGACTTTTGAAGAGGAAATGAATCTGCTGTGTGCTTAAAGCAAAGCATGTTTGTCAGGATAAAACTTAGTGTATATCTCAGCTCAGCAGAGCGTGATTTCTGGTAAGAGAAATGTCACAGACTTTCTAGTTAACTATATAATTAGATTTCTGTATAAGAATTGATTGCATGACAGTTGGAAGTGAATTTGTAATAATACTATAAATTGATCACCTACACTGTCAATGAAATTTGTCTTTTATCACATCTGAGTGGCCTTTTCATCACTTCTCTTTGATTTTACGGTCCTGAGTCTGAAATGAATTGTCTTAGCGATGCATGAGAAGAACCGTGGAGCTGCAGTCAACCTGGTTGAGGGGAATCAATAGCTTCTGTTAGCTGCTTGCTGAGCTATATTTTGACTTCAGATAACTAGTGATTTAATCTGTAATCACAGGCGTTGCTGTACAGATTCTACTTCTGCTTTCATAGAAGTTGTTCTTGGATTGTATGCTCAACCTTCCGGCACAGATGTACCTCAGCACATATCATTCGTTAGATCTTTATTGTAGAAATATATTCAATATTGAAGTTTTGTTTATTGCTCGCTGTATTGCTGTATTATTATCTTTCTTCACATACA
The DNA here is from genome assembly GCF_963514095.1 of Eutrigla gurnardus. Classification (NCBI taxonomy): domain Eukaryota; kingdom Metazoa; phylum Chordata; class Actinopteri; order Perciformes; family Triglidae; genus Eutrigla; species Eutrigla gurnardus. The sequence goes on along the minus strand of NC_139915.1, from coordinate 1,431,457 downwards.
TGATTTCTTTAAATCTGATAATTCTTTTTATTTATTTGAAGTTAAAGATGAACAAAGGCTATTGCATTTTACTGAGACAGATGCAATTACAACAGGGACAATCAATAACGTTGGCTTTTACTGCAACACAATATTGTTGCAAACAGCAAGAACAACTGCGCCCACAAAATATTTTTACAGACTGTATCTCATAAATCAGATTCCAAAGATCAAATATCATATTTTTCAATAGATGCCAGATGGTCTTTTCAGTTGGTTGGAGTTATTGATTGTATTTGTTTATCTGTTTGACTTGTGAAGCATAGAGGTTTTCTTTCATTTGAAGATGAGTTTTAGTGCTCGGCTGTCTGGAAGTAGCCTGGCGAGCATCACTGCCAAATCATGAAGTCGTAACATGCTTTTTGGTACGTTGTAGCACATGAAACAGTCCCTATTGGTGGTCATGATTTATGTAAAGTAAACTAAATGACACCATGGAAAATATTTGTTATGTGTCATGAAGCTTAACCTTTGATAAGATTAGTCATTTTTCTTATTAATGTCCAAACTGGGAGAAAAACATAATAACATTGTAGAATTCCTCGCCATTCATTAGATATGATTTCATGACTTCATCTATTACAGTTTATACTTAGATGTTAATCAAACCTTAGATTTTAGTCATCAACTCATGGTTATTTATACATATTTAATATAGAAAAAAGAGCATTTTCCCAACACCATATCTTTTGTGAAGTAACTCAACTGTAAATGTCCATATTCAATGTTCTAAACTGAAAACATACTGGTTAACCTTATTAACAGGGTCACATCGTGTGTGTTTAGTGACCAGTATTGTGTTTTTTATTGTTCTTGATGAGTTCTTCATTCATATGAGACGTAGAGAATGTAGATATATTTGTACATATGTGAGTAACCTTGACTTGCTGACAGAGTCGTGCGTCTCTCTCTGACAGGTATGGAAGAGCGGACCAACCAAGCGTCTTGGGCCCCAGGTGGCGAGTCCAGTCCCTCCTTTGAGTCCTCCCGGGTAAGATGACCCTCATCTTAACGCCTCTGATTGGCCTTTCTGCTCCACAGCACATCATTTAACACTCATTACATCAAACCTGAACACTCACAATGTTTTAGTCTCACCTTATCCAGACTACCAGTCAAGTTGTATGACCTGCAGCCGACATGTTTCTCTGTGACACAAAGGATTTGTTCATGTACTTGTGCTGGTGATTTCTTTTATATCCAACCAAATATGTTTTTATGTCACAAAATATATTTAACAGGAAACTCAGTTACTGTAATCTGATATTATTGTGAAAATATTTAATAGATAAAACATTTTGTACTGTAATTTACAATGAGATATATTCACAAGCAGCACATTTGAGAAACCGGAATCATAGAGTTCACGGTGATTTAGCTTGAAAAACTACTAGTTGTGTAACGGTACACAAAATCCCCGGTTTGTTATGTATACCCCGGTTTTTGGTTCACAGTTCGATACATTTTTGGTACAAAAGGGAAAACAAAACAAAAAAGAAGAAAATCACTTTCTTTGTTTTATTTATTTTTAAACTTATAAATATTTATTTAACAGTTGCCATAATTATTTCTTTCACAGGCAATAAATCACAGAAATGTCTGTAATGTAAACGTGACTCAGTCTCCACAAGGAATGAAATCCTTCATCAAAAGACCTGTTGATCATTATAATTGATGCTAATCGCTCAGACACAATGGATAAAACATACACTTGAAGGTACACCAGCAGGGCTCAAGCACTTGACCATAAGTATGTCTGTATTGTCTAGGATTGGTTCCACCTCTATGTAGATGTTTATATTTTTTAGCAGGCAGTAACAAGCTGTTGTTCTGATATCTGAAAACTGTCTCTCTACAAGTGGTGACACAAACCGATGCAGTGACCCTGCAGGTGATTCATGGTTTTAAACAGGGTTTGAATGGGATTCACTTTACTCCATTTGGCATCTCCAATGCCATCGGTTTTTTTTACCAGACAGTCATATTCTGTGAACACTAGTGGGAGTAAATTTCCTTTGTGATGTGTTTTAGACTTAATTCATAATTCACACACATTAAATTGTAGAGATTCACTATTACATGTAGCAATGCTGAAAAAGAGGTCTACACAACACACAAAATAGATGATGTTTTCTGTAGCAAATCCAAACACTTCTGTGTCCATGAATAATTGTCTTGTCCAGCCTCAATACTGTAGATTGTGTTTTCACATTTTGTTTGTGAACACAGATATACACAAAAAAATTAAATAATTTAGAATTTCTGTTTATGTAGGGACAATACATGTATTGCACCAAAATGTCCAATAAATTCGAATTGTATAATAATAATAATAATAATAATAATAATAATAATAATAATAATAATAATAACATATATTCAAGAAATTAAACTGCATCTCTATTGTTCTGTGAGAACATCTCACTGTTTGTGTGAGCAAGTGTGAACAACTCTCTGCCTGTTTGTTTGTCCCCGACACATTGGTTGTTCTAGATGCCCTGTATGAATTTCATTTAATGTCAATCTCCTGTCACTTTCCATTAGGTTTCAGTTAAATGTCAGAGCCACTCGGGCTGCATTACCTTGTTTATTCCTCTGTGCCCTTCCCGAATGAACATCTACAGGCTATGGTAACATAGGCGGCTTGATTTGATTTATAAGACAGAGAGGCTTGAGATATCTGTGCTCCAGGTGCATATAAATGAGTGTTTCTGACATTGCAAGGCACAGCATCAGCCAACAGACAGCTGTTTGCACCGCCATACGGCGTGCACTAAAACAAGCACATGCCACTTTCTCCACACACACAGCTGCATGCACACCTTCTATTTATTCTGACTTGATTTATATAACCTTTAAAATATTCCATCACATATATTCTGTTTTAAGAAGTAAGCAGCATATCTTATAAAGCCTAGTAGTCTGTGATAATATGCTGACATTATTTGAGTTAAAATTACGTTCAGAAAAGTAGCATATAGCCATCATTCACTAATGTAAAATAAAAAGATAACATTTAGAATTCTTGACAGTTTTGGCTGACTTCAGGATGGTTGAAATAATTTTTCGAGACGGTGATGATAAAAGTTGTTGCAGCCTTGCTGTCAATTGTAGTTAGAGGGAAAATCAGAATCGGCAGGCCAAGACAATTGTATTCTGGGCATCTCTAATGAGAATCAAATAATTGATTTTAAAAAATAGAGCTCTATTCACGATATCTGTCCAAGTCTCTCCAAGAAAATCCTCATTGCTTCATCTTTCAGTCTGTTACAAAGGGAATTCAGTCTCGTCCCTGAGCTTATTTAAGCTGGTGAGCTACGAGTGTGTGATCAGTCAATTGTGAACAGTCCCGAGTCCTGCCGTGCTGACCTTGGCTCCCAGCCAGCCGCTGTATCCTGGGCAGCTGTGGCTGTAGGCTGGCGGTCTGACAGTCAGGGCTGTGCCCACCACTTCCACAAGACAACCCCCACTTCCCCAGTGCCCTGCCCCGACTCGATACTCGACCTCACACGCATCCATCATGACCATATTATCACTTCCCAAGCTGCCACATGCACCCCACGTTCACCTCGGACAGAGTGTGAAAGAGATTACTTTTTAAATGTTGTGGCAAATAATTGGATGACAAGATGTGAGCTCGGCCTGCACACTCTGACAGCGATCTGACAGTTATTTAGCCAATAGTGGCAATGTGGCCCCGTGGCAGCGATGACAGCGTGTGTTAATGTCTCAGATAGATATAGGCCACCAGTGTTAGGGAATGATGAGGAATCTGTGCTTGATGATCAAAACAGTCCCAGAGGTGTGTGTCGATGCAGACAGACAGACACACACACACACACACACACACACACACACACACACACACACACACACACGCACTCTGAGCCCAGATTGACAGTAGCAGTCATAACAATCAAAGAAGACTTGTTGTTGAAAGATAAATGTGCTCATCACCACCAAGTGCTTTCTAATGTTTATTCAAAGAAATAGCTATATCAGTAGATCAGTACCATCCTCATCTGTTTGTCAAATGAAAGGCTAAGAGTGAAAACTGGAAAATAGCTAGCAGTTACTAGGTAATGAAATAGTCACCGTAAAACGGGAATTTTGGTATCAATTACTTTAGATTTAGAGGTGCTGATAAATTATTTCCTTCATCTTTGGACAAAGCGGGTCTCACTGATTCCCCGTTTTCTTTTTTAAAATCAAGGCTCTTATATTTCAGTCTCATCTGACTCACTATCAGAAAGCAAATAAAGAGTATTTTCAATTTTTTATTTTTCAATTTTAAATGTTCCATCAAGCTTGTAGTTTGAAGCATTTTCCTTGTTTTGCTGCAGAAGATAGGAGATGTTTTTTTCCGCCTGCTTACGTTAGCTGTGTATGTGTAAGTCCGTGTTTGTTAGTTTGCTAGAACCTCTCTCACGGGGCTGTTGTTGTTATTGAGTCTGTTCATGGTGTGATTAACAGTGTGTGCGGCCTGGCAGGAGCACAATAGGGAATCTCTGAGGATTCCCTCGACACAGCATAACACTCCACTGCCTTTGAAATTACTCCATCACCATCCACTCACAGAAAAGATGGATAATAAGATTTGCTTTTTTTTCCACTGTATGTTGAATGCAAAGGGTATGAGTTGGTGAAAATAGCTCTATAGAAATGCAAGCCCACTGCTGCTTGGTCCCTCTGGTGGGAGTTAATGTAGTTTGGGGAGATGTATTTGACTGGAGCACAGGGGGATTTTCACAGGGCTTGGGATTAGCACTATAACGGAGTATCTTTTATTACATGGGACCCCAACTTTCAAAAACCATACTGTGACCGATATTTAGACCTAAGTCTCAGAAGCTGATAACTGTCATGAAAAGGCACTGTTAAGCTGCAGGAGAAAAAGACAAAATTTCAAGCTGCAGGTTCCTGGGAATTCTGTAGGATTGCATCTCTCTGTTTCCTCCTCTTCTATGTTGCAACACCTTCTTATAAACTCTGGGGTGATATATAATTCTGTTATCATAAAGATGAAATGGTTGAATACAAAGAAAGCTTTAAGATATTTGGCGTTTAGATCTTTATTTTATCACCATGTGATAAAGGTAAAGCAAAGGCTTCAACAGTTTCAGTTGTTTTCTAAAAACTAAACCAGCACAACGGTTTTCAACACTCACCTGTTTGTTGGTAATGTCAGGTTGGTAATATGAAGTTCACGAGATATTTAGATGTGTGTTAAAATCACAGTATACATATTAATTAGCGAGGATGGAATTTTTCCTGTATTTTAAAAGAGCTTGTTATCAGATTATAGTCATGGTTTTAAGAGAACATTAAATCACAGAAGACCTGTAAAAATTGGCCAAGAATTAGTCTCACTATACTATAGCATAAAATAAACTAGCCTACAGGTCCTTTTAGTGCCGACATCATGATTAAACATGAATCACTTCAGGCTAGTAGGCTAAAGTTACACATCCATAATGTCACATTACTTTGTTGTCAAGTGGCCGAATTGAGGGAGAATGGGTTAAAACATTTTTTTTTTATTGCATACCTTTTGAGATCAAAACTGTCATTTGTGGTTCCAGCAAGCTGCAATACAAGTAAAGCGTTTCAGAGATGGCGAGAAAATTAATAATTTAACTTAGCATTTTGCTAACCTAAGACTAACTAAGAAATGAGCTAAAGCAGAAGTGAGCCAACGCAGAAGTGAGCTAACGCAGGGGTGAGCTAAAGCAGAAGTGAGCTAATGCAGGGGTGAGCTAAAGCAGAGGTGAGCTAACGCAATGGTGAGCTAACGCAGGGGTGAGCTAAAGCAGAAGTGAGCTAACGCAGGGGTGAGCTAAAGCAGAAGTGAGCTAATGCAGGGGTGAGCTAAAGCAGAAGTGAGCTAACGCAGGGGTGAGCTAATGCAATGGTGAGCTAACGCAGAAGTGAGCTAATGCAGGGGTGAGCTAAAGCAGAAGTGAGCTAACGCAGAGGTGATTTCATGCACAGGTGAGCTTGCTAAATTTAGCCTTCTGCTAACCATAGCCACAGCCATGAGCCTTTGGCAGAAGCCAAACTATTAGCAACATTTTCTCTCCATGTCTGAATAGCTTGGTTAATATTGTCGAAAAACAACAAACGTCTTTATTTATAAGGCCTCAGCTTCTCCTTACTATGCACACTTGGTTTCTCTGTCAGGTGTGTAAATGTCTGGCCACTTCTCAAAAAACACTTGTGTCCCGGAGAGTGACTAAACGTATACAAGGACATTTTCTTCAGCCATTGTAAAAGAATAAGCCAACAATATGTTCTAGTATGTCTAGTCAGTGTTAGCTAATGCATTGGACTGTATTGCTTTGCTCCTACCTACAAATCTCCATCAAAAAATGTTTTAGGGTATAACGTACAAAAATAGTGCTGATAATAATAAACTGAATACTTGTATCTGCATGGCAAATAATGGGGTATTATTCATGTAAACCAACAGTTCAAATGTCGGTAACAGAGATGTAAAGCTCTGCTTTTTTTTCATTCTCTATTTTTGACTATTACACAATAAAGTGACAGTTCATTAGTTTAACTAATCAGCTGTGCTCTCCTCTTACCAATTAGTAGTATGCCATCTCACTCAATTAGTGAAGTTGCCCAATAATGTGCTTAATATTCTGATCTTTTCCCCCAGGGTTTCGCTGACAGCCCTCATTATGGCGATCATTTGAGTGACAGTCGATTAGTGTCCCATGAAGGATTGTCCCCAACACCTTTCATGAACTCCAACATAATGGGTAAGTAAATGATTCTCTTCAACTCACCCCTCACATGCCCTTTGGTAGTGAAAAGACATCCTGTTACAAAATTGTCTGATTGAGGTTAAGGCACATCATGCATCTGGAGGTAGCAGTACTGAAAGGCTTTTCAGGCTGCAGGGCTATTTTTTCCCCATCTCCTGCTGTCTTTATTTCGCCCCTTAATCCCCCTCCCCTCTCTCTGTATCGCCCTCTTCCTCCTCCTGTGATGACCCTCCCCCAGGCTAGAAGTCACGCCTTCAGTATGGCTTTGCATCATAAGAAGCTGTCACCTAGAGATCAAAACCAGCCGTGGCAATTTCCATTGGAAGCAGGGAAGTGATTTTTGGGTGTGAGGTTAAACAGGCTGTTGCAACAAAGATCTTCTCTCATAAGAATCACTACATGTTTAAATGAGTGTAGATTATTTAATGGCGTTCAAGATTTCTTCTTGTCTTTACCTTTGAATTTGTCAAATCGTGTCCTGCTTCATTGAACCAGTAGGTTTCCTGATATAAATGGGGACATTTCTATATCTGCATTTTATATTTACTTTTCAGAGCTAGTCAAGTTCAATTCTGCCACTTGGAGTTGAAGAAACTGCATGTTTTAGCTGTTTATCCATTACTTTTTAATTCTCTGGTTGGGCTTTAGTTTTTTTGCACACCCTCCATCCATGTGGTGTTCAGGCGTAACAGCTGAATCAGATTGGTGGAGACATAGTAGCTGATAGTTTGTTGGCTTTTGTAAGAATACAAATATGAAAGATTGATGATTTGTTTGTTTCCCTCCTATGAATCCTCCTACAAATACGTGTTTTTTTGTTTTTTTATGTTCTATTTTGATAATGATCACACCAATACGCACTTTTCAACTACATACACTACTCCATTTCTGAATACGTTCTGCTATTATAACAATTAAAAACTGGCATCATTGTGATGTGTAACCACTTGACAGTTTTATGGCTAACTACATCTCAGCTCATTATGTAATGACCCTGGAGACTGGCGATTTGTTCAAAAATGGGTGCTGCAGAATATGGATGTGATCTGTTGCAGTGATATGGATAACACAGAGTGATTGCAAACTTGGAATTGCCTGTTCTTATCTCAGGCTTGGAATTCAAGATGAGTATGGTCTTGTTAAATTGTTTTTCCACAGTAATATCTTACATAGATTAAGAGTTTTCAACACCCTCATTAAATCACGTCTGAAGGGTTAGTTCTCATTAATGAACACAACATTTGCACCATTTAAAAAAGATCAAGTCAGGCAGCATCTCAACATTATTTCCTTACATTTCACTGGTGTAAACAGACGCACACTGGTGCTGTAGTTCAGGCACACATGTAGACTCAAAATGCCGACTGCCAGTCTGCAACGGCATTTATAAAAGCCAGCTGGCGGATTTAACTGTTAAAACATCAAACAGCAGGGAAAAGGACTTTTTTTTTAATTCTTTGGTGACTTATTTATTTGTTGCTGGAGTGGCAAAATGTTAACAGTGGACACACTGTCGTACCGGCTTTGCTGTGGTCCAGCCAAAAACCAAACAGATGACTCTTTTCACCCTCTTTGGCAGTTTTAGCCTTTCTCAGTGTGTTGACTATGATACATCGCCAACACAATTGTAGTTATGCCACAATTGCAGTTACAAATCAGAAATCCAGTGTAATACTTAGTGTTTTACATGAAGACACCCGTTAGAATTTTGTCAAGGCCTGGAAGAAATTTGACAAAGGCAGCTGCATCGTAATTCTCTATGTAGGAAAAATTCTGATAACTTGAATGCTGTAAAAACACAACCAGTGCAGCGCAGGATAAAATGATTGTTGTCAGGATGGAACATCCTAGTAAATCACAGTCCCCTGTAGCAACACGCCTCACATATACTGTAAGTACATCTCCATAACTGTTGTTAACACAGCACTGTTTTTGTGGCCTGAATCCATTCTAATTAGTAGATGCTCTTCGCTGGCCCGGTGCTTGTGAAGTGTCAGCGAGTGAAGATTCTCCCAGTGGGTGAAGTGCTCTTGATAGTGGAATTTACTATTACGGATACACACCAAGCCCACTTCAGAAAAACACAGCTGACAAAGTGCCCTGATCAAATGCTTTTCAACGTCACCTCACGTCTTCTGTTAAAAGATGCACTTGAGCACATTGTAAAGACTACAGCAGATACAGCGGGATGTAAGTTCTTAACCTGCCAGAGAGAGTAAATAATAAGTTAGTTGTCTGTATTCATACATTGAAAATGACCCAGGATTGCAGATAGAAAAACAAACAATTCAATTCAATTTGATTTATAGTGTCATATCACAACTCCAAGGTTTCTTACGGTAGTATTTGAGGCAATGGCAATCCCATCAATAGTGGCTATATCTTTAGACAGCGAGCTTCGGAGAAGTTTAGGCCCAAGTACAAAAACTTATGTTTTATCTGATTTTAACATCAAGAAATTGCAAGTTATCCAGGTTTTAATATCATCAAAACATGCCTGGAGTTTACTAGCTGATTGGTTTCTTCAGGCTTGATTGATAGGTATAATTGAGTATCATCTGCAAAACAATGGAAGTTTATAGTGTCTTCTAATAATATTGTCTAGAGGAAGCATATATAAGTTGAAAATAATTGGTCTGAGCACAGAACCTTGAGGAACAGCTGTAAACAATGCAATTCTGTTTACATGTAAGCAATGAAAACCAATTTGGAAAATGTTTGATGAAAATGTGAGTGTGGTAACGTAGTGATCTTCGGTCAGCTTGGTGTGTCAGGGTCCTTAGGACCTCTTTGTGTTTACTACCTCTTATTCAATGTATTGTTCCTAGCAGGAAGTGGCCTCTTCCTAACCCTAATGACATACTTTCCATGTTAACATAGTTTAGTTTATCAGCACAGTAGATCTGAACCATACTTTGTATTAATAAAATTGCAATGCTGATGAGAAATTTCCTGGAAAGAGCACTAAAGCCTATCAGTCTTCCTTTTAGTAGTCATTTATCTCCCGTTTATCAAATAATACTGCTGCTTGGCCAAATAGCTTCAAGATTACATCATTTTTTATTTAAAGATATTTTTATTGAACACAATGGAGAACATCAGTCTGGAGAGGAAAAAAACATTTCTTAAGATCCAATTTGGAGAACGGACCGCTGTGAAAGTCTGATCCTCTGCAACCACTGTGCTGCTTCTAACATGTGCTGCTTCTAACATGTGCTGCTTCTAACATGTGCTGCTTCTAACATGTGCTGCTTCTAACATGTGCTGCTTCTAACATGTGCCCACCAAATGTCAAAACAATCGGAATGATGTAGATCAAAGAAACCAGAGACAAACAACAAGTAACAATGCATTATGTAGTGTTCTGATCTTGCTTATTATGATTTGCATGTGGTTTATATTTGGAATACTCTAGAAACACTGGACCAAACGTGAACCTCTGTACTGCTAAAACTTGGCTACAGTGCAGTGATTGCAAGAGCAATGGACAATATCAATAACCTGCTCTGTGTGTAGCATTGTGCTAATGAACAGCACAACGTAGCTTTTTCATAGTGTGGTTTGAGTAGTGAAGTTCTGTATGCATTGATTTACCGTCAGAATTGTGAGCAGTAACCCTTTGCACACAGTGGGACGGTAAAAAACATGAATTATGTCCGTGTATATGTAGCTAGAATAACCAATACAGTACAAACACTTTCATTACAAAAGTCCAGCTTTTGGTTCCAGGTGTTTGAAGGAGTGAGTGAGGTTATTAAATGGCTGACACAGGGGGCTCACATAGAAGTGTGTGGGGGTTTGAAGCTGACGGATGGGGTTTTGGCTGAATGCCGGGAACCACTGACTGCTTAAGGATGACACCATTCTCCCCAGTGGCCGACTCCCATGTTGGTGTGGATCAGATGGTTTGGCCGTCACATGGATCTTAGCTCCACCCTCTTGGGCTACAATCCTCTTATTAACCCACACGTCATCCAACGCATGCTGCTGCACAGGTGGCAGCCACATTGTTCATGCTTATTATTATAGGGCACTATGGGACATATTTGTCATAGCCATGTGAATCTCTTTGACTCATTAGGGCTGCACGATATGAGGAAACAGCAATGCCATTCTGCTGCTTTCAATATACTGCTAAAATACAGCGTAATACTTACGATCCACTATACAGTCCAGCAGTATGCACTGAGCTGTTCCCCAAAGGAGCTACGCTACTCTTCTAGCATGAGTCATAATCCTCAAACCAGTTATATGTTTTATGCAAGATGCAGTGAATGTTCACACGTCTTTACAATTGGTCAAAATTGACCAAAGTTTAACTCCATGCGATGCAAAGATGGGAATATGCAGAGTCACATGTGGTCTATTGGAATAAAGGCTGTATAAAACATTTGCTTCTGGTGGTAAATACATTTGGAGATCTACTTTGAGTGAACTTTGAGCGTTGAAGTTGCAGCCCTAACCAATAGCAAAGATGTGTGTGTGGTTGACCCCACTTGCCACGGCCCACATTCAGCACAAATACTGTATATTTCCTCGGCAGGCGATGGTCCGGTCTGTGTGAGCGAGTCATTATTGTGCAGCCCGACCGCCCACTGCATGCATCGAAAGAGGCTAAGCTCAGAGAGTCTACCGACAAATAATTTGAAGAGAGAGACAAGCAAGAACGTGTCCCACTTCTAGATGTACAGTCTTAACAATGAGAAGTAATGGGTGGGGAAATGACTTTGATCGTAAAAAAAAATCAAAGCACAGCATCAAAGCTTGGCTTCTGTCTGCTCCTTCAAAACATCCCATTATCCACACAGTTGAAATTACAGCTTATGTGTGATTGTATTTTTTATGTAGATCTGATTGTGAAAGAGTGTAATTTAGGTGCGTGTATTTGTTGTACATCACTGATTGGCTGACAATTTCACCTCTCATTATATGACTGGGTCAGAATCTAAGACTACAACTATTCTAGGATTACATATTTATCTTTTAAATTGTTTCATGTCACAGCTGAGAACTTTAGTGAGTGTAATTTACTCAACTTCCATTCTTTCTCTGTAGGAATCTGCTTACATCTCCATTTTTAAGGTAGTAACACTTACCATAAGGTCTTCTGCAGGTATTGCAGGGTTGTTTCTCATTCAGTTGTTCTAATTGTGTAGCCAGAGGGAAAGCCAACTGTTCATAGCAGTTCAAGTGGAATGGTTTGTATAGATCTAATTTCCTGCTTAAATTTTCCCTGGTGGTGTTAGCTCGATGATGGGAAGCCAGTGGGGGAGGTTGATTTCAAGCACCCTGGGCAATTAACACAGGCAATGAGCTAAAAGAGCTTCACTCTACTCCATTACTTCACGCTGCATTGTGATTGAATCTGCGTGTGTAAGCTGTCATTATTTACTTAATGGCTTGATATTAAATTCCACCAAATGTAGGAAGCTTCTTGAGTCTCAGGCGTACCCTCGTTGATGCTTTAAAGTCGCCGTGTAAATTAACAAGACAGGTTTGATATAGTTATTCACAGCTGTCTGTCAAAGTTTGTTATTGTAATACATAGAGAAAAGTCTCATAGGGAGATAAAAAACCCTATGAAATCCACCATTTATTTTATATTTTTATGCTAAAATTACTGCCAGCAATTTAATGCTTACATGTTCTAAGTCAACCTTTCCACACAGGATCGCTCTCTGTCTACTTCAAACTACTTTTCACTGGCCAGCTCACTGCATATCTGTGGCGAAGACCGCTTTTCCATCAGTTCATTTCAGCCATGTGCCTGAGGGTGTGACATCACAACTGCTGAGTCGTGCTTTCATCCTCACGTTTCTCTGCTGTGCTTCATACATATTACTCATACAGCTTTAGCCCTGCATGAAAACTAATCAGCTTAACGCTGTCATCAACACACACATACAACCGCGTGCATCATTCTCCCAGCCTGTGGACGTATACACGTGGCCTCAGTGTTACTACCTGTTACTACAGGAGCCTGGGACCCATAGCCGACAGCCAATGACAAGCTTCATAGGCTTCACGTGTTTTTTCAACAGAACGTTACAAGTCACAATCGAACGCTTTCTGTTATTGTTACATAACTGCTGCATTGCCATCGTCTATTTCCATCAGTCAGGTGGATTTTTCTGTTGCCATGGAGTTAATTATTCAGTAAGAAAGTGTCTAGACAGCACAGTACTGATGTAGCAGTTATAATACATTACAGGCTGCCTGTGTTGTATTATAATGTATTTCAGACTGCACCCTAACATCACGGCCTCAGCAAAGAATTTAATTAAAATCAGTTTGAGCTGTGCGTTTATGGCATATTTGACCAAACAGTGTATTTTGCTTACAATCAGAAATGTGTTTATGTGATCAAAGGAACCAGAGTCTGTGTTGGTGTGATGACGGGCATGCAACCTTTTATTTAAAACATTCTTTACTACCAATAACTTGTAATGTTGCTTATTGTTATCATGGTGGTCCTTTATTATGATGGTAGTCTGCCAGCATCCACAGACCTTCCATGGGAGTCCATAGCAGTATGCTCCTAGACAGCATTTTTTATTGTAATATGACAGTTTTGCAAGTAGTTCATATCCATATTATTGGCCTGAATTGATGGATGTCATAAAATGGTAATTATACACTGTATTTATCTGTGCTCTCTGGGTAGTTTAAAGCCATAACGCGTGCTGGTAAAGAGAATGGAATAATTGCTGGAAATAAACATTTGTTTGATGCGGCAGTTCTTTCCTGTCCGTGTCTGCAAACTAAACAAAAATATCCTTTCTTGTCTTGGTTACGTTTCTTTTAAAACTTTCTAAAGTTGTTTTGGTAACTTAATATTTTTTTATAGAGATATAGGGTATTTTACAACCATTCTACACTAGGTAGTCTTTTGCACTCAAACTAAATTAATCTCTCTCACTTTTTCCCCTTTTCATTTCTAATTGTTCCTCAAGGCTTTTGGTGAAGTGTCAGATCCCACCTTGGTATCCCCAGAGTATTTTTATTGGGGCAGGTGTCATGTGCTAATGCTTGGTCCCATGAGAGACCCTCCTCAGGCCCAGACCCTGATTGTGGCCAGGTGCTGTTCAGGTGTGCACTCAGTTTCCTTTCCACTACAGTGTGGGTCAAAGGTGCTGCCAATGCTGCTCCCTGTCCCCACTCTGTCATTCACACCCGGACACACACACACACACACACACACACACACACACACACACACACACACACACACACACACACACACACACACACAGGCTTTCACAGTAAGTTCTTTTTGCATATTCACTTTAGCAAAAGTAATATGTACTGTTTACAGTGTATGACCAGAACAGAGAGCAGTGATGAGAAGACGGAGATGTGCAGTACAGTTTCGTGGATGTAGCCGGTCATTATGCAGAGCTGCAGGGTGTGCTTATCTATTACTGTGGTCAGTGGAGTGTGAAGAGCTAAAGACGAATTGAAAGGGCACGAGTCCTTTAGCTCCATCCACATGCCGCCCACATCTCCCCACGCGTTCCAGCCCTCCCCGCCCTCGTGCTTCTTTGAGCCCATCTCTATCCTGCCCAGCCCTGGCCTTGCCTTCTCTAGGCCCTGGCCCCCAGCATGCAACTGGCTGCACAGCTGCTAAGGATCAGCTGTAGTCTCAGTAGACCTGGGGGACTGTCTCTCCAAAGTGGAAGGAAGAACATGGCTATGGCCAAGGTATGATGACGTAACAAGTCGTCACGCACTGATAAGGGTCTGGGATAGGGTACTTCTGCATAATTGTGTGTATGTGCATCTTCAGATGTTGGTACAACGAAAAGCATCACATTCTGTCTTTAAAACTATTTTGTGATCTTTGAGAAGTAATTAAAAAAGGTTAAGATAAATTGTGATTGTTGGCCTTCTTGTATGTCCCACATCTTGCTCTCTTGCCTTCTAATTTCTCTCGCCTCATACAGCCTGCAGCTGATGCCAAGAAGAATATTAGAGATTATTTAATAAAAGCACAAAGCTATAAGGGAAATGATTCATTCAGAAGAATAACTGTTGGTGAAACAATTAAAGTGAGCTGCATTGCCAACATCATTGAATATATTAGCATTCTTTAGTTTTGATATAAAAAACCCCCAGTGATCATTGAGCCTTGAATGTCTTTGCAGAAAGCAGTAGTTACTGTATAGAACTAACGTCAACGTTAACAGATGTTATTGAGAGCATTAAACTAAGCTACAGTTGTTTTTAATGAAGACCAATCTGAATAAATAGCTCTGTGTCAATAATAGCTGAATATGAGTTACTCTACACACCTGCTGCACACATAGCTGATCTAGCATATTGGGCATTCATTGTTCGTTTTTCCATTTAAGATAAGAAAATGTCGTTGGCCTTTGTGTGAATGAAAAAACTCCCAGTAAATTATAATTGAAAAAAATCACACCACCCACTCTTTTCAAGAGGCATCTTATTAGTTCTCCAAAATGTTTTCTTTTTTTAAATACCACAGTCATCCAGTAGAATCGTTTTGCACAGATGAATTGGTCCCTTCTTCGTTTCTTTTTTTTTTTTTAAACGGAGTATAACATCATGGAGGATGCATGAAAACCACCCTGATTCTTGCACTCTCTGGACTATGGATGTCAGGTTTTAGTTTAACTTTGTAAAGTTTCCTTGAAACGTTGATGAGTCCTTTGTTGAGATGAGCCTCAGAAAACTTGGCCAACAGTTGCTGGTTAATTCTCGTGCCCACCGCTCCGAACCCCCCCTCCTGCGTTTCCACGGTCACTACTGCTCGCCCAGGCGTCCTGTGTCCATGCTGGGTGTGTTGGCAAACAAAACACTAGATAATATTACACTCCCCTCTTGTTGGACTGTAGTGGACTGTGATTGGTTAATGAAATGCAAACATTAGTTTCGCCTTTACTCCCACTTGACGGTGCCTGGCGAAGCCCTGGGAGTGTGAGGTGTGGGAAGTGTAGAGAGAGGCACGGCTCTGTGAGGCTTCTTTCTTTTTCAGCCAGGAATATGGGGGGGTGGGAAGGTACATTTATTTATTTCAAATTAAAATCAACAAAACTCTTTTAAATGACTGCTACGGTTTTTGCCCACATACAATGCCATCCCCCCCACAGAGCATTCATCAAAAGATGTACCCCCTTCGGGCTGTTTGGCTGTTTTATTTAGTGCAGGCTTATGTTCTTAAAGGACTGCAGAGGGTTTCTGTGTTAGGAAATATGCCCAAAGTGTTTGGAGCTGGATCAGCATTCCTAACCCATTTGTGTATCCTTACTTGTCCTTCGTCTCAGATCTCTGTTGTTTCACTGTTCAACAGTTGTTTGGCATCTAATACCAAACATCAACACACACTTTGATGTCACACACTGACTTGATTGACTAATATCCGGCAAGGGAACATTTCTTTAGCTTATTAAATGTGCTCTTGCCTCCCTGGACAGGCCTCTCTCAGTCTGAGAGGGACAAAGCTGGGGGAGCTCACATGTGAATGTGTGATGCAGGGGCGGAGCATGTCAGCATCCCCATCCAAGCAGCATCCATTACAGTGTTGGTGTTCACGTGGTGGGCGACGTTATTAGGGAGCTCATCCCGTTTCTCCTCTGAGAGAATGGATGTGTGATTATGAAGTCGTCAGCCATGAACCACTGAGGCTGTGGAGGAGCACCCCTCCTCATGGGTCCTCAGGGTGCCATTGATTGGTGACCATGTGTTTGTGCCTGATAGACTGTGAAATGGTGTGTTGCAGCGCGGCTGTGTCACACCTGCGTCCCACCAAGGTGATTGATTGGTTTGGTCATGTGGAATGTTCCCATCTGGTCCGCAGTAATGCATTTTTTTCCCTCATTCGTGAATAACAAGCGCTGGCAGGAGAATAGTTGGGCTTGGAAAAAAGGCAAAGGCCAAGCGAAAACATTTTCCCCTTTACACCTCCCCCTCTTTGCTTTTTACCGAGTTAGAAAAAATTCAAATAGACCGTGCCATGGCACCTGATTATCCTGGGAGGGGATAAATACAATCAGGAAATTCACATCTCCTCTCACACAGAGATGGATTTTAGGAGAAAATAAACTGTTTAGCTGGTGTGAAGGGCACCAGCTCCTGGAGTTCAAAGTTGTACTCCAGGGCTAAAGAATATACAATAAAATCTTTGATATCTTTGATCAGATTCCTAGTCTAATCTAAAATCAATATAGGTATAATCCCCCCTCCCCCAAGCCTAATGTGTTATTTTGTTTTTCACTCCGGCATTCCTCCTGGTTTGATTTCTCTTAATCCTGGTCGCTCTGCTTTAATTGATCTATTCATTCCACCTAATGGCTAATTACACATCAGGCTGCATGAGCAGATGCATTAATCATCATAGAACATAATAATCAGTGACATTTCAACAAAGAAAAAAATAAATATGCAAATAAGAACTCATTAACATTTGCTCTTGCTGTTTTGAATAATGTCACTGCTGACAAGGCGGCAACGCAGGAATTAACCTGGAGCTCGGCGGGGAGACATGTTTTCTCAGTGTTTCTGTGACTCTCATGTTTTTCCGTACTGGTTTTCCTGAGGCTGGGCTGTAGACATTCACTCCCTGATAGAGAGGGAGGAAGCTGATGTGGTACACCGTCAACCTTCCCTGTTTCCTCATCCACACTGACCTAACCTCTAACCCGGCAAGCTTTTATTTACTGTCAAACAGACCCTGGTGGAAGCAACAGCTTTGACAGGATGGATGTACACAAACTCTTGAGAAAAGGAAACAAAAGGATGCATTTTAAAAGGTATGAGAGAAAAGTGAGTGCACATCTGGTTTGTTGTCTCTTGTTGAGAGAGGAATGTATAGTGGCGGCTGTCGAGCTTCACTTCCGAGGCATCCAGATAGGCTAAAACATGACTTTATAAATAGAGGGTCCTCTTCACTTTGTCAGAGAATCACATCCTTCTATTCTCTAATTTTCATGGAGATCAGAACAGAAATAAAACGACACAAAGTTGTCAACAGCATTTAGGTGTTGGAGCTTT
>NC_139915.1:1333632-1408632 GCF_963514095.1 Eutrigla gurnardus | reverse complement strand
CAGCTCCCTCCGTGTCTCCAGACAGTCTGCACAGATGCAGAACAACTGTCTCCTGCAGGACTGCGTAGATAAGCACAAGTGCATTCTCTTAGAAGTGCCTCTGTTCACCTGTGCTGGTGAGAGCAATGTTCACATCAGTCATCGTGTAACAAAAGATCCAGGCTATGCAAGTTTTTAACTTACAAAAAAAGATTTACCTTTTCCCAAGAGTAAACAGAATTTAGTCCCAGTGCTTGTAATATTTGGATGTCTGACAAAAAATAATGTACTACACTGTTAAAGTTATTCATCATCCTCCCCGAGGAGCACTCATTTGTTTGTTTGTTTTTCCGGGGGAGTGAAACTGCTGAGTTTGGATATTGTGATGTGTATGATTCATGTGTGTTGTAAGTTTTATTCCCCCCCCCCCCCCCCTGTTGGCTGCTCCGGAGTCGTCCTTTGAGGTGTGCACATCGAAGGTGACACTGATAGGACTCCCTGAAAATCATCACTCTGTATTTATTTAGTTTTTTTGTTTTCCAGAAGTGGTGGTTTTTAGCATTTGTCAAGATTCAACTTAAGGTTCCACTTGTCCAAACGATGGCATGTTTGTTGGATAGTACGTAATGTATGTAGAACGTTGTTGAGGGAGTCCCATTTCTATGAAATGCAATTTATTTTTTCCCTCTTTGGTCTAGCCATCACCTGCTGGTATCCAACTGAAAGATATAACAAACTCAGTATACCTCTTAGATTTGAACACTCAATCCCCATCGTTATAATTACATACAAGTCATTGACAGTTAAATTAAGAACATCTAACAAAAGCATATTAATGGGTCGTCTTGCACCAAACACTGCAGAATAAAACAATTAGACACGGCATCGTCTATAGTTTGATATGAATCCAGGGCCGTGCTCAGTATAGTCAAAGATAGAACAGTTGTTATTACTGTCCTTTATGTCTTTACAGGTAAATCAGACAGGGCTCCATTTCCTGCTTATGGAAGGAATCCTGGAGCATCCAGCAACCAGGTGAGTTCAAAGCAGATCTATAATAATAAATAAATCTACGTTTCCCAATGCCAATGAAACTGATTGACCAAAAACCATGTATGTATGTATGAATGTATGTTCTAAATTACGCTGTATAGGTCTTATCCAAAGAAGAATCTATAAATAGATAAAAGCTCAACAGACTCAAAACTTCAGGTTCGTATAAAAAAACCTTTATTTACCCCTGAGTTTTGACTGCTTTTAAATGTTCCTAACATTAGACGTGGCCTCTCTTCCACTGATTCCAAAAAGGGAATCCATGCCTTTATTTAACAAACGGTGGGATTACTGTAAATCCATCTATTCTTTTCTAAATAAGAGCTGCATTCATTATAACAACCACAAACAAAGCAGTTCGGCTTTTAGTCTGGGAGTCCATAACTTTCTCACGTAAGTGTACTTTCATTCAATTCTTTTTTTAATTTATTTTAGAATTAATTTCAATATCTTACTCTTTCTAAGTTTCTAAGTCTTAACAAGATGTAACCCCAAGCCACTTGAATTTGAGAAACTGAAAGCATCCTGGAATATCGAGGCACTGCCCTTCAGGTGTCCGTATATCCGTTATTAAACTAAAGGTCACTGTGATTCTGCAGCCGGAGCTCCTTCAGAACAATCTGCCTGAAACCAAGAGGAGCCTCTGTCATTTAAAAACCTCCTCTGGTATCAATTTATGATGTTTTTCTTGTGAAATGTCTTTTTTCTATTCAGTGTGAAATTATTTCACAACACCCGACTAGATCACACGGACTTAAGACTCTTTATACGATACAGTGGAAATTTAAGAAGCACTTTTTATTGATGGAAGCATTTTTGAGGAATACCATTTAATACATTTTCAGTGTGAGCTGGAGGAAATGTGCAAATCTGCATCTGCAGAGATTAATGGATACTCGCTGGTCAAAGAACACAAACATGACTAAAAAATCTGTTATTTTCTTGGAGAATCTGCAAAGAAATGGCTGTATGCTGGGAACAGTCCCAACATTGTAAAGATACATAACCGTAACAACTGGTAGAGTTACACAGCAGAGCATTTACATTCCTTTTTATCATATT
Organism: Eutrigla gurnardus; assembly: GCF_963514095.1. Lineage (NCBI taxonomy): Eukaryota > Metazoa > Chordata > Actinopteri > Perciformes > Triglidae > Eutrigla > Eutrigla gurnardus. The sequence continues at coordinate 1,406,538 of NC_139915.1, read as the reverse complement.
GTTGCCTAATAGACCTATTGATTTATAGCCTATAACCTTTCAGTGTGCTCTTACTTTATCGGCAATGATACGTTGTGGTTTCTTTGTTTCCTTCTTTTGACAAATGTACTTATTGTAAGTCGCTTTGGACAAAAGCATCTGCTAAATGACCTAAATGTAAATGTAAATGTGTGTGTTTTGTCAACCTTTTATGCCAAATAATTTGATAAGACGACTTGATTTCCTGATATATATTTCTGAATCTTTGTGTCACAAAATGCAAAGGTTTCAAACTGATATGACTAATAACAAAGTATTTAAGCTGTAGGACTTTGATTTTTCTCATTTTTGCATGAATATAACTATTTTTCTTGACTCCTTAGCGGTTCCTCCCTGAATAGCTAATAGTGTAAAAGAGGCCAGAGCCAGTGTTGCTGCAGGGATTCAATATCATTCAACAGTAGAAGTTGTCATTTTACAGAACCTGACCTGATTTATTTGTATTTTATATAACATTTGTGTTACGTTGACAGTTTACCATGACCTAGGTCAGAGGAATAATTTATTTCATAGAACATTTCATAGAGGTTGGTTTTACACTAAATGGAGGTCTCCGTGGTTACTGTGTCAATCCTCCGCTGATTCCAAAGGGTCATGTGAGGCGAGGTTTACAAGCGACCCTGAGTTGGACTCCTCGCTCACGTGATCCCCGTTCTGCTGGTCTCCAGCCGATTACACTAATTAGAGCTAGCTCTTAATTGGGCTCTTAGCCCAGTTTGTCAGGGTTGTAGAGGTGAAACAGATATTGGTGATAGGATGCGAGGAGCTTCCACATTCTGTCCTGTGATGCTGAATATACAGGAGTTACATGTCACACTTAATATGTGTATAAATATACAGTATATACATGTATATTTGTACATCCATTACAACAATAATGCATGTGTAATATTATGTGTAGTCATTGGGATATTATGATATTTGCTTTTTACAGTAAACACTTAATACTTGCATGCTTTGTTATTGTTACTGTTACACTCATTTCTGACGATGACAGCTTTAATTTGACACATTTGAGCTCATGTCTTCTCTTTCAGACGTCTTCTTCTGTAAAGTCGGATGTTGGCTTGGCGGGTCCTGGCCCAGTGACCCCATCAGGGAAGTCTGCTCCTCTCTACTCCTTCACTGCAGCCAATCCTAGAAGACGTCCTCTACAAGACCCTGCGCCCATCAGTCAGTGCCATCTCAATGATTATAAGATAAATGCCTAGAGTTTTCTCCTCATTGACAAGTGCAGCCTTTGCAATATTCGAATGAATCAGAACCTCAAGATAAACAGAATCCAACTGAATATTTCTTGTCACAGTTTCGCTCAAGTCTTAAACTAAATGAAAGGTATGTTTCTTTTAGATATTAATGAACATGTAATATAGTCACATGTGAAAGCAGTCATATGTTAGCATGTGGATAGACTGAGTGCTGTTGTTTTTTTACCAAGTCATTTAGAATTGGTGTCTGAAATATTAACTTTGTTTACGCGAAAATCACAATTTTATCACAGATAATAATTCATACTGAACGACCCCAGAAAGTAGATTTTTGATAGTGACTTCTGGTTTATTTACAGCACATTCACGGTTCTTTTTTCTTTTGCCTTTGAATGACTAGATGTGCTTTCATCTCTCTACAGATACTCTCCAAACAAAGAAGGTTCGCAAGGTCCCTCCTGGCCTGCCTTCATCCGTGAGTGGAAGATCATCTACATCTCATATAAATAGATTTCACAGTGAGCTTACTTAAGCAGACAGACACACACACACACACACACACATTCTGACTTTTTATGCTTATTATTATTGTTGTAACATTAGTATGTCTCAGGAGGGTTTTGTGTACAGTAGTTGCTGTATGTGTGTTTGCGTGCATTGTGTCTACGTGTGTGTGTGTGTGCTTGCATACACGTGTGCACCTCGAGGTGATTGATTTTCAGAGCTGCCCTGTCACAGTCTAGCCTCCTCACAGCCTCTCCTGGGAGAGAGAGGGGCTGTCAGAGCGGATCCCCAGCTCTGCTCTTTTGATGTTTAATTAGTCATTACGTAGCTGAACAGGAGGACAGACAGAGATTAATAGCACAGAATATCTGAAATTTCTATTGGTAATGATCCCGGTGGAGCAGAAAACATTAGGATGCAGAGAAGTGTGGAGCTCAGCTTGCATTCGCTCAGACAGGGGGTGTTGGAGTTCATTAATATGCATAAATCAGTAAGTCAGATGTTCATTGTTAAAGCCCTGGTGGATTGGCAAAGGTTGTATTAAGCCTTGCCTCAAATTCCTGGAACTACAAGACAATGCTTTTTTTTGCTTTTATTTTTAATAAGAAGCAACTGCTTTACCAAAACCCCACCTATTTTATTTCCTCAAACAGTGAAAGGGTTTACTTTTCTTTTTTTTGATGAGGGAGTCTGAGACTGGATTTGCCTTTCAGAGCTCTGATAATCGTCACCTCTGCTGCCGTTACTCCGAAATCAAATATGGAACAGGCTGTGCAACATAAAAGGCTGGCATGTGTTTTGTTTCTGGATTTGTATTTGAAAAGAAGTTTGTCAGAGCATGAGGGGGAGAAGCAGTCCCTGACAGCAGCAGGAACGTGTGCTGCCTTCCTCTTAAGTAAGTGATATATTTGCGGTCTTGTCAGACGGAGGGCGGGAGGCACAGAATGGTTGCCTCACGGGTTACATCTCTTTGTTGTGTAAATGGACGCCGGGCTTTTATTTGTCAGTACTTAACACATGGGCACAGGTGCGGTTCTGTGACTCATAGGAGTACAATCAAGCAGTACAATGCTGGATGGGGGAAAACAGTGGCAGAGCATGGGATGAAATACAGCTTCTTCTTGTCACTCAGTGCTGCTCAGAAGATAAAGCCTGGAGCTCGGAGGAATTATCCCAGTCAGTCTTTGATCCCATTTGGAAGAATGAAGATGGCAGTGTTGAATAACGGGTTATAGGTCTCTTATAACCTGCTGACAGAGAAAGGAAAACATAAAGCCCTTTTTTGATAGGTGGTATATGTGGAAAATGTTTGAGTGGGAGGTTGTCTGGCAGCTTTTAGGAGGTGTTAGGATATAGAATTGCAGGGTCAGGTGAGGTATTAAATGGTGCAAAAAGGTAATTGTGGACCTTAAAAATGTGTAAAGTGACTGCTGGCTGCAGATCGCTGCGTGGCTAAGGATGGCTATCAGCCAGGACCCATGTTTGTGTCTCTGGAAGCAGCGAGGGCAGTGTTGAAGAAGCGTTGAGGGGAAGGCACACCTGGAGTCAGAGCTCCTTTGCCAGAGGCAGCTGTGTGGAGAGCCTGCAGCGTACCTGTAAAGCATGAATGCAGCTGCAGATGCCACTGAAAGCTTTTGCTTGTGTAAGCAAGCGTGAGAGCCTCACCAGGGAACTGAATAGCTGCTTAATTTAAAAAAAATAAAATCAACACTGTGCTTCCTATCATTATGTCTAGTGCTGGGAATTTTCTTATTTATTTATTTCATTCTCAAATCCCCTTTTTCCTCCAGCTTCTTGCTTCTCAGTCTAAAAATAAATGTTGCAGTTTTGAATCAGATGGGCAACGTAAGTTGCAAGCCCCAGCTTGATGCGTGTGTGTGTGTGTGTGTGTGTGTGTGTGTGTGTGTGTGTACACTACATGATGGAGCTGAATCAAAATATTTACGGGAGCACATCCTCTGTGCATTTAGGCTTTGACGCTGCAGTGCATCAGGATGTGAAGGCTATCTAGACAGGCCAGCTGGCTGATTGCAAACATTTAAATGTTTCTTCGTCTTACATGTAGACAACCTCCTCCCTCAGCCACACACATACAGTATGTTCCTCTGTGGGCCGCTGGATGTGTCATAGCAGACATGGGATACTGCAGATGTGGCTGTTATTAAGGGATGCCTATGCCTAACGAAGCCTCGTTATTGAATCATATGTATAAACTGAGTGCTGAGACTGAAGGACAGGGCATGTCGTTGGACAGACAGGCTGCGAGGCTGAAGGATGCTGATGGGCAGCTGCGTGGGCACCTGTCTGACAGGAGGACTGGAGACAGGGAGAGATGGGGGGTTTGTGGCTTGTGGGGGAATGTTGCATCTTGTAGGATATTTATGTTGAGCTGCAAGGGCATGGTGTGTGTGTGTGTGTGTGTGTGTCAGTTTGTTTGTGTAAATTGTGTTTCCCCCCCTACAAACCCTTGTCAGAGGCACAGCGGCTCGATGTGACACTTCCTCCCTGGCTTTAGTGACGATATGGCTGCAGGATGGGAGAAAGGAAGTGGTTGGCTGAGACTCAGATCCCCTCGGGGACTTTTGCAAGTGAGAACCCTGAGTGTCAATGACAAAATAGATTGGCATTTGCTTTTGACAGATCACTCAGACACCCTTGTTTCTGAGAGATTTGTTCTGTGTGAGCTGTAAGAAAGGAAGCCTGCTCTAGGCGAGGATCTTCCTTGCAGTGCTGTCTGGTGCATGACATTCAAGAGATACTCTCTCTCTCTCTCTCTCTCTCTCTCTCTCATCATATTCTTTTCTTTTTCTTTTTTTAAAAGATCATAAAGGTGTATTACACCAGTAACCCAATGTTCATGATGCTTAGAAAGGAGCTCCTTTTTTCTTATTGTCTTTGACCCACAGCAGGACATAACATCAGGTGTGGGTGAATAGACTGGATGGAATACATCAGTAAATCCATATGTAAACAACCAGGATCACCAGGCCTTGATACGTCTCGAGGCTAAATTAGATTGAACGGCGACCCAGCAGAATGACGTAAAGCATGCACAACAAATGAAATTAACATTGGAACTGGGAGGGTTTGCAGTTTTTATACTTCTGAAAACTACAATGGCTCTGTCTGTATGTCATCATAAGTGACTGACAAAATCAACTGTTGTTTAATTATGATTGACTTGTTAGTAAAATACATTCTGTGTCACTTTTTAACAGATATTTCTTGACTGTTGAATGAAATATGAAATGAGGAACCAATAAGGGAAGTCCCATTTTAGATCATCATTTTGCCATTTTACTTTAATTTAATTTAGTTTTGTAAAGTACACCTAATGTGAACATTTTTAGAAAAATCACCTATTTTTTAGCACTTTGCATTTTCCACAAATGTATACTGGTTTAGTAACAAATTTATTAGTATAGTTATTTTTATTATTAGACATCCCCCAAGATATACTACCTATATACACATTTATTTTATCATCAAAACAAGTACAGAGGACTTAGTTTATTAAGTGGATTGGGTTTATTATTGGGTAAGCCACTAATCAGTTAAAATTGACATTCTCTAGTGCTTAATTTGATCAAAATATGCAGCTAATTTGTTAAATGAAACATGTAACTGGAGAATGAAGAGAATGCTCTTAAAGGACATTGTGTGTAGTTTGCCTGCCATTGTCAGAGCACCAGAGTAACCTGATTTTAACCTTGAAACAGATGTACTGTGAAGGGTTTGTCATGCTGCCAGACCTTCTGAAATCATCATGATCATCGTTGTGGTTCTCTGGTCCTTACCGGGGTTGAGTCCCGTTACTCTCCCCGGGCTCACCCATATAAAACCATCAGACAAGCTTAGACATCCAACATATCTCAGTTCAAGATGACAAACCAGACATGTAAGTGTTCGCTGTCATCCAGTGGATCTGTGTTTTCTGGATGTGTAAGAAGGCAGGAAGGTCCCTGATAGTAAAACTATTCATATTCATGGCTGTTGTGCAAAACTCATGAGTCATTTTTTATTCAATGACACTTTAATGCTGTAAATTGGATTTTACTGAAGTGTGCATTAGAATAGTATTATGCGTATTCTACATGTTATCACAATGATTTCTTCCTGTGTAACTGGCAGATAACAGTGTTTTAGGCTCCGACCTGACCCCTAGTGTGTAAGCTCCCCGGTGATGCCCCCATCAGATGGCTGATTAGATAGACACCCTTGGTTTGACAGGGATGATGCTGAACAGTCGCGGCCACCTCTGGGACCCTGGCCTTTGTTTATCTTTGTTTAGGTTGCTTTAATTCACCGCTGACATTAGAGGCTGCCGATAATGGAATAGGCAAACAAGCCAGAGGCCTGACCCCTTTCATCTGCAGAACAAGGAGTTAAAAGGACAAAGAGTACAAAAATACAGCACACGTTAAAGTCATTACTCACATTCGGGCCTGTTGTAAATTATTCATGTAGGGCTTGCGTGAGTTTACAGCATTAATGCAAACCTTGATTTCAGATCGCTGGCAGGCTCAAGAACACAGAAAGTCAACAATTGGCAGAGTGTTTGTTATTTAGAAACCATCTAAGCCAGGCTTGCTGTGACCTGGAGACTACATCATTGAACCACATGTCGTCCCTGAGGTTCTCAACTCCAGGAGGGTGTGTGTGCGTGTGTGTGTGTGTGTGTGTGTGTGTGTGTGTGTGTGTGTGTGTGTGTGTGTGTGTGTGTGTGTGAGGGATAAATCACACCAGTCCATTGTAAGTGATAGCGGGTGACCAGCGTGCTCAGTGCAGGATGTGTCACTTAGTTGTTTCCCTTGTTTTGCTATTTCCCATTTTAAATATAAACCACCTTGAACTATTAAAGCATTATAATTCAGTTGATTTCTAGTTTCATAAAAACACTCTTTGTGTCTCTAATATGTTTAGAAAAGGAACTATTTAGCCTATAATTAAGAAATAAATTACACTGATTTTTTTTAATATACCCATTAGTATTTTTATTCCACTGTACATAAGTAATAGTACATGAGTACACACAAGCCAGCAACGTGAGTACTGAGTTGTGAAAGGGTTGAGGCTGAGGGTTTTACTGCTGGATAGAAAGGTCGGGTGTAATTGTTGTAGCGACAAAGAAGATGAGAGAGAGTTCAAATGGTGGCAGGCAAATTCCTCTAGCTTGAACAATAATTTATGATACTGAAATAATCAGTCATCACTTCTGACCCACTAGAACTGTGAGGTGGTGTCTGTGTCTGCAGAGATCCTGCCTCTGCCTGTATCTTCTCTTTTCTTCTTACTTTGCTGTGTTCGGGACTCTTCTTGGTGTCATTTGAACCCCACTTGGGTGTGTAACCCTCAGCCAATAAGCAACACCGCTGCCTTGCCAGGCCCATCTGCATACTGGGGTACGAGCTATGTGGCGTTCTGAGCAGGATTAATCGTCTGGATACATTAATTCAGAATCTGGCACCTCAGGTTTGTGTCGAGGTCTGGATGAGTTTATGTGACTGCAGTGAAAATAACCTTTTATTGTTCTGATTCACGGCTTTGCTCTCACTGAGGCCGGTTCCTCTGATAACATAACTACATGTTGTTCCTTTAATCATATTCATTTCAAAACGTTGTTCATGTCATCGGGTCTTTTCTGAGTCAACCTGGTGTAACTTTCTCCAGTCTGGTCCTTTTTGAGCATCTTCGTTCTGCAAGAAGAGAACAAACTTCTCATCGTTTGAAGTTAAAATGAAGGCTTTGAAGTTGAACTGAATCTCCGTCTCTCCATATCTCTCTAAAACAAAAGAAATCTGATTGAATGTGAAGAAAGTGACATGTTTTTCAGGAAAACAAATATTTTCAGGTCTTTTCCAGGTTTTTACTTTTTCCAACAAATGGTTTCGGACAGATGTCCAACATGTGTTCTAAGCTTCATTCAGACTTTTACGGCAAGTTAGTCGTTGCTTGAAGGGCGCTGTGCCCAATTATTAATGTGTTTATAACTTTCATGCAGGCTTGGAAGCAGGACTTTAAACATCAATGCATGCAAAATATACACCAAAGCCAAATGATAATGGGCAGGAATGGTATGACTTTACTGCCTAATGAATGCCCCCAACTATACTAGAATGCCGTTTAACATGGACATAAGCTCAGCATTCCCTTCTTTCTCATAGGAGGAAGGGTTTTCCACTTAGAAATGGAACTTGTCCTTATTAACAACCGTCAAGTCAGTCAAGAGTTTAGTATCAAGGATGAATGTATACAGCTGTGTCTCTCATAGTTGGCATCACCCAAGTTTCAGTTGCACTGCGAATATTAGGAAAGTAATCAAAATCCTGGAACCTTTTTACTCATTATGGACTTGTATTGATCCGCCTTTTAATCATTTATGTTAACAACGTGAGGCACTTTGGAACATTGTTTTGCTTTTTAACAATACTTTACTATTTTTTAACTGTGATTGTTGGATGACGAGTTTAGCCTTCTTTTAATAGACAGATATTCAGGCTCACTGTCCTGACAGGAAGTAGGTGTATGACAATAAAGTCAGTCCAATTCCATACAGGACACTTCAATGAACTCACAATATTTTTGGACAAAGATGGGATAGAATATAAACTGTAAAATGCATCTTCAGGCATAAAATATGCAATAATTGAAATCAATGGTCTCATAGGGTTTAGTTAAATATGCAAATAACGAAAACAATAAATTATATTTCATTCTAAACATTAAAAACTGACATTGTTTAAAAGCTTTAAGACATTAGTAAGAAATAAGTCTAGTTGAGACACAAAATTACATATGCCAGTCTTAAATGATTATTGAAGCTCACTTAAGAAACAAAACGATCTCTAGGCCTCATCGTCTCCACACTTTTCCATCGTATTTTACACTTTGACTGTATGACAGTAAAACGGGTCATAAATTGCTTTTTATGTGGTATTAAGAAGGTCTTAAATTGAACTTGATGAGAACCATCCTGGGAGGGTGGGGGTCTGAATGCCCCATGTGTCCCCCCTACCCTCCCCAGAGTCAGCCCTCTCTAATTAGAACCAGAGCCTCTTACAGGAAACAATCTTCCTGTCTGATGACATCATCGCTAATTCCAATGCAAGATGGGGGTGACCTCAGCCTTGTGGATTTGCTCTGTGTTTTTCAACACCCAAACAAATCCCGAGGAAAGCACCTTGTGATGACTCGAGTGTCTTTAGAGAGGGTAGTTTGGACAGGTGGGCGGAGCCGAGCTGTCCCCTCCTGGACCAGGGATTTTCAAAGTCTGTCCCTGAGAGCCCACCTCTGACAAAATCTGCCAAATATGACCATGAAAAAGCTATCAGCGGTTCCAGTATGTAGTGTAACCATGATGTACAAATATCACAAACGTGATGGTTCTCAGATGTTCTGGAGTCTTTTTCCCAAACGTTTTCTGATGGGGATTTATGGATGTCGGGCATAATGACATCCTTGAGAGGTCCCACTGAATTTAAAAATCTGTGTTTTCAGAGTTATGTGCAAACTTTGAAGCAGATTGTGGTTGGTGGTTTTAAAGTGCCCTAACTGCCTCTATGAGCTGCGAATCGCAGCCACTGCTGCTCCTCCAGCTGCTGTTGGTAAGGAGGCCAAATCAGTGGGCCAATAACTAACTTCCTGTTGTTTTACAACACCGGCATGCACCTGTCCCTTTCAGCTCACGCATGCATCTACCTCACATCCCTACACGCCTGTTCAACACCTCACAGTCTTAAAAACCTCCAGACTGATGCACTTTAAATGAATAAAACATCTTCATTGCTTCACATGCATCCTCGCTGGGTCTCCTGCAGTCACTATTAAAAGAAATAGGCTGGCAGTTACCCGAGTTATGTGTTTATCATTTCCCAAAATAATTGCTGTCTCTTCCTGCTCCCATGTACTTCCCTCGCAACACGATGCCATGTGTCTGGACTTGTTTCAGACCCTTCAAACACTTCCATCGTGAACATATTCCTTAAATCATCAGCTTGAAGCAGCTCCCGATATGAAGCCGGCGTAGAGCTCGTGTTTTCGATGGGTTTAAAAGAGTCCTCGAGAAGAAAGGGTGATAAATAATAACAGTCCTAAAAGGAAAAGCGTAATAAAGGTCTAGTTTTCTTAGGGAAGTGGAAGCTTTCATCTCTCTATAACAATACTGTTCTCAATGAGTGTACAGGCCTGTGTTTAGCCCGGGAAGCTTCGAGTGGCAGACATGAAAGGCTCCAGTCAGCCTGCACAGCCCATCTATCCTCTCCTCTCCTTTCTTCTGCTCTCCTTTGCCGTCCCCTCCTCCCCCCCATCTCCCACATGATAAAGGTAATAGGGATGTGTGTGGCTTGCAGTGACAGTAAACCACGGTAAAATGGCTGTCGATGTTCTGGCCCCCGGTGCCCCCAGCATTTCGGAAACGAAGCATCATTTTCATGTTCGGTCATCGTGAGCCAGCCCCCCCTTTGCAGCTGTTGCATGTTTTACATCTCTGTGTTCCTTCTCAGCTAAAGGTCTCACTCTGCCAACACCAAAACTCTCTTAGAAATTCCATAAATTCAGTTTGTCCATCGCTTCTTTTCTCTCATGATCTGGATTTTTATTCATGCCTTACATGTTGAGGCTTCGCTTTCTCTCACTAATAACTCCTTCTTGATGTGTGAGCCATATGTGGGAAAAGAGAAGATGTGTTGCCATAATTTTACCTCCCTGGCTGTTAAAATCATCACAAAAACAAAAAGATTAGACACTCTAGATTAAAGCGTGAGGAAGATTACACTTATTATGCACTCATTTGGACGCCTTTTAATCCCACATATTAATGAAATCCTGTTTTCAGAATTAAATTATTTCAGTTCCAGTTTGTCGAGGTCCCCCCTGCAGAAAATCTTCATTTTTTATGCTTGGAATTAATTTTCCCCCCCTGTTCTTCTTTCTAAATCCGCTCACACATTTGTTTTCTGTCCCGCCCAGTTCCCTTTATCTTTTCTACACCCACCTCCCCATCGCCTCCCCTCCCCCTCGTCCTTTTCCTCTTTGCCTCAGCACTTAGAAGCTTAAGAGAGGGATGTACCACATGAGCCACTCCCTTCTGACAGTCACCCCTTCCCACAGCGGGGAATGGCACAGTCCTGCTTTGCATAAGTTTCCTCTGAGTGGGTCGTGTGTGGAGGCCAGTACTGCAAGAATTATTAAACCCTTTTGAACGGCTTGGATGTATGTCCAGAGAGAAAGCTGCTGTGCTGCTGTAGCGTATCTGTATCACTCCAACTGTTAAAGCTATAATGTATTGCGCTTACCCTGTCCCAGGAATGTGCAGTAACTCTTTGATGTATTACTACAATGGCAAATCGGTGAGTAGTCTCTTTGGGAATATGTGAGTGGCAGTGAAAGAAGTGTGTGTCTGTCCTTGAATTTTAGTATTTTATTTATTGTAGCATAAGAGCACTCTGTGTGTGTGTGTGTGTGTGTGTGTCTGAATGTCTGTGAATGCATGTGCCTGTGGCTCCTCTCTGATTTTCCATTACATCAGTTAATGCTGTGCGACAGTACAATTAATTATATAACTCAAGTGTCTGAACTGTTAAATGTAATTTATCATTGGTTTATGCTGCTTTATACTCTCAGCTGTGTAAAACGAGTTAACATGCTAGGCCACCAAAAAAAGTTATGCCATTTCAAAAACTTTTTTAAATAAAGAAATGAAACCTTTTGGTGGAAAAAGCTTTTTGCAGCCTTGAATTTATTTGAACTGGCTGGTTGCTTCAGCTCCAAGACTGTTGAAATAATAACAAGTGGGAGTCTGGGAATGATTAAGGGAAAGAGGCTGCCTGTTGAGGTTAGACTTTCCTGTTTGCAGATTGAGCTCTAAGCACCAGTGTTGCTGTTATTCCATCTGTTTTTAATCACATTGGCATTCTTGACACCGCAGGGAGCCTAATGTGATTTCTGAACTTCTCTGTAATGATCTCTTTGATTTTTGTTACTCTGAAAACATTTATGTGTGAGTATTTATGAATCGGTGTGTGTGTGTGTGTGTGTGTGTGTGTGTGTGTGTGTGTGTGTGTGTGTGTGTGTGTGTGTGTGGACTTGCTACACTTGGACTTGATGGAATTGGAAATTTGAATAACTTTAGTTATTGATGTAAAAGTGGGTCGTTGGCGGTGTGGGGAAGGTGTTCCTTTGAAATGAGTCCTCCTGTATTTATTTTCGGTGTAATCATAAAAAACATTGGGCTTACAGTATGAATCTGCTCAAGGACACAGTTCTGAGTGGCTGAATAAGTTGTGTAGTTCAGTAATCCTTTAGCGATGATCCTGTCGTAAGCAAATCACACAGGCCGAGTTTCACCTGTCATTGCTATTCTTGCTTTGACACGGAGGACAAATGAATGAAAAATGTATAGCGTTGTCTTTTTCTGATATTGTACTGAAAAGGTCATCTTCGTCATGCTTGTGTTCCAACTTTTCCTTATAACGTTCTGCAGCATCTCCTCTTTGTTCCCGCTGCACAAAAGTTGACTTTGATCTTTTCATATTAAGTATTAACAGGCTTGTGTTGTAGTTGATGATGCGGAGAAAATTGATAGCATGTGGACACAACGGGCAAACTTCATGATCAAAAGCACTTCTAAGCTTACTTTTTTTCTGTTTCCCTTGCAAGGCAAAAAGAAAGGTGCCTTTCATTATTTGCATCAACGTGATCCACATTAATTTGTTATAGAGCAGACTCACCATCTGGAGCACTGAGAGAATTCGCACTGGGCCATTGGCTTGTGAGCTGGTGGCACGGAACCAATGCAGATGGAGATGCTCACTGATCTAACTTCCGCTGCCCATTAGGAGTAAAAAAATTAAATTAAACCTTTTGTTAAAGAAGAACGGAAGAAAAGTGGAATGTCATGAAATTAGATCTGAAAAGGAATTAAACACAAAGGAGACAATCGATGCTCTTTCAGGCTCCTGGTGTTGCTTTATAGTGCAACAGGTTCTACCATGCATGTGGAGGATAGCACTCACTGTCACAAGCTAATCCTTACATGTGTTGCACTGAAGCGTGCTCGCTTATGTGCAACACAAAGTCAGAGTGGGGGTAGTGTGTGTGTGTGTGTGTTAGTAACATTGATGCCAAAATCTAATTTTTGTGATATTAATGACTGGAAAGTGTTATTGTCCAGTTTTGGCTGCTCTATTTTTAGAGAACCTGACTCCCCACAGGCTGATCTGATGTCAGCATTTACTCTTGGTTCAAATATTTAACTGCTTTACTAAAGAAGAAGAACACCAATCATGCTAGATCTTCAATTACTTATTTGACGAAAGTAGAGGATTTGCTTCCTAAGATATATCTTTAAAGCTGCTTCTGCGACCCGACACCGGATAAGCGGTAGACGATGAGACGATGAGATGAGATATATTTTTATATTGCTAATATAATATAGGATTCAATTATATATGTGTTCCTGTCTAGCTCATAGCATTGTCAATGTCTGCATCTCCTCGCTCAAAGCATCTCGACAGCGAATGTTGGTCTTTTTCAAGACCGTTAAAACATAAAATATCGACCCTTTATTTCCCACAAAGCATTGGCAATTATTACGCACACATTTTGAACAACGCCCTTCCAAGCAGGCTGAGTGGAGCAGTTGTTTGAAGAGGCATTCTGTCTGTTGTGCATACTAAGCCTTGTAAGTGTGTGAGATTTGGACTTCCCTGGAGATATGGTTCCATTCCAAACAACAAAAACAGGACACGCCATTAACAGTGAGCTCTTCTCTTTGAGCTTCTTGGCCATTAGCCCGATGTTTCCTTAGTTGTTGTTGGGTTTCTATATTTCCCTTCCTTTCCTGTTATTACATGATATCCTTAGTGCAAATTGACAGCTTGTGTTTGACACTTGATATTTTGATTAGGGTGGCATGAAGTTCAAAGGCAGGTAGGCTGTGAGACCGGGGGGGGGGGGGATTCAGCAGAACTGATCTAATAACTCAATATAGAAGCAGTAGCTCAAACGGTTTCTACCATCACCACCTTAAATTATACGTCTATCAGGAGGTTAAATGATTACCTCATTGATTGTAAATAGAAATATCATTAAGGATTGTCTCATTTATCATCATTCATTTTCCAGCAACATCTTATTTTCCCCCTGGCAGACTGATGCATGAATAGAAGTTAAATTAATGCAACTTAAGTGTTGACTGATACATTTGGTGTTTGATGATACAAGGATGCCCTGTTTATGCTAGCAAGCCTCATTTAAAGATATAGCAACACTGGTGAAAGAGGCTTTACTGAAGGGAATGTATTTTTTAATTAAAAAAGCAAACCCCGCCGATGCTGGTGTAGGTCTGTGTCGGGGTGCTGATCCATGTGAGTGACGGCTTGTAATTAATGGCCTTGTAAAAGGAAACCCAGGTGGGCCCTCTCTTCCATAGGCTGACGGAATGAGGCACCCAGTGTTTGGGGATGGTTTATTAATGCTCTGACTGGTTAGCCCAGGGTAAAAAGGACAATTAGCATTATCCGCTGCCATATGCTGCACATTGAGCGTCTCAGAGAGACAAAAGCCTGGGCTCCTGAGTCGGGGCTAACCTGAGATCTCCACGGAACTCCTATCAACCCGGGGCACATGTGTAAACCAGAAGACCCATGAGAGCTCCACCCCTCCCAGAGCACTTTAATTACACACCCGGGCAACAACACGCCGGAGTGCAGCTCACTCAGCGAAGCTGTCTCACTTCAGCTGCTCGTTGTATTGATCCTATATGTGTGAGCGAGTGATTCATATACTTTGGTTGTTTTTCAGCTGTATGGCATATTTTCCATCAGCGCCGTGTCAAGCAAGTAAACAACATCCACAGGCGTTTGAGCGGTCACAATGCCAACATGTGAGTGTGATGTGAGGCCAATAAACAGAGGGATTCAGCATGCAGAGTGTGAGACACGGGCTGGAAATGTGCAGGTGGATTTGAGCCGGCAGGTCTGGCTCTGATCAGTGTTACACCATGGTTGGGTCATCCAGTCCCGTCTGTGGGACGGGGAACGTGTTCGGAGACTCTTGCCCTCCATCTGGAGAGGATGAAGTCAGGGACCACATCACTCGTGTTTGGCCTGCAGTCTCTTTGATCCTCCCGCCTAGTTTGGCACACACATATCTGTACAACAGCATGGCCATTGTGCCTCTCCTTTCACTGGACCACCACCAGCTTGCAGGTACAAATAAAAAGAAAGCAAAGCAGGCTGTTTTTCTGGTCGCACTCATTTGATTTCTGCCTCTGTGGGATTGCTATAATTTGTCAACCATTTAGACGATGCAAGTAAGCGGGTATCATTAAACTTCCATTAGAGGTTGAGTTGATCTGAAATGCAAATACCCCTGATAATCCACTCCTCCCCTCACAAGCCTGATTGCGCGCTAGTCATTAAAGTGTTTGTGGTTTTAGGGGCCATATCTGCAGTGCATGTGTTTTTCCCCGGGCGTGTGAGATGCCATGCTTTTATGTACCCAAACTGTTATTTGTGTAAATTAAAATTCCAAAGCTGAGAGTTTTAATAGGTTTCAGCATCATCGTTCTTGACAATAGTGTTGCTCCAGTATTAATGCTCGGCGGGCTGCAGGCTGTCTTAATAACAACATTTCTGTTCTCACTGCAGGTGTATGCACCGTCTCCAAACTCAGAAGACTACAACAGAGATTCACCTTCTTACTCGTCTCCCAAACCCTCCAGCAGTGTGTTTGCAAACACTTTCTTTGGTAAGTTCAAATGCAACTTGTTCACTTCTTGGATTATTGAATACTAAGAAAACTATCCAGTTTTTAAACCACAGGTTTAAAAACTGTATTCTTATCTTCCAATATGTTCTGTTTTTGTGAAGAGTCGGTCAAATCTGTGTTATTGACTTGATAATGTGGATGATTTTACAACATAATTCATTATTATTGTAATTATTATTCATTAATTTGTCATTATTTCTTCATTTGTGCACCAAACTAGATTCAGCACTGATGTCTTGTTATTGACAGTCAGTATTTGGGAATATTCAGCCTAATATTAGGTAATATAAGAGCAGACTTGTGTTCAGGATCATGAGCAAAGGGACCCTGAGTTTTAAGCTTGGGGTCGGAGGTTGGCGGCTGTCAGGCACCGTGTCTACACTGATTGTACACAATAACACACTGAAATGATCCATTCATTCCCTTTAGATGGAACCCACAGTTCGTCTGACCCTTGGAACTCGTCCAATGGGATCAGTCAGCCCGGCTACGGGGGAATGCTTACCGGGTCTTCATCTCACATGCCACAGTCGGGAAACTACAGCAGCCTGCACTCACACGACCGCTTGGTAAGCAGCACCTCCCAGCTGGGGATGGGCATACGAACAGGTGATAAAGGAATGTTAGGAATGTAATTCGGCATCACACTTATGTTAGAGATCCATTGTGTACGTTATTTTTCAGCGTGTGTGTGTGTGTGTGTGTGTGTGTGTGTGCGTGCATCGTAAGATGTTATCTGGTGATTATCAGTGAAGACACTACCGACCCTTCTTTGTCAGTGTTTGATGTCCGCCCGGCTGCCTCAGCTGGCCGGGCATCAGAGGCAGCCCGTCCTCTCTTTATCTCTGTCCCTACCCTCCAGTTACTTTTGCTTTATCGCAGCCCGGGAGATGTCAAGGAGAATATAACATTCAGGAAATATAATAAACTCATTCTTTCTCACACACATAAACATTTACATTTATTATTTTTCCAGAATTACCCCGCTCACTCGGTTTCTCCAGACATCAATGCCAGTCTTCCTCCCATGTCCAGCTTCCACCGGAGCAACAACAGCACTTCACCTTTCACCACCGCAGCGCACACCTCGTCCGTCAACACAGCCGACGGGGTCATGGGTACGTTGTGGTGACTAATTCAACCCCCCGATGTCATCGTCACTGGAAATCCATCCTGTAAAAGTAGACAGTTAGACAGCTTTGTATACTGTGACCGCCTGTCATTTGTCTACATTTGCTGTTACAAAGCCTCCCTCTGTGTTTTCTTAGCCCCTGCAAACCGGGGGAACGCCACTGGAAGCTCACAGACTGGAGACGCATTGGGCAAGGCTTTAGCCTCGGTGAGTTCCAACCCCAAATTTAACCTGGACTTTATTTTACCATTCATTCACATCATCAATGAGTGTGTTTCTCAGATCACTGGTGTCCAGGTTTGTGGTCTTATTCTTATACAGAATACATACTCATACAGCGCTGAAACACAGGGAGTAACGATCTGAACTAAACACAATTAGAAATGTAGAAAGTATCCTAACACCAGGGGCATTATTTGTCTTCTTCCAGTAGTTACCGTCGTAGTTCCTCAACCTTCAACTGGAATTATGTTCTGTCTCTGAGATTGTATTTTTTATTTCTGCCTTGTTAAATATCAGATTGGGCGTTGAGCTGTGTTTGTTTTCACAAAAGTTACAATTTCACCCAAATCTCCTTAAATTCTGTTAAACATGCATGGACAATTAAAATGGTACACGCCCTAGCACAAGCTGAACATACAGGAGCAATATTCCTCACTAGAGCAGAGACAAAATATGAGAGTTTAGGGATGGTAATAACAAATTAAGTCCTTTATATTTCCAGACTCAATTCTATTAGCATGACAAAGCTGGAGTGAAATGGACACGGTTGGACTGGGTGGGGGTCGTGTAGGGTGGATGGAGCAGGGGGCACAGGGGAGTTTCTAACTGCTGTGGCTCAACTCCATGGGCCGTCCTTTGTAGGGCTTTTGTTCTTCGCCCTTTTAAATTGGCCGTGCTTATTGGCCCCACGCCGCCTGCGGGAGCGTGACTGATGATGAGGCGTGGTTTTCATTTATTCCAGTAAAATGAGCCATGTTTCATTTTGAATGCAGTGTTAGTCGAGTGAAAAGAATAGAATGTCATATATTGTCGGGTCAGAAGCCATGGATATAAACAGCTGGCCTTTGAGAAGAAATATTTGGATACGTTTGTGCTCTCAGAGTAGAAAAAGCATAAATATCTGTTCCTCCCTTCAGTCATCCCTCCTCCTCTACACGTCAATGTAAGCGCTGTCCTGATTGTCCTCCAAGTTGATTGAAAAAGCGAAGCCCAGAGATCAAGATGGAATAAGGAGATTATTAATAATAAGTGCATTCTATCATCCCTGCAGAAGTCAAACGGTTTCCTGCAAGCTCAATTTGATCTTGACTTGGAGGAGAAATCTCTGTGGATCTGCTGTTTTTTCTCTCTGTTAATTAGTCAGGATCCAGCAGTAATACCCTGAGTTCTCTGAGACATGTCCCATTATGGCACAATATCCTCTTATTACAGGGAGAGAGAAAAAAACGGGGATGTGTTTTTGCTTTAATCCAGCATTTGTTTAAACAAATGAAATCCCTGTGGAAGTTCTGAAGACGTAATCTCCTCGCTCCCTTGTGACGCACACGCATCATCCTAAAACTCAGTGACCTCGGTGTAACCAGCGTTAGCAGAATAAACGGACTGTGGATCGTCTGTTAGTGTAGAATTAAAACGGCAGTAACAAAATGTATTTAAATCATAGTAGGTTTTCATATATATATATGGTTCATTACACAGTATCTGGTTGAGGCTGAGATGCAGCCCTTTGAGATTTACTGTTGTTGGCTTAACACGTTTGGGCGTTTGCACCTTTTGAAGAGTAATTATGAACATTTCCCCTGTCAAAGTGCAAGTTTATACCTAACTATTAGGATATTAGTCACATTTTATTCTTGTTACATTTGAATTGGAGCCAGCAACATGACCTCAATCCAACCTGTTAGACGTTCTTATTTGCATGCTTATTTAATAATTATGAAAATGTCCATTTTGTATACATTTCTCTTTTTTCCTGTAGTCATAACAGAGATTAAACGTAGCCAACCACAGATATTTTAATTTGCCCAGTGAAGTGTCAGTGTAGTATTAATTTGTGTTGCGTGCACAATAATTACTTTGAAGCTTTTCCAATAAATTCTAATTCATTTATTGGAAAACTTAATTAATGGTGTTTTTATAGAAGTAGATACAGGAGCACGATGCAGGCAAAAGACATCAAAGTTAATTTTGTTTATGATTCATTTTGCTGTTGATGACTCATACAATATATGGATTTAACATATATTTAATCTGTAATTCGGGATCCATTTTTTGGCTCGAAGATGGGTTTTTTTTGGCATTAATACTGAATGCTACTTATTTTCTGCTCCCACAGATTTACTCACCCGACCACACGAGCAGTAGTTTCCCATCCAACCCATCGACACCTGTGGGGTCTCCTTCACCCCTGACAGCCTCAGCAGGCGCTGCCTCAGCAGGTAGCGTGGCGGCTGCTGCCGGCACGCCGTCTGGAAGGCCAGGTAGAGAACCATTGCTGCATTTGATCTCTTACACACCTCCTATGCACTGACACCAGCTATTTACAGTAGAGTAGAACATGAACTTCTCTGAAACTACTTTGTAATTTGCAGTGAAAGACAAAATTATTGTAGGCTTCAACCTGGAAGCCAAACTAATTAAGAGCCTTTTATGAACATGAATTTCTATTAATTGAATTACTTTTGCTATAGTAGCTATATTTGCTATAATAGTGCATTAGCTGGATTAATTAAAGCTTAGAGAAGTAGAATGAAGTGTGGAGTTTTCCTGAAAACTTAATTTAAGGAGCTCTAATCGTTCTCTACTCTCCATGCTTTATCTATGCCAGGGATGTGACGTTTAGTAAAAGACAGCTGGGGATCATCTAGCAAGTATTTGAAATCATACAAAAATAATTCACTTTTTTTATTATATTTGCAACAAACTTTAATCCTGAGCAAAGAGAAGAGATGCTTTGTACCAGATTTGTCTACGAGCTGCTTTCTATTTGCAGTCCCTGAACTCACAAAGGGATATGATTTGTACTACAAGCTTTAAATCAGTGCTGCAGGTTCCACCTGCAGATTAAACCGGCACCAGTACCGGATCTGCTGGTAACACGGACCAGTTTTTTGCTAGGATGTGTATTTCATGCTCATAAATTTAGAAGTGTTTTTGGAATAGCATTTCAGACTTGTCCTGGAATGACAGTGTAAATGAAAAAGACTGGGGCTTTTAAGGTGCTTAAGGATTTGAAAACCTTGTAATGAAAATGTTTGAAGCGGGTCTTGAATACTATTTTTGAAAAGCTTTTCATGTATTTTTTTTCTATAGTTGTTATCCAAGTTTTTACGGCTCATAATAGTCGCCCGTGGCACTCGCCCCACTTTGCAATAAGACTTGGCGGCCGCTGTTTTATGTCCACTTGATTTTTGAGGATTGCCAGAGCAGCCTCCCTCTGGATTGTGTTCATGTTGTGCAACAATGCAAGAGAACACAATCAGGAAAGCATTACATAGCTTTACCGTCTTCCAACCCACGCAGTTGAGAGAACACAGTATAGTGGGGTTTTATGGTAAAAAGTGTGTAGGAAGGATGTAGTGGTTCTGACAGAGGGGAGAGAGTAACGGAGAGTGAGCGAGGCGAGACAGTAAGGGAAAGCCCACTGTTGTTGTAACGGGCAGTTGTGTCATGTGCGGTAATGGAGTGGCGACAGCTGTCTCTACGTATGCCCCCCTCGTCCTCAGCTGTTGCCCTGCCCCATGGACAGCTGTTCCCCCCAACACACACACACACACACACACACACACACACACACACACACACACACACACACACACACACACACACACACACCGGACCAGGCTGCCAAAGGCCTTGTTTATCTGCCAGTGGGTGAAGGAGTGGTGGCTGTGACTCAGCTGATGATGAGGACGATGACGGCCTCACATAGGGAGATCCCCCCCTCTTGACCTATTTACAGTATGCCGCACCTGGCAGCATATCAATAGGAGTTAAAGTCCCGTTCATCATGTAATATTTATTAATATTGTGAAAGAAATCATATTCAGAATATATTTATGTGTAAGAAATTTGAAAGAATATCATGGGATTGTAAGAAATGTATATCTCTTGGCTAATTATTCACCCTTGTTACGCTTCTGGGGTTAGAAGAAGAACGCTACCTTGAAATTGGCACAGAAGTTGGCTTGCTGTTGGAAATCCATTCATCATTAGGATTACACCAATAAACAGCACATTACTCAA
This sequence comes from Eutrigla gurnardus, assembly GCF_963514095.1. Classification (NCBI taxonomy): domain Eukaryota; kingdom Metazoa; phylum Chordata; class Actinopteri; order Perciformes; family Triglidae; genus Eutrigla; species Eutrigla gurnardus. Next base: position 1,385,637 of record NC_139915.1, on the reverse strand, counting down.
GACTGGTTTGTTCAATTATTTCTTGCTGGTGCACGTGGGAGCCGGAGTCCCCGGGCTAATTTTTCACTGCCGAGGTTTGTGTCTCACTCACCTGGGAGGAAGATGATTTTTCATTTCCTCTTCCAAAGTCACTTTTAATAGTCTGTTAATACAAATCGGATTCATCCCAGGCTGTGAGTGTGAAGAAACAGGAAAACTCCAGGAAAGTTTAGTGAGATATTTTTCATTGGAAGGGATTAATGGCATCTATTCTAAACCGTTTCCTGAATTTAAGGCAGATGTTCATTTATGGACTGATCACACAGGCCTTGATTTGTAAAACCAAACAGTGAACATGTTTTAAAAAGCAAAAGAAAGAAACGTTGAACTTGAAATGTGATGTGCAGATGTGGATTCCTTTTCCTGCACTAATTTAACCATCAAATCAGCTTGATTTGCTTTCCTGTACTGGCCCATAGATTTCCTTGTTGGCTCAAATAAACGTGCAAAATCAAGCTAGCTAAAGGTTAATTGTAAAGTCAAATGCGGGGTATGTTGAGTGTCTCTGTATTTAAATGATGTGCTTCATTTGGAATTAAACAGAGCAAGAGCACAGCAGAATATTTGGCTTCATGAGGTTTATTCCAGATGTGTTTGCAGGAAACATTACATCACTTGTCAAATAGATGTTTGAATGACAAAAAAAAGAAAGAGAAATGGCAATGCTGGCAAATGTAGTGGAAGATTATTAACTTGATTGATGATTGGAATTTCCTTTATAAAATACCCTGATGGAGGCAATTCTTTGAATCACTCTGATGCCTTTGGAGACTCAAAGTTTCCAGCGAAGAGGAAGAGTGAAGCTAGCATCTAAAATCCGATCTCTCTTATTGTTCTCGGCCTCTCGAGGCTTCTCTTGATGTGCAGATGCAGTGTGCATTTCAGGGTGGAAGTGGGAATTAGATGAACCCTCCGCTGGCTGTTGTGTCAGGATGCAGTCCAGCCATCAGGAAGTGATGCAACTGAGAGACCAAAATATCCCCACACAGAACAACAAGAATGAGGAAACCAGGATGTCAGTGTGTTATGACGTTAGCGTATTTAGTGCATCGAGTGGAGCAGGATGGAGCTGCCGGCCATGTTGATATGAAACTGCATGGGAGGATTGCTGATGCTGATCTTTGTTGCGTCTCTTTCTCTCTACAGCAGGCAACCAGTGGCCCCGTGCCGGTGGACAGACCCCCTCCTCCCCAAATTATGAGAACTCTCTTCACTCACTGGTAAGCTCCCTGTCGGCCTCCGTCTTCTATGATGGATGCTCACTTTATACTCATATAAGACTGAGCAAGCATTTCAGGGAGATTCCTGTCTGCCAAATGTTTTGCTGAGGAAGGGGGGGTGGAGGGATAACCAATCTGAACAATACCTGTCCCTCGGGGCTTGCCATCTGTCCCCTACTCCGTGGGCCAGGATGGGGAAGACAGTTGGGGGATGGGTTTGGTTCAGCGGGCTGGTGTAAGGGTGGCAGCTGTTCGCTGAACAATCCCAAGGATTCCTTCGCTGCCATGCGAGCAGGGCTGCAGATCACCTTTCATCCAGCCTACTACCTGATGCTAATGTCAGGCCTTTATGTTTACTGCTGAGTGCTTAATTGTAGGTAAACATGTTGAATTATAGAGTACTTGGTTATTACAGAAACACAAACAGCTTTGGGTGATAAATACAAATGTAGCAATAAAGATAAATAATAGCAAACAAAATCCTTCCAGTTGTAAACTTGTCACAACGTCAAACAGCCAATTGCAGATGAAGAGGACAGCGATCTTCACCGTGGAGATGCTTCCTCCCACTTTGCCTCCAGCATTGTGTTGTTTCTTCATGGACACTAAAGACAAGTGAATGATGTAAATGGATGAAGATAACTTGAAAAGTAGCTGCTGATTAAAAAAAATGGGAAAAACCTGAATTTGTGTTGTATAATTATAATTATGTGTGGTATTTATATCTGTATACACTTCATTTTGTATGTTCTGGGTTTCTCTGACTAGGAGAGAAGGGCAGGTTTGACAGTGGGAAAAAAACATGAGTAGACTGAGCCTTATCAGTAATGATAAGCTTTCTGGCAGGTTGTCTAAAAAATGTATGGTCAGACGATGGTTTATTTATTTTATTAAAACACTGTCTTTTGAATATCAAAATTTGGAATTTACACAAAACACAAAGAAACTTTTGTGTGTTGTATTAATATAATGTGGAGGATGTATTTGTGTAATCCCCCCCCTACAAACTGAAAGCAAAAAGAGAAGAGACCAACAGGAAAGGGGTTATTAAATGTGAAAACATCCTTGCAAAAAGAATGGTCAGCATCTGTGTGCTTCCTTAAATCCTGCCCTTCGTATCTGTGTCTTTACAAAAACAATCTCCAGTGTGTTTCTGGTATTTATAGATCCTGATCTTTTTTCATAATCCTGTCTTATTCTTATTTGACTTTGCCAGAAAAACAGAGTTCATCAGCAGTTACATGAGCATCTCCAGGATGCCATGTCTTTCTTAAAGGATGTCTGCGAGGTACTCTTCCCGTAGAGACTCATATGTGTCCCATGCGTCTTTGCATTCCTCATGTTGTTTTTGACTTGCAGTCCACATACCTCACGTTGAAAGCCGTTTCATTGTTATTGCCTTTGTTGCCACATTGTCATGTAATCTCTTAGCTGTTCCAGTTTGCAGTAATCAGCTTATTCTTACATTTTAAATGGTAAATTAATGGTTGAAGCCCTCCATGATGTGCATGAACAGCAATGAAGGCATTTGTTGACTTTTACTGCTCAAGCTGAAACAGTTCAGTTGATCTTGCATTTGATTTGTCTTCTTTATCTTGTGTTTCAGACGTGTGTGTGTTGTTTTTTTCTTTTCAAGTCCACACCATACAATCAGCGTTTTCAATTTTTGTGCTAATGTGCTTATACTAAGCTGCTCTGTCCTTCTTTTTCTCTCTTCTCCCTCTGCCTAACCCTTCACTCCTCAATCCCTCGGTCTTCCCAGTCTCGGATGGAGGATCGTCTGGACAGACTGGACGATGCAATCCTTGTTCTGAGGAACCACGCAGTGGGCTCCACCGCCAGTCTGCCCAGCGACATACACAGTCTGCTGGGACAGGCGCAAAATGGGCCAATGGCAGCCCTCGGAGCAAACTTCCCTGCCTCTGCATTGGTTCCAAGTCGGACAGCAGCGATGGTAGGAGAACTTCACACGAGTTAATGTGTTTTCAGGATATTGCATAAAGTGAGGGAGAACATGTTGGTGTTGTTTCAGACTTCACAGTGTAAAAACTAGACGGTTGAATTTATCCTGACATATTTTCCATAAGTGTCATGGCTGGCCTAAGGCTCACCCTGTGCTTGAGACTGTATTCACACGGGTGAAAGAGAAATGAGAAAAACAGCCATAAAGGAGTGAAGTTCGGTGTTTGTTTGTCTTGCATTGAACGTCCTGAGAAACAGAAGAATGCAGGTTGCAGAATAAATCATCACTCTGAGCTGTTTCATTCTACACAGCCAAGAGATTTAAACACATCTGCAGGAGAAGTTTGTCCATCTGTAAACCAGAGGGGATAATAGAAATAATCGTTTTCACAAACAAACAAAAACAATGCTTTATCTGTTGGGTTCAGATTACATATCTGGAAAGATATTTAAAGTTCTTTGATGGAATTGGATATCCTTCCATGATTAGTATTTAGTTATATATTACTTCCAGATGAAAAACACTATCTACGGTACATTTGTACTTTTCATTATTAGATAAATTCCTCTTACAATTTCCAAAAGCCAATAATAATATCTTCATATTGCTCGTTTTGTCCAATGGATGCAAAAAGATTCAGTTCACTATCACATACGACAAAGTAAACTTGGAAACTGGAACTAGACAACATTAGGCATTTTTGGTCAAGTTAAATTATTAATCAATATATTATTGATCAATAATGGAAATAGCTGCTGATTGTTATTCTGTTGACTTGTAGATAAATTAGATAAATCTTGAGTAATCCAGTTTCCTGCGAACCCAGTCATTTTCTTCTGACTCCCATTTGAAATTGAGTGTATTTTTCAGATTTAGACATAAAGAAGCTGCCCTGTATTTAAGTCAAACTTTTAATCAGGATTTTTTATGTCCCTCTCTGGTCTGCGGCCTGAAATCTCCTCTGTCAACATGAATGTTTCTTGAATCCAGGAGACGTCTCTCGTCTCTTGTAAGGCTCTGTGTTTTCTGTCACGCTGGTGCTGAAGTTGTGGAGGCGGTTTTGTCCTCTAACAAGAATCTCCCTGTGGTTGTCAAAGGAGCTCAGTTTGATGTATTTGTTACAGAGAGAGTTGTGTTGACCGACTGTGAGATAGAACATACTGTGTCTGCGCTAACACAGCACTTCCTGTGTGGGAAGAAGTCCCCTCGGACAGAGCTAACCAGCCTCGGCACGGCACAGCCACAGCCTTTTTACCCCGACTGACACCCCACACTCTGCCCCCCCTCCCAGCCCTTTTCATCACTTCTTTTTAACAACCCAGGAAATCTGAATCGTTGGAAACGTGTGTCTGAACCCGTGGCCTCCACCCAAATAGAGCTCCTCAGCTGTATGGTAATCAGGCCCAGCCATGAAAATGGCAACGTTCTTTTCTTGCCAGGGCCCCGGCTTCCCTCCTCCTCCTCCAGACAAAGAGTTGTTTGGACACCTGTTGAGAGCACAGCGAAGATTAGCGTAGTGCTGAGGAAAGGGAGGGTCTCGGGGCGACGGGGTTAACAGAGGCCAACAGTGACTGGGGATCACATTCCTTTAAGAAAAGGAGGGGACACCCTCCACCCTGAGTGACGATTTCCCCGCCTATCCCTTGTTCTCAGAGGGGAAATCAAATAGCGGGAGAACATGTGGTGGACGTCAGCAAGAGGGGGATTTTGTTGTGCAACTCGATGGGAGTTTTTACGTTATGAATCTTCCAAATAAGAAGGAAATATTCAGACTATTGAGTGGGTTCAGCTCCACGTCCTTTGAAGCAGAACACAGAAGGATTTGTTTCATTTCAGACACAAGAAACAGATGTGTTGATAGTTGTGGTTATGGAGAGCCCAGCGTGAGAATGTCACAGCCCCCTTGGTTATGTATTCTACAACATACTACTGTGAAGCAAAGCACCCTCCAGTGTCAGAAACGACAGGTTGAATGAATTACGAAGTCCTGAATGCCTGATGTGCAAAATATTTATCCTGCATGTGAAAAGTTAAATCTTTCAAAATAGGATCCGATCTAAAGAGTTTAGAGTGCATTATGTGGCATGCACTGTTGAACATGTGAACACACGTATGTGGATCTGCCATTATACAGAATCTCATTGATGACCAACTTCCTTTTTAGATCTCCCATCTTAGCTTGTGTTAATCGCTCTTCTGTATAGTTTCATGCTTCATCGCCAGAGAACATTTGCTTCCTTTTGTCGACACTGACCATCCTGTCTGTGTTGCACTAGAGTGGTGCCCACGCTGACGACGCTGCCAGCCTGAACAACAGCCACGGGGGCCTCAGCAGCACCAGCTCCACATCCACCGCAGAGCTCCACCACCAACTGGAAACCTTCAGAGGTCCGACGCACCAACTCACTCTGATCGACTCACTGCTGACCGTTTGTGTGTGTGGTGTTTGACCTTTAGATGTACATTGTCTCCTTCAGGTCTTACCGCAGCATTGGCTGGCCATTTGCCTTCCGCCCTGGAGCTGAAGTTAGAGAAACAGGACAAGGATGACATCAACGATAACTTCTCCGCCGATGACAAGTCAGATGACGAGAACGACAGAAGAGATATGAGGACACCCAGAGCAGGCACGCGCACCAGGTAAGACGCATATTAATACACAACGACACGCAAAGTGAAATAATTCAGGGTTTGAATTTTGACATTCTATTTACTTTTGACATTTTTTAAAGATGTAACACACAAAGAGAGACCTGAGCAGTAGATATCAAATCTGTGACATTAATCTGTGAAGATGAATTATATATAAAAGTGAAAAAACTGTTACTATGGAGGCTTAGATATTGTTATTTTCAGTCGGAGAGAGAGAGACTTCCATTCTTCTTAGTTTAAACGTATGCTTGTTTTGTGTGGCGTGATTTTAACCGTCGAACAGTTCTTTCTCTCACAGTATCGAGGACGAGGACCTGAACCCGGAGCAGAAGGCCGAGCGCGAGCGCGAGAGGAGGATGGCCAACAACGCCCGCGAGCGCCTACGGGTGCGAGACATCAACGAGGCCTTCAAGGAGCTGGGTCGCATGTGCCAGCTGCACCTGAAAAGCGAGAAGCCCCAGACTAAACTGCTCATCCTCCATCAGGCGGTGGCTGTCATACTGAACCTGGAGCAGCAAGTCAGAGGTCAGTGTCCCGCTAATGAAAGCTTTGTTTTAAATACACCGCTATGGGATAAGTGAAGCCAGACAAATGTATTATTAACAGCTTAGTTGTTTTTACATCACCACTCAGGAAACTTCTGGGAAGTTGTGAAAGTGTGATAATATGCTGACTGAGCATTCTAAACCTGCATCTCATGAATTAATGCTTCATTCCTTCACTGAAACGCTGGATGTTCATTTCTATATATCTTCACTTATGATGCGGAACAATAAAAAGAAAGGGAGGAGATAAAACCTCTCACTGTTCTTATTGAAAGAAGAGAAGAAAAGTGAGAATTGCGTCCTCTCTGAACCAACAGAACGGAATCTGAACCCCAAAGCAGCCTGCCTTAAGAGGAGGGAGCAGGAGAAAGTGTCCGGGGGCTCCGGGGACGTCCATCAATCCCACACGGGGATCCATCCAGGCCTGAGCGACGCAGCCAACCCCATGGGCCACCTCTGAGCAGCAGACAGGTAAACTCACTGTTAGCCATGTTTATCCATCTTAGGATGCAAAGTCATTCACTCTGACTTTATGGCTTTCTCTTAACCGATGGAATCTGTTGTAATTGGTTTTAATTATTTAATCTTTACATTAGGATTGTATTTACTTATTTATTCTGTCTATCAAATAGTACAAATAAAAAAGACCATGAAAACGTCCTAAATTTAAAGGTGTCGTCTTCAGATTGCTTGTTTACCAACAGTCTAAACCCCGAAGATCTTCTATTTAGAATAGAATAGAATAGAATAGAATAGAATTTAAATGGGACGATACAGAGAATGTAACTGATGCTGTACAGAGAGTTTATAGCTAATGCTAATTTTCGACTCTTGTCCCTAGTTGGGCTACAAACCAATAAAAGTCTTTGGAGAAGCGAGGACAACATAATATTTGGTTATATTATAAACCACTGGTTGCAGATTTATTCACTGATTTAAATGGATTGATTGACTAGTTGTTTCAGATCTACTCAACAAGAATGAGGAAGGTTTTAAACCATCTGTTAATATTAGTTAGGTGTTTTGTACCTTGTGTGATTCCTGACCTCTGATCAGCGTCTTCCCTCCTCTCTCTCTCTCCAGATCAAAGTGATCCACATGGTTCCTGTCCCGTTTGAGTCGGTGACTCTGCTTCCCAGTAACAGACAGGACTCACAGTTTGTGACACCAATCGGAGGAGAAGCAAAACTACGAGACAAACACAATCCAATCCTAAAAGACTGAAGAAGATTCAAGCATCCAGCTCCCTTTGACCCGATTCCATCTGCAAATTTCTCCCACAAAGAGTCGTCTTCAGCACACGTCGCTGTCTGCAAGAAGTGTTGTTGCTTCTGAACAATCAGAGACTTCGCAATCTCCTCCGACCGTACGTGGAAATTGCCTCGTGCCTAAACTGAATTGACAAATGCATTGTAACAGCAACCGTTTATGTTTGTCCGTTTCTTTTATTTCCTTCTATTTATTACGGTATTGAGTTATAAAGTGTATGTCTAAAGGGAACGTTGAGCAAATTCAAAGAGAAGTATGCTGCTTTTCAGTTTATCTATAGTTTGCCAGTGTCACAATTCAAACGAGTGTCCGAAATGAGGGTAAAATATTTGGGATTTGAGATTAATTTATTGGCCATTCTAGAGGGATATTTTTTACCCGACTGAAAATGATTATTAGAAACAAAGATGACCCATTAAAAAAGAGGATATATTATTTATATTTATATTTTATTCGTTCTGCCACTGACCACGTGTGTTTTTGTGTAGTTTAGATCGTTTCCGTGCTACTGACCAGCAGAGTGACCGATCACATGAGCATGAACACCATTGTTTACAGCGGTGACAGGCGAAAGGCAAACTCTAGGTTTACTGAAAGCTCAGATGTAGTTGTGTTGTTTTTCCTCAGTAGTGAAAATATTTGCAAACCTTAGCATTCCCTGCATATTTTTAGTGTCTTAACTAAAAGAAAGGGGGTTTCATCGTCCTTCCCTTCGCCATATAGTGTTAAATATAAGCAGTGACATATTTCTACTTTGTTTAGCCTCCTGTCGTGGCTTGTTTTTGTCACCAGCTAATCGGACTCAGTTCGTTTGTAATAATAACCATAAAAAACGACGACGACCACACTTGTTCCTGGCCTGATGAACACATCGCTTCATTTTCTTTCTGTCGATTTCTCAAAACATTACATTTCAAGCTTCAGTTATGCTTATTTATCATGTAAAAATCATGTCTTTAGGCCTCCAGCATTATGACGTCCAGGTTCAGCAGATATAACTTTTACAGCATGATTTCATCCAATATACAAAGAGCCAGACTAGATATTTAATGCATTATGTTGAATATCGTAGAACCGTAGCACAATAACGAACAAAAACACTTTTTGGTTTAAAGACATCGTTCATGGCTTTAATTTGTTTTCCCTATCATTGTGCATGCTTTATGTCTGTCTTTGGTCCTAAGACTTGCTTTTTATTCCATTTATTTCTTTGTATGTTGTCTATCATTAACAGATCCTTCAGAATGACTATTCTGTACAAAAAAGGGACTTACATTAGAATCAAGGATGCCACACCAAGAGTTTACATTACATTTATGATTGTTTTTGTGAAGAAGAACATTAACATTAACCATTTGTTGTATTCTCTGACTGATTGTGGCCTTGTTCTTCAGTTCAGTATTCATGAGCTTGTGTTCATGTTGGCAGACTTTGATTGAGGCTGTAATGTTTGTCATCTGCTCTTTTTTCAAATGTCCTTTATGTTCTTCTTATATTTCTTTGCTCCTCTGTTTGCCAAGTTAGACTTTGCTGTATTCCAAGATCCTATCCCGTGTATAATATATGAGAAAAAAAGAAAAGCAAAAGAAAAAAAAAACAAACATTTGGCTTATTTTTCACTGTAGTTAGTCTTTTATACAATAATACTGTAAGAATATTTCTTGAATTCTAAATATTACTCTTTCTAGATTTTTGAAAGCAAAAGTTTTGAGTAAAAAGTTTCTTACTTTATTTTACTATATTAGATAGTAAAATGTATGGTTATTTACAATAGCCTGTCATCATTACAAGACATTTACAAATGGCATCTCAAGAAGCTAAATTGTTGCTCGTAGTCTTCGTACGAGCTCCAGATTCTAAAAGTGCGACCTCCATCGTATACTTCACTCTCTCATTGTTGATCGATAAACGATTAGTTCTTGTGTCAAATCAAAAGTTATTGTCGATGCACATCAAAAAAAAAATTGCGGCAGCGAGAATTTGAATTTTCTGTCTTTTTCAACAGAAAAACACAATGTATATAACATTTATGTTCCAATAAATGTGCCATCTTTTTTAAACCTGATTGTATGTGAATTTATTTATCCCACTGAGTGGGATGAACTTAGGAACATGGGGGTTAATTTAGACTTCCTTTTTTTTTTTTTTTTTTTAAAAGGCCACATTAGTGTTTATAGTGTGCAACTCATTTTTGAAAATAAAACCAGTGGACTATTGTAGTCTGTATGAAAAGTACTATGAATATCTGTTTCTATTTTTAATAAAGTAGATAGCAGCGTACCGTACATGTCCTACTTTCTTTTTCTACATCTAGATTCATGGAGGATGAAGAAGAAGAGCTACAGACAGGCCCTGTATTAAATTAAACTCCAGCAAACAGAAACAATCATGAATATTAATCAACAGGGGAACTTTTAATTAGTATTTTACTCATATTTAATATATCTTGGAACATAAACGGTTTAAATACATTTTATTTTACTGAGTTTTCACATCCATATTATAATGTTAATAATATAATATTATTAATAAATAATATATATTTAAAAAATAATTGGATGAACTGAAACTAGAGTGCAGGCATGACTTTGATGCAGCCATTATGAAACAACGAGCCGTGATTGTATTTCCTCATGAATATTGTGGTGAAGTTGACTGCAGTTCTCTGCTGCTTCGACTGAAGGGAAGAATCCCAGAAGTGTTGTGAAACTGCTGCTCTAAGCCTGGAGGACTGTTGTAGCGTAAATCTCAGACACCCGATACATCTGCAGAGAATTATCCTCATGCAGATGTGGGCGTGGGAGCACTCATCACGTCCTGTGAGCTCTGATTAAAGTTTTTCTGACAGCGTGACACACTGCCAACTGCTGATGCAACATAAATCATGCATGTCATTTTTCAATATTCCCCACGTCGGTGAGACAGAACATAGAGCGTTGGGCTGGTGGTGATGATGAGTGTGCATGTTTTCTGTAGGACTGGGACCATCATGTCTGAAGGCTGGCTTCCTGTCACGGCTGCTGGGCCAGCTGACAGAGTCCTTGGCTCACCTCCTTGAAACGCGACCAAAGAGCCTGCAGCTCCTCCTGCTCCCAACAGTAAGATCATCAGCCTCACCGCTGCACCAAACATTCTTCTTAACGTTGTGTTTTCAGCTTTTCCAATTAATTATTACATGGGTTTAACATGAGCTTTTCTCTGAAGGACTTTCATATTTCCCAAATCACAAGGTTCTTTTCCTGGAAACTTCTTCAAAGTTTCTACAAAATTACAGACCGGTTTAATAAGTGTTACCCTTTTTGTTTTTCTTTATTTGTCCCTTCATCTTCTCTGCATCGCGTGTTGTGGCTACAGAGACAGTTCATCAAAGTACAGTCAAATTAGTTTAGCAAATATAACGTAATATCTTTTCAGAGGAGTGTCAAGATGGATTTGTTGCTGCAGGAATGTTTGACCAGGAGTCCCACTGATTCTCTTCATCTATAATATATATATATATATATATATACTGTATACTAAATACTAGTTCAGGTGCAGCTTCTGAACCTGAGAGTTCTGGCTGCAAGATGTCACTGAGACACAAAAAGACAGACTTTCGGTCTGGATTGCTTCAGATGAGCAGAGTTAGAGGGTCTTCTGCATGTCTACAGGGCCTCATTGTCTCATATCTCTACATGGGCGTCGCCACCATATATTGAGGGGGGCGGGACTCCCCCACCTTTTAAAAAAAGTCGTTTGGACCCCCCCCCCCCCCCCCCCCCCCCATTGTTGTTAAAAATATAAGTGCATGACGGGTCTAATTTGTCCAGCTCTCACGATCAAATCCGTTCCACTTTATCAGAAAGAGAATACCCACAGCAATAGGAACACGCACACACACACACACACGCACACACACACGCACACACACACACACACACACACACACACACGCACACACACGCACACACACACGCACACACACACACACACACACACACACACACACACACACACACACGCATGCACACACACACACGCACACACACGCACACACACACACACACACACGCACACACACACACACACACACACACGCACACACACACACACACACACACACACACACACGCACGCACACACACACACGCACACACACACACACACACACACACACACACACACACGCACACACACACACACACACACACACACACACGCACACACACGCACACACACACACACACACACACACGCACACACACACACGCACACACACGCACACACACACACACACGCACACACACACACGCACACACACACACACACACACACACACACGCACACACACGCACACACACACACACACACACACACGCACACACACACACACACACACACACACAAGCACCAAAGGAAGTTTGCTTCTTGCAGCTACTTGGTCAACGAGTTGACGCCAGCAACATAGGCGGACTGGTCATATTTTAATTTCAGATGTGAAATCATGGACGTATGAAAACAGGTGACTGCCCCTCCCAACTTGGACTGCTCCACGTTTTGTTCAATGTGATTGGCTCAGCCTGACCCTCGGCCGGGTCACTGACTTCCCTCTGAAGTTACACAGAGAAAACCAAGATAAATGTTGAAGATAATTTAAGTAGCTGACGCCCCTGTATCTCTCTATGATACAATTACAGTGTCTTATAGACGACAATGATAGGAATAATAACAGTACATTGCCAAATGTAGTAGGGCGTAAAGGACACAAAAAGCCTCTGGGTGAGGGCTGTTGCTGAACCCAGTTTGGATATTTGTTTGTGTTTTAAAAGAAGGGAGGACGTTAAAATGATTGTTAATGTTGTTGGAGGAGTCTTTTTGTGGGGAACTATACGTAGCTCCTGGGCTGTGATCTTTGATGTAGTTTGCACCATCTTGTGCTGAGGTGTTGCACACATACACAGCTAATCCAAAGGTGAGGATGCTCTCAATACCAGCACGGTAAAATGGCATCATACCTTCTCCTGATGTTAATAGAAATGCTTCAGCTGTCCTAAAAAGAAAAAGTATTTGCTGAAAAGAAGAAAAAAGGAATTGTAATTTGTACTTCACCTGTTTTCTGACCATTAATAATGGTTTATCATTGACGTTTTCCTGTCACATTGATACAGATCCAGTTAAATTCTCATGCAATGTTCCAACATTGTTCCTGTCATAAATAAAAACGACATACAAGATTAAATTGAATGAGCTAGACGTGTGCCTTTTCCACATCTCTGGTGCATGTCAGTCGGGTTGATTTGCCGCTGGAAAGCCTGCAGTCCTTCTTTTAATCAGGATAAGACTGAGCTGTTTACTGAGCATGCCCAGAGGTCCCAGCTGTGGCACCTCGGTGGAGAACAGGGCTGTCTTTGTGTGCTGCTGTAACCCGGCATGGTGAACTGGGTTCAGATTAAAGGCTGCGGAGCTGCTCCCTCTCTCTCTGGACACCAGTCCTATTCTGCTACAGTGGCGAGGTTTATTACTGTACAACCTTGAGTTTATTGTTGCTTCAAAATCTCAGTGTGAGTCAGAATCAGCATTAAAACCTTTGTTATGTTCATCACTTGACTGAAGGAGGTGTGGATGAATATATATATATTTTATTTAATCTTTTTATTGAACATGTTCAAACAAATAATAATAAAATAAACTAAATAAAGTGAATGAGCAGTAAAAAGGAAAGCAAAAAAGAAAAACAAGCAAATGGGATCCTAAGCGATAAATACATGACTCAAATAATATAGTTCATGTTCAAAAGGGACAGGAAGAAGTTAAAAACTTACCTACCCCCTCTTATTTTTAATCATAAACAAATTAAAAATTCAGTCTAAATTTGATTTATATTTGGTACATCTACCATTAAACCATCCCATCGATCACTGCTCAGTCTTGTTTGCTTAGTCCTGGACTTCCCCTTAACACACACACACACACACACACACACACACACACACACACACACACACACACATACACACACACACACACACACATCCACACACACACACACACACACACACACACACACACACACACACACACACACACACACACACACACACACACACACACACACACCACTTGAGACCATAAACTAATGTTTACAATGTTTACTGAGATAATAAATCATATTTCAGGGTCATTTTCTCATAGACTTCTATTCTGCAATCAAAGGAGTCGCCCTCTGATGGACAGCAGAGAGAATGCAAGTTTAAGGCATTTCAGTGTTGGCTTTACTTTCATGAATCTGAGAGCTTGTCCTGCCTTCACCTCATGTCAGCTGGGATCCGTGACCCTGAGAATGCACTTACAGATACAGGATGGATGGATAATACTCTGTCTAAGTATCTGTACATCATCTGAAATGTTTTTTAAAAGTAAGTGTAAGTTTTCTTCATCCCACTTAGCATAACAACTCCTGTTTGATTGTACATTATAATGCTGGACTCCCGCCATCCTTGTGCATCACACAGGAAGCTCATATCTATGGTGATGTGTTCACTGCCCTCTCTGTAGGTACATGCATGCAGCAGAACCAGCAGCAGCAGCACCGGGTCTCATTAACTCCCCGCATCCAGGTCAGCCTTCTATCCACTAGATGACGCTCTCGGTGTTTAAAGACATGCAGCTGCAAATGGCGTGAATGCAGAGTGCATTTAATTAAACATCAGACTTCTTGAAGGGAGCACATTCATGTACAATTCTCCCAAAGCATTAAATCATTAATAAATCAATATCCATTAACGAACCTAAAGAGTGTAACTTGTTATTTTAACCTCCGACTATTTCTGAAACTTTCAGTAATAAATAAAGACTCATAACTCAAAATGTACGAGTTTTTTTTATGTATGTATTTGTTTTTATTATGTTGGTCCAGGTTCCCACAAGGGAATATTAAATTAGGCCTAGTATTTGCCTTAACGTGCCATTTAAATACAATTACCATTCATTTAATAACTCTCTGTGCTCACACAGGTCTCGCCTACAACTGGTGGTTTTTCTGGTTTCTGGGTCCAAACCGAGCCGGACCTGGACCTAGAAGAAGTCCTGCCGAGGCTCGAGGGAGGATTCGTGATGTAAAAGCACTGATCCCGGACCAGCCGACTGGTTTTTGGGGAGTGGGTGGGCGGGTTTGTGCGCTTGTTTTAGGAGGCGGAGCGGCCCGGAGGGTCGGGACTCGGGACGTCCTTCTGACTCCGTCCTGCTCTCTCTGCCACAAAACAACACACAACTAAATAAGTTATCCCGCGGTGGCGTCGGCTGGTTTATCTTTAAAAAATCAGACCAACGTAAACGTCATAATCTACGGTACGTGACCTCGGAGTGAAGCGACGCGGGTGAGTACGTCACGGCTGTGTTGCTCTGCTTTAATAACCGTTAAACTAAGAGGCGACACGGTGAGCAGAAACGGGAGGATTGAGGTGTAAACTTGATGAAGTTGTCGGTGAAGCTCAGCCTGCTGATTCCTGCCACCTGTTGCTCCGAGCGGCGATGCAACTAACTGCGGCAACTTCAAGTAGCGCCGTTTCTCCACCGCTCTTCCTCTTAAACGTCACTCAGACGTCGTTAAACGTCTTTAAACTGTGTTTGCGGCTCCGTTTAACCTGCAGTGAACTCGCCTTACGTAACTTTGTAACGAGTTCTCCTCCGGTTCACCTGTTCTCTATCTTTACGTTCACCTTCCAAGGTCGGCTTCTTAACTGATGTGTTTGTCCTCGCGGAGTCACGTGGCTCAGAGCGACTACAGACACGGTGTCTGGACTCAGAGAACCAGAGGAGATAAGCATCCGTTAGATCTCTGCAGGACCAGGGCCGTGAAGGCAGCACGGTGAGGGACAGATCACTGTAAGGTGTCCTCCTGCTGCTCTGGAAGACAATGGGAGGAAGACAAGCTGCACACTTGTTGGACACTAAGGATGACATGGTTGGCCTATTGTGTGTCTTCAGCTTTAATCTGGCCTCAACAGCACTGTCCCTACTCCTAACCCTAACCCTCCTGGACAGGACACCTCCATCCCTCCTGGACAGGACACTTGGCCTCCTACTCCCTCCTGTACAGGACACCTGGCCTCCTAACCCTCCTGGACAGGACACCTCCTTCCCTCTTGGACAGGACACCTCGGTCCCTCCTGGACAGGACATTTGGCCTCCTCCTTCCATCCTGGACAGGACACCTGGCCTCCTCCTTCCATCCTGTACAGGACATTTGGCCTCCTCCTTCCTTCCTGGAAAGGACATTTGGCCTCCTCCTTCCCTCCTGTACGGGACATTTGGCCTCCTTATTCCATCCTGTACAGGACACCTGGCCTCCTCCTTCCCTCCTCTACAGGACATTTGGCCTCCTCCTTCCTTCCTGGAAAGGACATTTGGCCTCCTCCTTCCATCCTGTACAGGACATTTGGCCTCCTCCTTCCCTCCTGTACAGGACATTTGGCCTCCTCCTTCCATCCTGTACAGGACACCTGACCTCCTCCTTCCCTCCTGTACAGGACATTTGGCCTCCTCCTTCCCTCCTGTACAGGACATTTGGCCTCCTCCTTCCCTCCTGTACAGGACACCTGGCCTCCTCCTTCCCTCCTGGACAGGACACCTGGCCTCCTCCTTCCCTCCTGTACAGGACACCTGGCCTCCTCCTTCCCTCCTGGACAGGACACCTGGCCTCCTCCTTCCCTCCTGGACAGGACACCTGGCCTCCTCCTTCCCTCCTGTACAGGACACCTGGCCTCCTCCTTCCCTCCTGGACAGGACACCTGGCCTCCTCCTTCCCTCCTGGACAGGACACCTGGCCTCCTCCTTCCCTCCTGGACAGGACACCTGGCCTCCTCCTTCCCTCCTGTACAGGACACCTGGCCTCCTCCTTCCCTCCTGTACAGGACACCTGGCCTCCTCCTTCCCTCCTCTACAGGACATTTGGCCTCCTCCTTCCCTCTTGGACAGGACACCTGGCCTCCTACTCCCTACTCTACAGACTGAAGAGTGGGAAGCTAACAAATTAATTAAAAAACCAGGATCAACTAATCAAAATACTCACGAGTCAGCAAATTACATACCAGACAAATCCTTATCATATTGATGCAAACCAATAAAATGAAACATCCAGTACTGACATAAATCTATCCTCCTCATTGATTTGTGTTTTTTGCAACTAATGCAACCCGACAAGACGTGTGCAACAAGTGTTCATCGTCTCTCAGTGAGGGCCGGACAGTACAGCGATATGACATAGATATTGTGATGTGTGACTAGATATTATCTTAGATTTTAATTACTGTAATATGGCATACGTGATGTTTTTCCCTGGTTTTCCTGGTTTAAAAGGCTGCATTACAGTAAAGTGGTGTCATTTTCTTACCCAGGTGTTTAATATCCACCTACTCATTATTATTCATCTCATCTTGTAAATATTTAGTAAAAGCACTAAAAGTCATCTACAATATCATGACACAATATGGATATTCAAGTATTTGGTAAAGGAATACTGTGATCTCTCCAAACCCATCATCGTGGTCTACTTTTACCAAATGTGTCTCATTTCAGGCGTCTGTGATGTATCCTTTGTTGTCTTATCAGTCCTTCTTCCAGCCCGTCTTTGTGTCGTAGCGTCAGGTAGAATGGGATGCTATCAGCAAGGCAAACAGGAACCTGTTCAAAGCCCATTGTCCAGGGAAACACGTGTTGGCTGCTGATGCCTTTGTTTTCACTGGCTTCCCAGGTGTAAAGAGCCTTCAGCAGCTCACTTTAATATTTGTACACAATTTAATGTTTATTGCCTGCTGTGTTCTCACGGTGCTGCAAATCTGTCCACCCTAGACGAGCCTGCAGTTGTTATAAATGTGACAAAAGTCAACCGGTTGCTCTCTTTTCACAGAGTGTGGGCTGCAAATTATCAAGGATCAATTACACAATGTATATGCACACACCCACACACACATACATAGTGTAAAGCTCCCACATTTCTCTCCGGTCCGACTGACTCATTCAAGTGTTTTTCTGCAGTTAACACCTTTCTCTTCACTTCTTTAACCTGAATTCTTTGTCATGCATGACAAACAGTCATTTTCGATGGGCCATACCTGTTAGTCACGCACCTGTTAGGCTTCTCTAAACAGTACCTGGCTCATTTTGACAAGAATGTGGCTGATGTTGACTCATAGTTTCAGAGATAATATGGGTTCAGAGATGTTACAAGCCACACAGGGAGCTTATTGTCTCATCATTTTTTAGTCAGAGCATATTAGCTGAGCGGATCGACAGGAAAGATCTCCGTGGAGAGAAACCGGAACATTAAGACTCGTGTAAAACAAGAAAACTAATGAAAGCGGACGACATAATTAAATGCATGGAGGCTTTAATGTTTCATTAGTGGCTGAGTGTGGAAACGGGGAAACATTTGTTGATATTACGGAGTTATGCGTCTCATCTTTGACTAATAAACCTGTCTGAATCTTTGCTCACAGAGGTGGACCAGCTGATCCAGGGAGAGGGATTTACTTTCCTTTTACATTCCTGATGGAGTCATACCGAGTGACTGGCATTCCTAACAGCGGACCACAGCGGGGCCACGCTCAGCTGTCCCGCCCCTCCAGGCCCCACAGCAATGGAGCTGGTACATACGGCCTCAGCATCCGGGTCCAGGGTATAGACGGACACCCATACGTGGTTCTCAACAACCAAGACAGGGCTCCTCAATCCTTTCTGGACCCAAACAGTAACGGGTACATCGACACAGAGGGCTCGTTTATTGAGAACTACCAGGAGTATGATTTCAGGGGAGGAAAGGAGGCCGGATCCAACAGCCCCTTCATGGATTACAGGTCTCAGAAGATGATGCATCACGCCGCGCCTCAAAATGGAAACGCAGATTCACTCGGAAAGAAACCATCCTCCCTTCTTAACTTTCAGAAGCACCCTGAGATCCTGCAGCCATATGATCCAGAGAACAACTCCCTTGGCCATGATGCTTTCCACGGCCTGCCTTCAAGGCCTCTGTCTGAGAGCGGGAACCAACACCAGAGTGTCCCTTCTAAATCTGCCGCACATGTGCCATCCAACGCCAAGGCATCAAGCCTGGACCGGAATAAATCTCCTGTGCAGCAAGAGAAAAGGCAACTTCCGTCCCAGAGTGAGACAGTGGTTCATCCTAAACCAAGGTCACAGCCCCAGCCTCAGGCCCGGCCACAAGTGGCTCAGCCGCAATCACAACCTCGTCTCTCCAACCTGAATCCACCTGAGACCAAGCCAGGCTCCAAGGCTCAGCAGCAACCGGCGACTCAGACCCAGACCGTGTCGAGTCCCACGAGTGAGCAAAGCAAGACATCATGCCGTTCCCCCACTTCTATGAGCAGCACCAACTCCAGCCTGGAGCGCACCCGCCGTGAGCCCGACGTCCTTCCTCTACGCAGGACTGACTCCAGCGGTCCGGTTCTCCAGTCTACGTCCCGTTCCCGCCACTCCTCCACATCCTCCACCTCCAAGGCTCTGCTGGAGGAACAGATGGAGGCCCTATACGCGGACACCATCAACCGCCACGAGAACCGCCGCTACATCCCTTTCCTCCCGGGTTCAGGCAGAGACATCGACACAGGCTCCATTCCTGGTGTGGACGAGCTCATCGAGAAGTTCGACGGCAAAGATGGCAGCCCCCAGCGCCGGGGCAGGGCGGGCCGCAGGAACAGGATCAACCCGGAGGACAGGAAACGCTCACGCAGCGTGGATAGCGCCTTCGGCCTGCGAGGCGGCTCTAGCTACGTGGATGGGTTCAGCAACCAGCGAGGCACGTCGACGGAGCACGTCCTGCGGCCCTCGCAGCTCCGACTGCAGAAAACAGCTGGCAGCCAGGACTCCTGGCTCACGGCTGTAGATGATAAGGGCGACGCCAGGGCTTCGTCGCGGGTCACCAGTGCACCCGGCTCCCCCCAGAGCACCATCTCTAAAGGTGCAGGCACCATACAGGGCTACAGAAAGCCACAGACTCGCACCTCTTCACTCCCATTCAAGAGTAAAGAGAGTGAGGAGAGTGCCTCCTCGGCTGGAAAGGTCTCAACAACGTCGCTTTCGACATCGCTATCTAGGCCTTCTTCCACCGCAGACAACAAGGCCGGTACAGAGGCAGACGTTCAGGTAAATGGCAACGCATTATGACCTGTCTCTTTTTATACTTCAGCTATAATAATAATAGATGATCGCCTGTCTGTCTTCTCAAAATGAGAATCTGTAGGAGCAGAATGCCTCTTTGGCTTTTGTTAATATCTCTTATTTCACTAAGAGCTCATTTCCTGTCATTTCCAGGCTACACCTGATATTCTGAAAGGTCAACAGGAGCTTTCACAACAAACACACGAGGAGACAGCTAAACAAATTTTGTTCAGTTACCTGAAGGATGGGTGAGTTATCTGGTCTGTTCATACTTCTTTTTCAGCTGTTTTTGCTCATATTGGTGAAACTCTTCTGGTCTTAATCCCATGGCTGTTAGTTGAATCGTGAACTGAGCATATTGTTTTACTCTAAAGCCCTAATCCAGTATTGCGCCATAAGGCAATGCATCACGTAGGAAGAGGCTGTTCTGTGTTTGTTGGACTGTTTGTGATAAAACGTGAGGAATGTGCCCATCTTACCCTCCCATCCAGGCTGTGAGAGATCCAGCTGTTTGGACTTTGTTTGCTTGCAGAATCCCACTTTCTTGCTCTGCTTTCTCTTTGCTGCAGCGTGAAAATGTTCTGTTTGCTTCTGTAATCAGACACTGTCCAGGGGAGGCATGCTGGGTTAAAAGGTTAAATGCAGTTCAGGTTTTAAGTGACCCAAATATGGTGGTTTATGCATTCTTTACAGTATTTTAACTTATAGTAGCAAATCACTGGCAATAATTGTTTTTTGGGAACGTAGAAGTGAAACACGAATGTGAAAGTACTCTTTCAGATTTTACAGTTAGAACCAGATTGCATGTTTCTTCAGCTCTTGCATGTGCAGCAATATAATGTAGAAAGAGGGCAGGAAACTGCTTGGGTGTGTCGGGCCACAGGTCAGGAGTTACAGGACAAAGGAAAGGAAACACAGATGGAAGTGCTGGGGCTGAAACTGAGCTACATTCCCAAGGCCTCCGAAGACAAACATTCACCAACAGGGGTTAGAAAGGTTTAATGAAAATCATCTGTTTTGAGGAGAAGAGAGGTTTTGGGGGGGCTTGACTGTCTGTGTGAGCCATGTAATTTATTGAAATAATGCATCACTGCTGTCATGCAAACGTGGTGTAACTCCAGTTTTGTGAATTCTGATCTTTTCACTTCAACTGGAGGATTAATCATTCTTGTGTTTAAAAAAAATCCTCCCAAACGTCTGGCGATAAACTCAGAAATGCTCAATGATTAATGCAAGCTTTCTCAGCTTCAGAAAAATGTTTTTTTTTGGTTCAGGAAGGTTTTCACTGACAAGAATAATACTGTCAATAGCTTACACATTGTTATCTTTTAGATATCAGACATAAACTATGTTAGATCAGAGAGAACGGGGCTGAGGCAGAAAATATGTGGGTGTGGCTGTTTTTCTATCCAGATGCTGTCAATCCAGGCTTCTTAAAACACATTTTTTGTTTCAATATGTAATGTGTTGACCATGATTGTTTCCTATATCATAAATATTAAAATATATATTACGAGGTGATGAAATAAGACTCCATTATGCTGCCCATATGTTGGATTCTTCCGTTTGATGCTCTGGTGCCTCGTAGTTCATTAGACGGGTGTAATGAAGCTGTTTGTGCCGTGGGGTGACACATCAAAGCAGCGTGATCCTTCATGACCCTTTCTAAGCCGGGAAGTTCTTACTCTGTTCCCAGAACCGTCTGGAATTAATCCCTGATCCCCCAAACACGGAGAAAAGATGTTGTTTTTTACCTTTTAATAGCCTGTGTGTGTGTGTGTGTGTGTGTCTCTCTGTGTGTGTGTGTGTGTGTGTCTCTGTTTGTATGTGTGTGTCTCTCTGTGTGTGTGTGTGTGTGTGTGTCTCTCTGTGTGTGTGTGTGTGTGTGTGTGTGTGTGTGTGTGTGTGTGTGTGTGTGTGTGTGTGTGTGTGTGTGTGTGTGTGTGTGTGTGTGTGTGTGTGTGTGTGTGTGTGTGTGTGTGTGTGTGTGTGTGTGTGTGTGTGTGTGTGTGTGTGTGTGTGTGTGTGTGTGTGTGTGTGTGTGTGTGTCCTCAGAAGCACTGATACCGATGAAACGACGAAGAGAAAGGTCAACCTGGTCTTTGAGAAGATCCAGACGTTGAAGTCTCGGGCCACGGCGAGCACACAAGGCGACAACAAAGTAAGACATTGTTATATCGATGCAACTAACCCTTAAAGTGCACTATAATCTCTGCAATCTTTACATCTTTTTATATTCAAATCATAAACTTGGGCTTGTAAAAGTGCACTTTTCCCTTCATATAGATATCTACTTGTGAACGCTGCAAACTTAGTTGTGCTGACATGAATTTAGTAAATTCTCCTTTTACATCCTGTTTGATTCAAAGCATATTTATGGAACCTTTTAAACTGTGTGTTTCTCTGAGGCTTAGCAGAAACTAGAATAGCATTTACCTAATAACCGTGTGCTGATTCCATAGTCCAGATATTCAGCTTGTGATTGAACCCTAAAACATCTGTCTTCGTCTGTCAGACCGTGGACTTTGCTGCACAGACCAAAGCTTTGCAGGAGCAAAACGATGAACTGGGGAAAGAAATGGCCAAACTGAAGAGACAACTTGAGGACCAAACCACGGTAACGACGGTCTTAGCTGGCACTGTGCCGGTTTATTTCCTAACTTGTTGTTTGAGAATATCCTAAAGAGATGACTACTGGTCTTCTATCAAAGGTGCATCATAAACAACCTTTTCAGCTTCTTGAAAACCTGTAATTCTGCAGTGAGTTGGTGTTCTAATACAGTTAGTGGGAATTGTAAACACTGTTATTTGCTATGCATTTAGTTTAAGATAATTTTTACAACATGCTCATCTTCGACTCAAACGGACCCTGATTTTAAAAAAATGACCACTTTGTCATTTTTTAGCAAACAAGTGCAGGAGGTTCAAAACTGAAATGTCAACATTAATATGTGTGTTTGACCAACAGAAGAATCAGGCTGACAAGAAGACGGTAGCAGGTCTGAAGGAGCTGCAGCAGGAGCTGGAGCGGAGTACGGAGGCATGCAAGCGCCTGAAGGAAAAACTAGCCAAAACGGAGGTGGAGCTCCAGACCACGGTGGAAGAGTACGTTCAGTCACAGTTCTGGAGGATGACGGGTGATCAGCGAAGAGTAATCAATGTTGTGATGACTTTATTCATTCATAAATTAAGGCCAGTATGTTTTAACTTCTGCTGAACTTGGTGGGAAGTGGCTGGTTTGGTTTAGCGCCCGTTTCTGATGGAAGTGTTGTGGTGGGAAGCTGTTGAGGGATCCTGATCTTGTCGCTGCACTATTGACCCCTGCTGTTTAGTTGAGGATCTTACATAGAGGCAGCTGGGAACAAGGACTTTATGCCCTCCTGGTGAGATGAAGAATCGGTGTATTAGAAGAACCATGTTGCTGTTAAAACCTTCCCCAGCTCATAGAATAATAATAATAATAATAATAACTATTAGATGAGTTGTCAACAGCTTTATTCTTCTTTAAATCCAGGTTTCAGTTTTCAGTTTCACATTTACTGTGTTTGTTTCTCAGGATGACTGGAGCAACTTCAAACGTCATTCGGTCTACTTTTACAGCAGCAACGTAACTTTACTGTGTGGTGATTTGTTTGAGGCGTCTCTCATCACTTATCACCCCCCCCCCTTCAGTGTCGATATAGAGGCAGTTTACACATGATGGGTTTGCCATCGTTCAGGTATTCATTTGAAGCCCTGTGTTCTGTCGGCTTCACATGAAGACTCGGTGCAGGTGTGTGAGTCCTGTACTGTGTGTGGTGGTGACATGTCACATGGTTTGTCAGGCTATTCCAGGTGAAGATGGAGAGAGAGCAGCACCAGACGGAGATCAGAGACCTGCAGGACCAGCTGTCTGAGATGCACGACGAGCTGGACTCGGCCAAGAAGTCGGCTGCAGATGACGAGAAGGACATCATCATGGCGGTAATGCAGTCATCGTTGTTGTAGAGAAGAGGAGAACCTCAACCAAAACCACCGTGATAGTTAAACGCTGCCTCGTAAACCAGGATGCTACAGTATAAACTCATTGTTGTTACTGATTATTTCCAAAAGTGGTTGCAGTGATAAACGTCTGTGTAACCAAAGACGAGAGCAAACTGAAGAGTCAAAGTTTGCAGGTCAACTTCAGTCCCATTCTGCAAATTCTCAAATGAAAAAAAAGTGACCAAACCGTCTACCTTTTTTTCTGCAGGACATGATGCAACTGAAGTTGGAGATGCAGGAAGTTCTTCTGGCCAAGGAGGAGCTGGAGGAGGTGCTGAGGAGGCGAGAGAGGGAGCTGACGGCTCTGAAAGGAGCTCTGAAGGAGGAAGTGGCTGCCCATGATCAGGAGGTGGACAAGATGAAGGAGCAGTATGAGAAGGAAATTAGTCGACTGCAGTCGTCTTTGGTGGAGGCCAAGCAGGTAATCGGCCTTGTTTACTCCTCTCTCCTCCAGTTTGACTCCCTGTGTGCCCTCCTCCTCCTCCTCCTCTGTGCTTTCACCTTCCCCCACACCAGAAACACACCCTGTCACAGTGTCCAGATAAGCAGCACATCAGGGGGTGTGTGTGTGTGTGTGTGTGTGTGTGTGTGTGTGTGTGTGTGTGTGTGTGTGTGTGTGTGTGTGTGTGTGTGTGTGTGTGTGTGTGTGTGTGTGTGTGTGTGTGTGTGTGTGTGTGTGTGTGTGTGTGTGTGTGTGTGTGTGTGTGTGTGTGTGTGTGTGTGTGTGTGTGTGTGTGTGTGTGTGTGTGTGTGTGTGTGTGTGTGTGTGTGTGTGTGTGTGTGTGTGTGTGTGTGTGTGTGTAGAGGCGTTGTTTATCGTCTCCACTGCATTTTGAGAGATGTTGAATTTCCTCATGTTCATGCTGATGACAAGATAGCTGTTGATTTTTCAATATTTACAGAGTTCTTCTCACATTTCTCTTAACCCTTTAAGTTCTGTTTATACTTCAACATGCATGATTTCATAACGTGACAAGCAGCTGGTTTTGTGCAGATCTGCTGTTTTTCATGATTTGGTTTAAACATCCCCGTTCATAAACAAACCATCGCCATGGGGATGGATATGCACCTACAGCAGTGTGAAGCTGAACACTTGTTCTTTTGGAATGACGCACGTGGAAACACTGGAGTTGCATCAACAGAGCAAACTGATAAAATGAAGCCGTGTGTGAGAGTTAAATGTAGCCTGTCATCATTTTTCATGGGAAGTCTTTCTCGCCAGTCGAGTGTGGAGGCGTTATCTCGGCCTGTTCCTCTACGGACGAACGTTTTACAGGAAGAATGATGTTTGATCGTAACATTAATCAGTGTGACATATTTAGGAGTTGCCTTACTGGAAAGGTCGACATTGTAGCTTATTAAGCCTCAGTTAAAAGCACGTATTTACTCAGTTTTTACTGCATTCCATTATTTCAGAGGGAATGATTAGAATCACATTTCTTCAGAGCGGGGGGAGGGTTGTTGTTGCAACATGGAGGAAGGTGAGTTCAGATGAGACGAGCAGCAGGCCGTGACTGAAGACGTATTGTTTTCAGGCTGTGTTGCTGGTGTGTCCTGTTTGTCTCAAAGAGTGGAAGCGCTCCTTGTTCTCGGCTTCCTGCAGGTCTGCTGGGGGTCCGGCGGAGCTCTGCAGCAACGTCTATGAGGACATTTCCCTTTGTGGAAACCGAGGCAGCGCTCCCCCGAGGGAGCATGTCGTCGGGGGTTCACCCTCCGTGCTTTGTGAACACTTGACGAGATGAAGTCATTGTTTGTTTTCTCTTTTGAGCTCTAAAAGAGTTTGCACTCGTTTATGTCCTTGAATGAATGTTCGGTCCTCAGGATGCACTTTGTAGATTAGAAGATTTATGATGCAGAAACATGAACTGGTATTCATATATACACGGTTAGCTATTTATAAATGCTGTTTATGTCATGTCTGAGAATAAGATCTGACAGGTTGGCATATAAAGGACATATAGGTTAAATCACTCTGTAATCTACAAAATAAGCATATAGAAAGCATGTTGGTAATAAATGACATGGTTTAAGGAATGAGAATACAGTGTGATGGGTCAGAATAGTCAGCTAAATATCAAAATAAAGCCTTAAGTCTCATGTACGCTCCTGCTTCTTCTACGACAAAGAGAGCCCGATTGAACTCATCTTTTATTTATTTTTTTGTGCCCCATCTCCAACCAGCCAAAGGCCTTTGAGCGGCTGAC
This sequence comes from Eutrigla gurnardus, assembly GCF_963514095.1. NCBI lineage: Eukaryota > Metazoa > Chordata > Actinopteri > Perciformes > Triglidae > Eutrigla > Eutrigla gurnardus. Next base: position 1,359,569 of record NC_139915.1, on the reverse strand, counting down.
ATTTGGGTTGACTAGAGCAGCCGATGCCGAAGAATGTGAGAAACTGGAGCACTGAGTTGCTCTGCATTCTAGTTAATTGCAGTGGCAAGCCATCACTAATCTAATGAGCGGCCGTTCCTGAGCTGCGTCGTATCCTCTTCTTTTCTGTGCCCTGAAAGAGTTGGGGAGGGGGGGTGTAATTGCGGACCCTCAGCCGATAATGAATGATGAGTTTGTTTCGCACAATAATAGCAGCGGGGGTTGGGACGGGCTGAGTAAGTGGGTCAGTGTGCTGTAGAAAGGGGATGCGTGGCTGACCCCCTGAAAGGAGCGGGGGCCTGTTTTGTGTCTTCAATTGAAAGCTGCATTGTGTTTCATTGAGCTGAAATCTGTGGAATTTTATCGAGGTTGGTCATACTTACTTGAGAAAATATGAGTTTTCTTCTTTTTTTTGGAAGTTTTACTTGCCTGATTACTTATGCGGCTGCAACAAAAGCTGCCTGCACACTTGGAAGTGGACTCGTTCATGTCAGCTTTGCTGGTATGCAAAAAATGTGGAAATATGAGGTGCCGTGAGTAGAGAGCAGGGTCTGTTCCTGTGAATGTCAGGGTGGAAGTGGAGACTGTGCACCCTGCGGTCCTCCCCCTTTAGCCTGGCTCTTTGACATGCACCCGCCTGGACCTTTTCCCCCATTTGTGTCTCTTCAGGGTGCTGGAGTTGCATCTCCATCCCCACAGTGCTCCGGATTCTCGGTGTCGGAGGCTTTAATAGGTCTCGGCTGTCCTCTCCCTGCCGGTAAACGGTAAAGACAGAGCCTTGTGCTTATCACACCTACAGCCCCGGGCTCTGTGTGTAACACGGCCATACGGTTATCTCGCTCTCATCTGTAAACCTCCATCCCAAATGCTGCATCTTTTCATTCCCCAACGCCACAGTTTCCACAGCGCAGCGATCTCCTGCACACCTAAACGCAGTTAATTTCCCGGCCTGTATCTCGGCCGGCCCCTCCGACTAATCTCCACCAGTGTGTGAACCCGAAGTCTCACTGTCTGATCATCAAACTTAACGCGGACCGGAGAAGATATCCCCCTCAGGCTTGTTTTGAAAGCAAAGGCTCCGGCGTGAGTCTGTGCGTTTGATGATAGCGCTGTATTTCTGAGCGGAGCTTTAGGAGCTGATTTAGCAGGCGACTGGGAAGAGGAGGAAGGAAGTGATGGAGAGTTTCTGGATCTTGACTTCATCTCGATGGCAAGGAATTAGCCAATTATCCTTGTTGGCCTTTGAAATAGCTTTATTGATAACTATACTGTGGCTCAGGTGGTAGAGCGGGTTGGCCAATGTTCGGAGGGTCGGCAGTTCGATCCCCGCCCTTGTGTCATGGTTGTTGTGTCCTTGAGGAAGACACTTCACCCAGCTTGCCTTGTATGAATGTGTATGACTGCTGTATGTCAGTCTGCCCCAGGTAGTTTACCACCACAGGTATGACTGTGTGTGAATGAATGGAACCTGTCAGAGGGCTTTGAGTGTCTTGAAAAGCACCATTCAAATCCAATCCATTATTATTAATTTAATTTATAGATTGATGACATTAAAGTCCCAGTCGGCAACATGTGTTTGATCATATTCACTGAAGCCGATACTACGCTCCGATAGAACAACATAAATAATCTGGTTTTAGAAAAAAAGCGTGCCTCTACGTGCACGTAGAGCCTGTTGTTTGTGTCCGGATCATCCTGTCCAATCAGCACGCAGGGCTGTGTTCTGCACACACAGAGCCCCTCCCCCCTCGGATCGTTCCACTATCACAGGGGGGAGGCGGAGGGAAGTAACAACAAGCTTCCAATTCCTGGTTAAAAACCCAAACGAGGAGGTCCAAAACAACCAAGGAAAATAAAACACCGGTGGAAAATAAAGAAAAAAAGAAAGATGGCGACGGTGCCCGTGATAAAACCAGAGTCAACATCGGACCCGCGTTTCAAAGGTGGCGTGATCTAAGGGATTTCAAAGGGCACGGAGTCGAGGGGAAGGAGCTCGGTGGTCGTGGGGGAGGAGCTCGGTGGTCGTGGGGGAGGAGCTCGTGGTCGTGGGGGAGGAGCCTGAGAGTTGGAAACATTAAAAATCTGACAGAGTGCCCTCCATCTGCTGGACTTGCCCACTGGGACTTTAACAATCTAAAAAAAATGAGAATGAAATCCAACAGCAGTCAGAAAAGGTTTGGCTCAGAAAGTCCCGTCTGTGTGAAAGCAGGCAGCGGCTGGATTTGAGTGTTTGTTGTTCCTTTCCCTCACTGCCTGCCACTAATCTGCTAAAACAACTCTCAGGTATCAAGTTAAATACACCAACCATCCACTCGTGGTTCAGAGCTTCCATCCATCACTGCTTCTAAACCCAGGCTTTTCCTGTGAACTCGGAGGCGATTGTTTATTTTTCACTTGGGTTCACATGGTTGTTTTTTATGTCCTGTCTTCTTGTAATCCACATGACCATGAAATAATGACTCAGAATCTGGCAGTCTGTTGACATCTTCAATGACATGTTGATTGTGGATTTGTAACTCCGCCAGCTGACCAGTTCTGATGATGGATTTTGGACGTGACTGTGAACGTGTGAGCTGAGGTCTCCATGTTTGAGTTGTTAGTTTCGTGTGGATTTGGGCGTTTCTGTTCTTGCTCACAAGTTTATTCAATCCATGTCTTTTGGCCTCTGCTGTGGAAAACTGGAACAGGAGTGTTCTCCCCTCTTTGCCTTTCTGCCCAGACCTTACCAAGCGTTTGAGTTTTCACCCAGGATGCTGGTGGAGGATTGAATCGGCACAGTGGAGCCTGAGTCTTGAGGCTTTAGTTTAATAAATACTAATGGTTTTAAAGATCTTTGCTGAATATTTTACAGAAAGAAAAGGTTATAGATTAGATGATCCTATACTTTTTCATATACAGAAACCCAGAAGAAGAAGTTGTGTACATCAACGGGCCCAGTTCGATCTCGCCCCAGTAATCCCCAAAAATAAGATTTAATGCTAATACTTATCAGTCTCTTTAGAAGAGTCAGGGAGTGAAAAACTCGTAAAGATCATGAGATCATGGAGAACCTGAGGGCTGCATCTCCAGATAGTGTGTTCACCTTTTCTGATGAAAATCTTACAAGCGAGGTGCACGGTGATGAAGGCATCAAAACGTTGTCATATCTTATAGCCACGCCCTCAAATGTACAGAGACACTAGGTGATTTTTTTTAAGGGAGAAATGTCCTTTTTTCTACATCTAATATCAGAACCATCTTGCGGAGCATCTGCTTGGTCACAGTCTTAGTCTCTATGAAGTCTTAGCAAGCTTAACGTTTGCACAGAGGCTCTTTTAAAAGCTGGTTTCTGTTTCCAGTTCTCTGGGGACAAGAAGAGATTTGATTACGGCCCTCTGTCCACCAGAGAGCTGCCCGTGCTTCTCAGCTGCCACATTTTAATTTCTACTTCAATCCTTCCTTTCAGTCCGTGACAGGCCTTCTGTTCCACTTCAGGTCTGGGTCCCTTCTTTAATGAGGAATGTATTCGTAACACACACTTTGTGCTGGCAAAGCAAATTGAGACTCCCCCCCGCCACTGCTTCTCCTGATATGAGGGTTCAGCTCAGATAATGTGACACCGTACAGTACATGACCTGTACGCTGACCTTGTACACTTTTATTAAGATGTTTTTTTGATTTGTAGCCCCTTTTGGCAAAGACAACAAAGGAATCTAACTTGACACAATGAGGCTACATCACTTTAGCTGTCAAAAAGCTCAAATCCACGATAAGTAAAAAACAGGATCAGTGACATTTTATCTCCAGTTACCAAAAGCAGCTGATTGGCCAATAAACCTAAAAGACATGTCTGCAACACTCTGCCGCAGGCCGACGCGTACAAAGGCTCATTATTGTCTTTTAGACTGAAGTACAACTAGAAACATTGTGGTGATTACTCCACTCCTTTAAACGTTATTGGGTAACATCTTCCTCACGTGCAGGCTGAGTGTCCGAGTTAAGAAGGGTGATGGAGTCTAGAGATGGTGGTGTGGAGCTTATGATTTTACTTATTTAGAAAAACATCATACAGACTAGTTTGAGGGGTGAGAATCTTTGGCTTCACTTCGATTAACGATACAGTAGTTGTCGATTCGATTTGAAGGAAAATCTTTTTATTTTGTAAAGATTCGATTCGATTCAGTAACTTTTAACCAAAATTCTATATCCATGAAATAAACATGCAATAATGCCAGTGAGACTGTATTCTTCTGAAAGGTGAAAAAATAAACCACAGAATTACTTATTTAACATATTTATTCTATAAAAAAAAGTAGTCCTGCATAATATTTTATGCTGAATACAAAAATGTCAGTTATTTTTAACATTATTCAATAGACTACATGCTGGCAGGGGAGAGAGTGTCTTAAAGGTATTAAAACATTAATCATAAGTAAGAATCACGATTCATCCGATTAAATGCATTTATATCGATTATTGGTGAAGCCAAAACGATTCATTCTATTTATTTATTTTAGCAGATCGGTTTAGTTGAATCGGTAGGACTGACAATCGATGAAATGATGCATCGATGAATCGTTCTATTGGTTTGTGATGAAGATGAGCTTTGACAGCACAGGGAAGAAGAAAATTCACCCGTTTGTAACAAAAAGTAAAAGTGTGATAAATGTAACGTATCATTATTGTTGTTGTGCACCAAATCCCAGGTAGTGTGTTTTTGCAGCTGCTGTCACATTTGAAGCGTATTGTTGCGCTGCATGTTATAGTGTTGCACCATTCTGTTGGGTTTTGTGGAACAAATGTTTTCCCAGTTTGCCAGATGGTGCGCTGGAGGAAGTCATATGGAAAAGAATCCCTCCGATATGTTTGTCTTCAAAAAGGAAAACAAAGCTCAGCAGCGAGTAAAAACACATCGGGGATGGGGGAGAAATGACAACACGCTAGCAGCTGGCGTTGTGGAAAATGTCTTGGATCGGAGGAACGGACGGTTTGTTTGCAGGAGTTCTGAATGATATTTAGGCTTCACATTCTCAAAGTGGGTCCCTCAGTGTCGAACTTAGTTATTTATATCTCAAATGTTTCTATGAAAGCTTGTATTCAGGATTCAGGAGTTTATTTATATACTATATATAATACTATATACTTTTTATTTAAACATTTTAAACATTTTACAAAACATTTCCTGACATATGACTTTGAAAATGTGTGATAGACAGATGTACAGTAGAATGAGTTAAACTAAGAGTAAATAAATTATAAAATGAATAAATAAATGAAAAGGGGAGAGAAGGAGGGGGGAATATATAATAGGATTGCGAGTTTAAATGGCGTTAATACTTGAATACCGGTATACAGTTTATACAAATCTGGACTTTAACTAAGGCAGGAAACAATCTACACTTTAGGTCGTAGCTGGTTTATTGCAGCTGTATTTATCTTTGGACTGCAGCTCTTTTGTTACGCTGGAAGGTTTTTTTGGTGTGAATAACCGACCGAGCCAAGACTTCACCACAGCACACGACGAGGACACACACTTCACCTCGGGGTTGGCGACGCGCTTCAAAGAGTGCACAATGTTAGTTAATATGCAACAGTATGCAAACACTTTGAGCACACATGAGAGACCAAGTCAAACTTTGAGTGTCGGGGGTTAGTGGTGTGATATTAGATCATGTTCTCTATCATATTTTCACTAACACTGAAGTCAGAGTGTGTCGTTGGCCGCTTTGTTAAAGTTGCTTTTAAAGAGGCGATTAAGAATCGTGTTATGGACAAATTAAACAAATCATCGTCTAATAGCTGATAAAGTGATTGTTGGTGCTAATCCTTCAGTGGTTGTAAGGTCATCTGTAATAACACTTTAATACTTTTATTGAACCATTTAACTTCCTGTAGGAGCGTACATGAACAGAATCAAGTCAGTGAAGCGGGGCCGCTGTGGCTCGGAGGTAGAGCGAGTCGTCCTCCATTTGACGGTTCGAATCCCGGCTCCTCCAGTCTGCATGCTGAAGTGTCCTTGGGCAAAATACTGAACCCCCAATTGCTGGCGTGTGAATGTGTATGAATGAGTTAGATCCTGATGTGCAGGTGGCTCATCTGCCATCAGGGTATGAATGTGTGTGAACGGGTAAAAGTGACGGAACGTAGTGTGTGTGAAGCACCTTGAGTAGCTAGTTAGCTAGAAAAGCACTATATAAATCCACTGTATGGGATAATTAATCGTTAATAGCAATATTAATGGGGATTGTAATATGAGTCGTGATATTAATGTTGTCTTATAACGTAAGAAAAGTTGACGTTAATGTTTGATTCATTACATCATTTTCTTTGATGTAGTTTTCATTTTGATGTAATCTTACTTTGCTTGGGAAGGATGGGCTGGCATTAGTTCAGAGTCTCCGGTCCGACGGCCCACTGTGTGGCTGGCCAGAACTCCAGTTATTCTTATTTCCACCTGCCCATCTGACCCTTTTGTTGTTTTGGTCCAGGTTTAGTTATTTTTGTTAGGAAACAATAAATCATTGTTTGCGTTTGAACCTGGTTTTGTTGTTATGTTATTGGCCTTTGTGGCGTTTTGACTTGGTGGCCATAACATGTGTAAGACACACTCATGATGTTACGATTAACGACGTCATGATTAAAATCGCCCCATCAGAGAGCTGCAGGAGGGAGAGTGTAATAAAAAGGAGGCTACCGTCACGCGTCCCTCCCCTCCCCTTCCTCTGGGTTCAGCAGGGTCTCCCTCTTTCTGGCCGGGTGGCTTTGCTCATGTCTGTAAGTGGTGTGACCCGGTGTGGGAAGTGGGGCATGTTGTTAAAATGGAGCGCCGACAGAGTTAATGCTCTGTTATTGTACTGGACAACTTTGATACGTGAGTTTTCAAAGCAACACGAGTGGAGCTTCTGTAACCCGACATACCGCCAGAGACCTGATCCTGGTCTCGGCCCAGACTGCAGACGCATCAGTCCAGAAACCTGCAAATGGGATTCTTCAGTCAGTTCCCAGTTGATGAATGTGGACCATGCTAAGATGTTGAGTTGATGATGATTTATCTTATTTTTTTGCGACTGTTACTGTAAATTCTTAGACTATTTGATTTCTATGTGTTGTCTCACATTAATTGTAATTAGTCTGACTACTCCAGAGAGTTGTTAACTCTGTATTTGTACGTGGTTGTAAATGTCCCAGTCAGGCAGAGATGAGGGCGGGTCCGTGGGAACAGGTCTAACTGGCCTGCTCCCACTGAAGCAGGGCGGCACCCGTCACCTTTCCAGAGCAGGAGGTGCGTTTATTCACAGGTGATGACGACGACACCAGTTGATCAACCAGCAGCACCTTTCAACTTTGTCACAAAGAGCATTATGGGTGAAGAGTAGTAGACTTTGGATTTCAGCAGAAAGTACATTTTGCATTTGTAAATAAGTAACCGCCTTCCAAACGTCCTGTAAATGCCCAGCGACACTAACTACTAACTAGTCACTGCAGCGCTGTAGCTCACCAAACGATACACGTTCGCCTTCTGCTATTAAAACGACATCGACAATCTGCTGTGATAACTTGTTTCTTTGTGCGTTTTAAAAGAGGCACGTGAATGTTTTTTTTTCTTCTTCGGATCCATCAATGTCAAAGGAAGGAACCCATAATTCATGAGTTCCTCTTCCTGGTGACACGTATGTCATGCGGGTTCTGCTGGAGAGAATAACAAACCAGTTTCCAGTCCTACTGTTTGTGTTGATGCATTTTCTTGTGTGTCACCAGCTGGGTTACAACTGTCGTTGATTCTGCAGAAGGGTGTGTGTGTGTGTGTGTGTGTGTGTGTGTGCACGCGTGTTGTAGATGTTCATGCTTTTGTGCAACACACACATGCAGTGACGCTGTTGGATGTGCAGAATGATCAGTATCACCTTGTTTATTTCATTTCATATTTAGTGTAATCAATAACTATAGATAGATATGATCTTTTGTTGGAGCTCACTGTACTGGGAGGAAAACAGGAAATGACCCAACCTGTTTCTGAACATTCCACCTCCAAGTCCCTGTCGTTGACTGAAGCGTGTCATTGCAAACCTGTTATCTTTCTTACTGATTGAGTCGTGTGGTTGCTGTCACTTCTCTTTGTCTCAGTCTCCTGTTGCACAAACATTCTTATTTCCGTCTGTCTCCAGCACAACCCTCCACCCTGAAACACCTCCATTCATACATTTAGGCACAGGAAGAGCTAAAAAAACCCTCCCCTTTAACTCAGTCAAAGAACGATCTCATCACAGTATATCAGGTTGGAAGATGTTGAATCTAGCGACACAGGAGACCGACTGGTCTGGCTTTCATGCCTGCTGACTTTGTGTGGTCCTCCATCAACAGAGGCTAATGGACGCTCAGATTTAGGTGCTTTTATTAGGAAGTGTGAGAGAATTACAGGAGAACACTGTTATTCAGAGTCTCCACGGCAACAAAGGCTCACCGAGTGCTTCAGATGGCTTTTTGTTGTGCATGAAGCGTTTGAGAGAGTCTCAACTGTTCCACCATGCATCATTGTTCCACTTTCTGTCGAGTGTCACAGACTCCTGCTTCCTTTGAACCCAAGCCTCGTGTCTCGTTCTCGTCTGCAGAGCAGCGCAGCAGTGGTCCGGGAGAAGGCCGACGTGGAGGCAGCCAAGGGTGCAGTGGAGGGCCAGGCAGGACGGCTGAGCCTGGAGGCCGAGCGGCTGCGCAGGCGGGCGCAAGAGCTGGAAAATGAGGTGGCCAAACTCAACCGCATCGTCGACGAGGCCAAGCTGCAGGAGAGCAGGCAGGGGGACAAAGCTGGCCGGCTGGAGGTGAGAGGTCAAGATGCATGAGGGGACACGGTCACAGAACCGCTGGTGGTTTTATTACTGGTGTACTTCTACACTGGCACCGTATTTATGGTCATATATGTGCAAAAAAACTAAAAATCTTTCTTTCTATTTTTACATCAAAATCCATTTTTTTTTCTTCCTGGAAATCAAAATATGACTCGTGTTTCCATCAGCTAGTTCCAAACAATATAATTATGACCTCCATCCTCCAGAGAGAGAAAAGGCAGCTGGAAGAATCATTGGCTGAAATTAAGGAGCAAGAAGAGGAGGTGTCGCGTGCCAATCGAGCACTGACCATCCGGTTGGAGGATGTCCAGGTGAGAGCAGCAACACCTCGGCTGCATAAACCTAACCCTAACCCTATGAGAAATTTAATTTGGATGGTCGGACGCCTTTTAAAACTGTGTCCTTCTGCAGAGGAACTTCTCCAAACTGAGCGCTGAACACAAGAACTTGGAGGAGATGTTCGAGGACGAGAAGATACAGAAGGAACAATTCAAGCACATGAAGAACGGCATGGAGGATGAGAGGAAGCTGCTGGACAGAACCGTGGAGAAGCTTCAGAAGGAGGTGAGTGTGGTGTGAGCTTCATCCCGGCAGGCGGCACAGGTGTAGAGTTTCTCAGATGGCAGCCTCCAATTTGGTAAAATGTGTTTATTTATCTTTGAGTCAAAGGAATTTTGAGACTAGTTTAAATGACTAGTTCTTAACGAGTGAGTTATTTAACACAATGCAGAAACACAAAACTGTATTTTACTGTTGAAGATGAAAAATTAAGCACAGAAATGAGACACTCGTAGTGAAAGCTAGGAGAACGTTTCATTTCATCATCTTGGTTGAAAATGCCAAGTGGTTCTGACCCCACACGGCCTTCATCTCTGCAGTAAGAATGCCTGAAGTACCTTTTCTTTTCTGAGACCACTGAAGTCTTTTTTTTAATGAAGGGATTCTGAAGGCTTCAGGTTGGATTTGTGGATTCATTGCTTTGTTCCCTTGCATTTCTTCCCGTCTCGCCTTGTTCTCTACCTCACTGTGGCTACAGATGAATGACATTGTGGTGGCGTCCCAGTCGTCCACTCTGGAGCTTCAGGAGCAGATTGATATTTATAAAGAGAACAACCGTCGGGAGCTGACTGATCTTCAGAAGCTTCTGAAGGAGCGAGGACAGGAGCTGGAAACGTGCCTGCTGGCGACCCAAACCCTGCAGGAAGAGGTACGGAGGGCTCATCAGCCTGCTCTGATGTCACGGCCACAGATTGGAACGCTGACGCTGCTTTCATGGTCAGAGTGGTCAAATCGAGGCCATCATTAGTCAGCCCGACTCAGCAGTTGACGAGCCATTGTTTTCACTCAACCAGTCTGACCCCTCCCACAAATACCCTCCTTACCTGATGTCATCACTCAGCATTTCTGCTTCCTGCTGTCCTCTCAAACCCAAAACATAATATTAAAGTGGAGCCGTTGAGCTGAGTAGAGCCGTGGAAAATCCCTGTTGTTTATTTATCTTCATTCAGAATTAAAAGGGAAAATTCCTTTAATAAAGGATGGATGTGTGGCCGTTACAACATAAGGCTGCATTGTTTGCATTGAATTCATCCTTGTCGGCACTTCAGAATGCTAGGAATGTTGAGGAACAGATGAATGTGAATAATGGATGTTAGAAAGAGGGGAGCTTGTGTTATGTATGAATCAAATATTTATTTAAGGAGGTAGGGTAGTTGAGATTATATGACGGTGCCCACACAGAAAGGAGTGAGTTCAGTGAAAGTGGAAATGCTTCAGGACACACGAACAAAGTATGGTTATTCTCATCTGGCTTATTAGACGTATCCATCTGAAATAAGGAACAATAAAGAAAATAAACATACAAATACACTAATAATACATAGTTCATATTTCCCATCATTTCAAGAATGTGTCCTTTTGCAGTCTAATAGAAAAAGTAATTCTTTACACCCTGAAAATAACATGAATGATGATAATCCAATCATCCTGTATGGGTATTTCCCCTCATGGTGCAAATGCAGGGTCTCCAGTCAAAGGCAGACCTCAAACCATTATAAGAAGGGTTTTCAAATGTTCCCTGAGGTAGTGAATGCATTCTAACTAACCATTCAAACACTATGTCTGTAAAAACCTTCTTAATCCAGGTTTTATCAGCTGATCTAAAACTCTTTCTAGCAAAGAAAAAAGAGTATTGACATTTCTTTCTAACTATCTACAGGAAACTGCAGTCATGACGTTCAGCCTTTATTTGACATGCATTACATGCTGCCACTCGGTTTCATACAGACTTACTGCTCTGGATGTTCCTGGGCTTTCAGCATGTGTATATGTAGGACATAGTCAGCATCCCTTCTCCCTGTCTACATCCAGCTGCTGCACAGGAAGAGGAGGATGTCACTGTTGTGATATCATTGTTGTTAAAGCTGTGCTGGCAGGATTCACATCCTACTCCTCCACCTCTCCTGAGAAACTGGAGGCTCTGGACTGGGTCTAGTGAGTCCAGTTTTCCAGCTTCCCTCCATCTCCACCCATGTGATCTTGGCAGACTACCACTAACATTACAAGTGTAGGCCACTTTCACAGTTCTCCCTTGAAAGTCTTTCTTTTCAAGAGAGGCCTGAAGGCGGGTTTCCCTCCCACAGTCTGCTTTATTATTTATTGAATTAATGCAGTCATGTATGTGTTTCTTTGTGAGGATGTACAATTATCCCATTACACGTAATGTCTTTGTGTGCTCAAATTTAAGTGTTTACATGATGAAATGTGTAATAATTCTGCACCAATGGCCAAATATTTGTTCTGGGTTACATGATGATTTCTTATTGTCTTAGCATTAAAGTCCCGGTCGGCAAGTCTGGCAGATGGAGGGCACTCTGTCAGATTCTGAATGTTTCCAACTCTCAGGCTCCTCCCCCACGACCACCGAGCTCCTCCCCCACGACCACCGAGCTCCTCCCCCTCGACCACCTAGGCTAGTTAAGACAAGAAGCAAGATGACATATTGAACAGAGAGATATCAGATATATTCATCACATCGCTGAGGGTCCTTTAAAGGAGTCATCACCTGGAAATCGCAATTTCTCTTGTTAAAACATGCATATCTGTGTTTGACCTCAGTTGAAACTTGCCTGAAAGGCTGGAGTTTGAAAGTGGCGCCGTTTTTTCGCTTCTGCTCTTTTTCCGAACAGGAATAGCACACAAGGGTGTGCATTCCTAAAGCACGAGATTTTGATTCTGCGCCTTCGGTGACGTCACCGTGGCGGCTACTTGCATAAGCCCACCCCTCTTTCACCACCCAACCCCGCCCCGTCCGCTACCTGAAATCGCCGAAGCGCCGCCATTATGTTTTGGAGTCTGCATGCAGGCAAGCCCCCCCGGCTCTGTCCTTCATGCGGCGAATCAACGCGCGCCTCATTACATATTATACAATGCACATCCGGACCAGTCAAAACCTCGCGCGTAATCTCGCGTGATAAAATCGCGGTACGAAAAAGGGTCAGAACAAGCTCAATGTTTGATTAAAAATTTTTTTTTTTTTTCTAATAAGTTTTACGAATTGATCCAAAGCGATCCAAGGGGGGCTGGATACGTATAAAACCAGGTGATGACTCCTTTAATGAGACACTGAATCTCTACGAGACCAGATTCACTGACCTCCAGGGGTCGAATACTGTATAAAGATGTGGTCTGGGTATTTATACAGGGTAACCAATAAGAGTATGTCGATTCGTTCCCTTTTAGTTGTCACACCGGGAGGAGGACCTGCGGCAGTGTCGGAGGGAGCGAGACGATGCCTTGCTCAGGGAGACGACCCTGGAGAAGAAGTTTCATGACCTGGAGGTGGAGACCGAGACCAAGGCCCACGCTAAAGATGAGAAAACCCGACACATCAAACTCTTGGAGGTGCATAATGATGTCAATTAAAGCCACTGATGAAGGTTTTGCCAGCCTCATGACAATCATTTAGGATACTGGAACATCTCAGTATACCTCGGTGGTGATGTGCATGATTAATAAGTGGAAACAGATTTGGATAGCAACACTCACTGACTGTATGGATGTTTCTGTTTGCAGGAAAGGGTCTTACAGCTGGAGATGGACCTGGATGAAGAGCGTCAGAGCGGAGACCAGCTGATGAACAGGATAGACCGAGGAAGAGAGCAGGTTAACACATTCTCATTAGTGCTTTTGAGCTGCTGTCTATGTGTACTTTAGTTCACACTGATGTGTGTCTCCATCTCAACCTGTAAATGATATCCAGATCTCCCGTTGTCTTCCACCTCTAACATCATGAACGCAATCACTGCTCTGAATGAAACACATGATCTCCAGGCAAATATCGTTCAGAGTCAATTCACGTGGTTTATATGCAGGATGATGGGTTATTGTATCAGCGTGTGTGTGTCCTTATATAAGTATCCACACTACAAACTTCCCAGTTTGTTTCTGGTCTGTTTAAAGTGGATGGATTATTGCCTCGTAAGATGATCTTGCATAATCATTCAGGTTGGCCGCCTGCCAGCGGGGTCTAGGAGTGCCGATCCAATTTTCATGCATCAGTCACAAAAGATCCCTCTTAATGCGCCGCTCGAGCCAAAATATATGAGCTGCCAAATGTCTCAGGTTTTCAGGCTGTGGAGTTCACTCGGAAATTACATTCAGTAACTTCATCTTGAGAACAAAACCAGTTCCAAGTCAGTTTGTTTTACATCCTTGCAAGCAAATGCTTTGGTTTTCCTTCCTCCCCGGTAAAGCTGCTGATGGAGTACGACTTACCTCAAGTACATGTGCTCTTAGATTGTTTGTTCACAGGAAAGTGCTGACTAATCAGAGGGAGGATGTTGATTCTGGAGTTTTTGGAATAACACGGCTGTATTGCAGCCCTCCTGATTTTATGTAAATGCAAGTTGTCTTGTGTCTTATGGGGGACCTTTCGGCAGTCCGGCGGATGGAGGGCACTCTGTCAGATTCTGAATGTTTCCAACTCTCAGGCTCCTCCCCCACGACCACCGAGCTCCTCCCCCTCGACTTCGTGCCCTTTGAACTCCCTTAGATCACGCCACCTTTGAAACGCGGGTCCGATGTTGACTGGTTTTATCACGGGCACCGTCGCCATCTTTCTTTTTGTCCTTCTTTTCCACCGGTGTTTTCTTCTCCTTGGTTGTTTTGGACCTCCTCGTTTGGGTTTTTAACCAGGAATTGGAAGCTTGTTGCTACTTCCCTCCACCTCCCCCCTGTGATAGTGGAACGACCCGAGGGGGGAGGGGCTCTGTGTGTGCACCAGATGATTTATGTTGTTCTATCGGAGCGTAGTGTCGGCTTCAGTGAATATGATCAAACAAATGTTGCCGACTGGGACTTGAACCAATAAAACTATGAGATCCAAACACAGGCCTGTAAAGCTTGTAATATGCGTAGAGACATCAAGAGCGGCTTAGTGTAGTTGAGTATTTAAAACCTCCTTAAATGGTTTCCGCTTTTTAAAAAATTCCTGGCAGCGAGAAGAGAGTGGCGCTGTGACAAAGTGGCATTGGTTCAGCGTGAAGCTGAGGTGGGTTGTCAAGGCAACGCTGCAGCTTTGTGCAGTCACAGTGGAGAGCGTTTTGCTTGTGGTGTGTGTACGTATGTGCGGAGGAGAGGGGGGGGATGCATGGCTATGGGATGGAGGGCTGCTGGGGTTGCAGCAGGAGGAACACCTGCGTCTCTCCTGGCACCAGGTGCTCCTCTCCTGTCTAAATGAGAGTAATCTCCCCTCTCCTCTCCCGCCGTCTTTCACAAAGCAGATTAGTTTCGCTGTATGTTCCAGTCTGCTGATTCAGCTCCCTCAAGCACCGTGCTGGGTGCACCAGTTATAGGGCCCATCGTTCATCAGAGCAGCCCACTGTCACCCGCTAATTGGCATAAAATATCACCAATTCCAAACTCCCCTCACAAAGAAAGAACCATCACGGCAGTATCGATTCTCTTTTCATCCTTTCTTCTTTTGAAGCAGACTATCAGAGAGCAGTCGTGTTCACGCCGTAAGGCCTCGGCGAGTAGATATACGACGACACCAGATTACCATCGAAGGAATAGTATGACATTTGGGAAAATATGCTTATATTAAGTGGATGAGAAGATCGATGTATACCCCTTCATATCTGTCTGTTCAATAACAGGCTGGTAGCCACTTATCTTAGGTTAGCATGAAGACTGGATACAGCCTGGTAGCAAATTATTAATATTCAATCAGCCCATGTAATACCACAACGACAAATCCATGTTAATCAGTGAGCGTCAGGGTACTGGATTGTGTATTTCCTTTGCCATGGTAGCTGTTGACCCCTGTTTCCAGCCTTTATGCCAAGTTAAACCAGCCATTAATGGTAGATCCATACTAATATATACTAATATGTGCAGACATGAGTCTTTAAGCCCACAGCTATTTTTCTTTTCTTTTTTTTTTTTTACATAAACTGCCGTCAGTTATTTAAAAATCTATATATTTCAGTACAACCCTGTGTCACACGACATGAAGATTTAAACCAAAAGTGGAATGCAGCCAAACACGCAGAACCAGCTCACCAATTAACCGAGGCCGTTTCAGCATTAACTCTTGTTTAGCGCTGTGAGTCACTGAGAGCTGCAGTGGTTGCTGATAATAAGTGTGTGGGACGGTGGCGATGACGCTGTCTGGACTCGGCTTGACAGGTGGAGCAGATGAGGAATGAACTCCTGCAGGAGAGGGCTAGCAGACAGGACCTGGAGTGTGACAAGATGGCTCTGGAGAGACAGGTACACACTCTGTCTGGAGGAAAACAGCTTCACACTGTGTTCCTCTACCAGAGCAAAGCACCCACTCATTCCATTCATACGTCTTTTTGTCATTTTCATCTGAGTTCCATCCATTCTCACATCTGTTTCCAATCCATATTGTTTTGCATTGATACTATGGTGATGGTAATATGGCAGTAAACATACATTTGCCTGGTTGTGCGCCTCACTACTTCTCCCTTCATGACCTCTCTAGTCTAAAGACCTGAAGAGCAGAGTGTCTCATTTAGAGGGCTCCCACAAGTCCAACAAGGATGGGCTGGTAGCCCAGCTGGAGGACCGCCTGCAGGAGCTGGAGGGGAGGCTAGAGGGGGAGGAAAGGTGAGTCGGAAGCCCCCATGGGGAATAGAGATGAGGTGTGCTGGAGTCAGGGTGAAGGAAGGGGAACCTTTTAGGGGGTAAAGTCGACTGAAAAGTAGAGAGTTCACACTCGGACACGGATGGATTTGGGCTACAATGTTTGAACTTATATAGAAGAAGCAAAACTTTTTAAGAAGATCAATTGGAATTTAAACTATACAGTGACTTGAATATATCTTATTCTGATAAATAATCCAGCTGTGGGTAATCAAACCTTGTAGGGACTCTATCCAGCTCTGAATGTAAGTCAGACGATGTGCTGCACTTTGACACAGTGTGTGCCGTTTGATGATGCATCGCTGTGTTTCAGGGAGCGTGCCAACCTGCAGCTGGTGAACCGCAGACTGGAGAGGAAGGTAAAAGAAATGATGATGCAAGGTGAAGAAGAACACCACACAATGCAAGATCAAAAGGACCAAGTATGTAACACTCACTCTCATTAAACCTAATTTACTACTTGAGTGAATAGTTTCAGTGTGACATGTGTGTTGATCCGTGTTGAACCCGGTTCATCCTGTGCCTGTTGGTTCTTCTTGCAGTTGAATCTGCGTGTGAAGTCCTTCAAACGGCAGATGGATGAGGCTGAAGAGGAGATCGACCGACTGGAACACAGCAAGAAGAAGCTTCAGAGAGACCTGGATGAGCAGCTGGAGGCCAACGAGCAGCTCCAGAGTCAGCTCAAAGCTCTGCGAAGTGAGATCAGGTAAAGGAATACGTAGTTTGTCATCCAGAACAGACCAACATGAGAAAAAGCTTTAAAAGTAACACAAAGACATTCTCAGTGTCCTCGTTCTAATATTGCTCCGTGTCATCCAGGCGTAAGAGCACCTCTGCACCTCTGCTCAACACGCTGGACGACGACGACGACGATGACATCAGCACTGATGGGGAGACGTACTTCAGCTCGTCGTTGGGGTACAAGCGCTCCTCGAGTCAGGACAACATCTTGTCCACCTTCGCTTTGTAGACAAAGGCTGAGGTTGTGGATCAAGCTGCTTCGTAAACATCACGTTGGGCCAAACAGCTGCAGGTCTTTGAAGAGAACAGATGCATATTTTACACCCAAACATCTGTGTGATTAATTCTGAATACAAACCCGATGTCTGCAAATTCTCTCAGTATTATTTGAGCAGCTCTGAGATGAACGTTTAGAGTCCCGTAGAAATGAACTGTATATACTGTTTAATTTGGTAATTTTACATTCCTGCGTTGAGTCTTTGTCACTTCTTTTCTGAGTGAACAAAGGATTCCAGATGTTTCTTCTAGCGTTAGTTAGCTTGAAAACGCACTGTTTGATGCACTGTAAATCAATGCTACCAGTACTGCCTTCGTGAACAATATGAGGTTACTAACCCTCAGTTTTTTATGCCTATCAAGTATAATAAATCTCCATACAATATCTGAATATTCCTTTTTATATCATTCAGTCAAATTAAATATATTTACCTTTTTTTCTCTTTTGCTTTTTTATGAATGAAGATCAAATCTGAGTATATGAAGTGCTGAGTGCCAGGTTTTTTTTATTATTATTATTTATTCATGGTTTAATACACACAATCCTGGCTCATCGAGGGTTTTAGGGTTGTTGACAGTGAATGAGGGATTTGTACACATCCATTTTTATACAGTTTTATATGGTTTGATACAAATAATAGTTCCATGAAAATATCCTCAACAGGCGATTTTAACGCAGGTCAATCTCGATATTAGTGACGCCACAGTATTGCTTCTACGTCGACTGGAAAACGCTGCTTCGTGACCATTCTTAATCAAACTTTGTGTCTTTACTGTGATTGTTGGTTCTGAATCCGACTTACAGCACCGAACAAAGCCAGATCCTTCTAGACTGGAAACACTTTGATTGAACTTTTGCTTCTGGTGGTTTCCCTCCTGATTGGGGCGGTGTTGATACTGAACATGGATTAACTGTTTAACCTCATACATAATGTTTTCCACTGTGCGACGCCTTGTACATGTGCAGGCCTCCTTGAACTGGATTAGGGACTTTCTTCGGATGAGAAACTGACAATCTGAGGTTTTGCTACACTGATATTTTGCACTGTTTGTTGGCTTTGTGCTGAATATTCCCCAGTGTGACGCCTGTGGAGGGAGTGGATGGAGTTGAATCGCTGCCACTATCTCTCTGTACACATTAGTACGTTGTTAAATCCTGCTGAGACTAAAATAAAGTTACTTCCACTTACTCTCACATGCTTTTTCCTTGTTGAATAATTCCTGCCAACTGATTTCATGTAAAGCTTTCTTCCAGACATTAAGAGGTATAAAAATACAGAATACTAATTTAAATAATTCATTGTCATGTTTTTTTCCACAAAAACTTTGAATACCTTGAAAAATCTACTTTCTCCTCCATTGAAAAAACTATTTTAATATTCATTCATTCAAACATTTCGATATAATTCATTTTAGTATCCAGTTAAAGTAAAATTAACATTTTACTTTAACTGTTTTGAGGCAGGTTATCTGATCCGTCTAGTGATCGTTGTACACTGACTTCATTCCTCTGATAACGTCTCTGTGGGGTCAAAGCAGCTGTGTCAACAGCGGCCCTTTACCTTTCATTCATATAGATAGTTGTATTTGTCGTCGTACAGCGAAATACAACGAAACTCCGTTTGGCAGTTTCACTCCGAAGCAGCGATAAAAGACTCCACATGTACACATATCAATAAATAGCATAGGAAAAAATAAAATAAATACGAGTCCGTGCTCAGTGGGTCAGTGTTTTTCCTGCTGGAACATATGAAGCATATAAACTGTGTTCGGGCCTGATCACCTTTCAGCTTTGACCTCCTTCGGTCTCTGGGGGGAAAATAAATGGATTCCTGCTGTCGAGCTGGAGTCTGTTTTTACTTTGGTATTAATGAGTCCTGTCGGTTCATCAGTGTTAAAAAAAGAATCCACATGAATCTACTTTTGTCATGTTTTAAAATGATGAGATGTTTGTCTGAAAATGTTCTTTCCAATCTACAGCAGAGCAAGGAGGGGAACAGACTGGGCTTTCTTATTCACTCTTGCTGACGGGCTATTGTTGGCAGGGCATGACCTTCATTGGTTGCTTTTCTGTGTGGAACAAACAAATCAACCTTTCAAGTGCCACAGTATTATCTCCCCCCCCCCCTCTCTTGTGTGGAGCCAGGCAGTAAACTAATAGGGGCTGCAGGCTGGATGGCTTAAGAGGGGAAAGTTGTGTATGCTTAACAAGGTGATCATTCTTGGGATTCCTTTATGTGCTTGAGTGACTGCTGAGAAATAAAGAGGGAGGCAGCTGGGACCGGAGCGTTGGAGGGAACAGATTTCTAAACCACTGGGTTTTAAAACCTTCTTTTCATTCTTCTCACACTCTATTTAACGCTTCTAAACAGTAAACATACAAGTTTGACAAGTCTTACAGGGATCTAGAAGAAAACGTCTGCTTAAATGTAGGTGGACAGAAAAAATAAAAACCACTTGGGCTCTTTAAAATGTCACAGTGCCATGCTGCCCCCTAGCGGCGACAACAGCAGCAGCAGCTTTCATGGTCCTGAGTCAGATCTCCTGGAACCTAAGAGGCCGTAGAAGATCAGAAATCAACAGAAACATGTATATTAATAAAATAGAGATTTGAATATGAGTTTGTAGATAAACTGAGGTGAATTTGAACATTTGCAGTTTTGTTAATTGAGTGCAGAAAAATGTGTCACGCTCAATGAAAAGGCATGTTTCTGTGTAACATTACGATCTGTACAGCATTAATAATGACGTGTGGTGAATGGTTTGTAGGCTGTCAGACCTGCAGACCCAGAAAATCTGTCTCCCAGTCAAACATGCAACTCACTAACACTTCCACCTGGATCATGAAAGCTCACTGCAGGTCTTTTGTGAGGGATTATTATGATATTTATTGCTGGTTTACTGCATGTAGCGCACATAAAAGGTATATGACCTTTTATCTGACCTGAATCTAGTCGTTGTACTCTGTAATAGTACTTTTAGATCAACAAACTCAGAGTTATATGGAGTTTTTATGTTGACTCATACTGGTAACGCTGCTCAGGCTTCAGTACAGCAAGGTAAACATCCACCGCACGCCTCAGGCAGTAAATATCTCAGTACAGCAGGACCAACCTGCTTTTAAGGGTTTATGAGTTTTGAGTCACTGTCATGTATCTCACCTCTTCTATGATCAACAGTTTCACTATGAACTCCTATGTATTTGACACTGAGTAGACTCCTGTAGCAACGGCAGCTTTTCTTCAGCAATGCAAGCTATAATGTGAAGGAGTTGTTGTGTTGGTGTGTCGGCAGATTCTTCCAGACAGTTTGAATTAAATCACCTGAAAGATGATCAGATAAGCCAGATTGTCTTTGCATTGATGGAACTCTTGCCAGGTTCAACACAACGGTGTCGCAGCATCAATCATCATAGAGCTAAAGAAAACAGAGAGGAGGATAATTGATCTGTTACACAGTAATGGTTTTAAAAAGGGTATTACTACCGTGTACAAGTACATCCACTTGTGATGTGTATTAAACTGAAGCATCAGCAACCAGCCGGGCCCATGTGCCCCTCTGCTTTTGGATTAGATCACTGAACAAGTGATTTACCAGACTATAGATCCATACAGAATTTATCATTTCATTTATCTTGGCATGGAGGCGTTCCTTTGGGAAAAACTCTATTCTATACATCCGTTGAAGGGTTTTCAAAGAAAAAACATTTCAGCCACAGACAGCAGTTACAGTACATAAGTTAACTTCCAGCTCAGCAAGGAGCACACTGTGACTTTGTAAGAAAGCTTCATATTAACTTCAGCTGAACTTAAGAAGTCATTTTCACACAGAATGTAGATTTCCTGCCTCATTGGTAACATGATAAACTGCTAATGGAGCCAAGGCAACTCTTCCACTGTACATAATGAACATGAAATGTGAGCTATCACGTCTGTTTGTGCAGCAAACAACACAATCACCCTTTAAATTCCCTCACAGCATTGCTATTTTGGAACAACCCTAAGATTGATCCAAGGAAGTTGATTTTAAGGTTGCCACACGTTTCTGAAAACAGCATTGTGAAGCTGTGACGGCACATTAGTCTGTCAACAGGTGTAATCGTGCTTCCCTGTCAAACAGTCGCTAAAACTCAACCTAAATTCCACCGCTACGAGGATGCTGAACAGACAACAGCCATTGTTGTTGGTTTCAACAGTGAAATCCTACACAAGCAACTTCTCCCACAGGAGAGGAGATCAAACAGCCGTGACCTGCATGCAGCAACAAACAATACACACAGATTATTATGGGACACGATGAGCTCCGTACCTACTTATTATATTACTTATCACCACTTATTGTCTTCCAGTGCAGAATAATTAGTCATTAGCCACACAATAAAACATAATTAAAATACTACACTCAAGTCAAAGACATAAAATAGCTTAGATACGACACAAAAGTATGAGTACTATTAGCAAAATGTACTTAAAAGTATTTGAAATGTCCCCTGTACGTGACCTGATGCATTAATATGTTAGCACAATGATATTGTTGTTGCTGTTTTCTAACCATTCTATACAATAACTAGCAATCATTACAAGAGTGAGTCCTTCATAATGTCCCTTCATAGTGGCAGAATCAAATACCTTGGTGTGTAAATACTCCCGAATTACTCATCTTACTATTATTTAAGGAAACTATCAATAATCAATCTAATGTTCAGTTTAATCCATAACAAAGCATCGCTTTTTTGAAGCTCAACAGATTTGTGTAGAATCTTAATAAGCAACGAGTGACTAAAGCCCTCAAATGATGTAAAAGTAAACTATAAAATACAATATTTCTAGTCATTTAAAGTACAAATACCTCACTTTTGTACTCGAGTACAGCACTAAAGTAAATGTATGAAGCTACCTTCTATAACATGTAACCTTCTGTCAGTCGTATGAAATCATGACAGGTTTGTATGTGGTGTTTGTTGGCGAAGGTTTCCACGTGGGTTTCTACGTGACGTTGGACTTGGACTGACTCACTGACTCACTGTTTGATGTCTGGTTAATGATCAACCCCTCAGAGCTGTAGAAATACCTCTTATATTGTTCTGGAAAATGTCATATTGGTATTTACTGACATATTTTGACATCACAGCTGATCTTTGTTGAAAGAATACACAGCTGAACGAGCTCTTGCTTGGCGACTTCAGCCTTTAAACTTGACTCTTTCATTCCTCTGTGTGTCTCTAGTGTGTCTCTAGTTTCTATTAAAAGGGAGTGACTGCAGGCCATTCATATGAAGAATGTGATCTGGCGGTCAGGACGACGGACTGCTCCTCGAAGAGATCCGTCAGGATGAGTGAGAATTTAAACTGAAGAGCATTAAATCGTCCCGTTAAACTGAGTGAAGGTGTAGTTTTGAGCAGAAGGTACGAGAGCATTAAAAAATAATGATTGCTGGCTCCCTTTTCATCACTATCCTCTATCAACAGTATTAATAATGTATTGGCTAAAGCAACCCCTATAACAAACCTCCAGTACCTGTAAACCAGTTTATGATGAAGCATTCATTTTCATAATTTTATTAAGTAAAAGTACTAATGTTTAATTGTTGTTTAATGGGATCATTATTTTTGATGTATTAATATTTAAGCAGCACTGTTAATTATATTGGGGTGGAGCTCATTTGAACGCATTCAAATAATATTGGGGACTTAAATTTGCTATAATACATTATATATGATAGGATTGTCTACAGCTTCTTTGCTACACTTTTAGTACATTTCCCTCTGAAATGGACTCAAATATAAAATAGGATAAGCTCAAAAGTATAGTAAAAGTACCTTAAAGTTGTACTCAAACACAATGCTAGAGTGTATGCAAAGTGGTTGACCAATAGAGCAATATTATGAAGTGGAAATATATTTTTGCAATAATTCGAGCATTATTAAGACTTTGAAAATCTTTGCATGTTAAACCATATCAGGATGATTTATCCAAGTGTGAAGTGAACAGTAAGTTCCAGCTCCTCCTTTCAGCCACTCCTGTTGATAAGAAGGGCTCCACCTGTCCCAGCCCGGGTGAGAGGCCCCGCCCTGAGAAAGTCCTGCTCTCAGGGCAGGAGGCACACACACACACACACACACACACACACACACACACACCAGGGGAGCAGCTGAAATGTGGCCCGACAGGTCTGATGGGAATGCAGAGAGAGAGACAGAGAGATACAGAGAGAGAGGGTTGCTGTGTGACTGACAAGTCTGTCAACCTGGTGCAGTAAGAAGCAGTCTGGCTGGAATTAAGACAATGAACGAGTTGTGTTTGTGTTGCTGAGTGTGGAACTGGATTGCACCTGATCACTTCACCGACGGAAACCTCAGGGCCCTGTGGACTCCCATCACCACCACCAGCACCACCAGCACCAGCAGCACCACCAGCACACTGGACAGAGTGGAAGTCCCCTCCTCTTCCCTGGCTGGAGCCCGGGACAGATGGTCGCTCTGAGAGTCTGAGCAGAACTCAGGAAGGAGCAGCGAGAGGAAGGGAGGGAGGAGGTCCGGAGAGGGAGCAGGAGAGGAAGAGAAACGAGGAGTGGACAGAAGGGGAGACATGCTACGCTACGGTTCAGGACGAAGCGTCTCCACCACCACCACCACCACAGAGGACTCTCCAGAGTCTTTGAGTGAGGTAAGAAGTCTCAGAGAAGCCAGGACACTGAAATCCCCCTCTGTCTCCCCCCTTTCTCTCCCGCGTCTCCTCTGTGTTCTGCAAACAGTCCAGTGTTTTTTTCCTCCTCCCTCTTCTGTTTGTTCCCGTTGTGTTAAAGTCTGAATCCACTTGTTTCTGTCTGCTAGCAGTGAGACACTTTCTCAGCCCAGCTAACATGTTCCATGTACTCCCTGATCGTCTGAACGTTGGTTTTAGGATGTGTTCACACACACAGGAGCATGTAATGGGAGCTGAGAGGAGGCAGGGCTGTCATGTTTGTTTAAACAGTTCTCTTATAAAACAGGCCTTTGTACTACACCGACCTTTGAATTCATCTCCATTGTTTTCTCTTTTAAAAAAACGCCTTTTATTATGTAGTAAAATGAGTTTACTTCTGCATCAATGTTTGTTTCTAATTATTCTTAAAATAATCATAAAAAAAGATCTAATTGTACAAATGTTTGTTTGTTACACAGCCAAACAAAGTACCCATTGTTACGATGCATTCATATGCAGCGTTTTGAAACATTTACATAGACTTTGTTTGCTGCTGTGTTTCCATTGACCATAAACAAACCCACAGTGGACCGTTGAGGAGAAATCTGCCAATCATTCTAATCCTCAGTTTCGGTGTCAGCTCGTCTACATTTTCTCACCAAGAATCATGCTAACATCTATTTGCGTGCAGAACTTAATTTGTTTGCTTTTTGTCTTTTTGTGTTTCTCAGAGGAGGATCAGACGCCTCAGGTTAACTCTACACGCCAGCGACAATGCAAACACGGAGCCGAAGACCACAAACACAGACCACGTAAGTCCTATACGTCTCAATAAGTCATCCTGCCTGGAAGTCTTACTTGGCAGCTCTTATTTAAATAAAGCTTTAATGAAGGGAATCAAATCACACTGACCGATGCAATAGATAGAATAACATAAAGCTGGTGCAATCACTAAGATTTATGTGTGTTTTATCATCTGGATCCGTTGCACAATCATGACAGGACGTGTGTGTGAGTGTGTGTGTGTGTGTGTGTGTGTGTGTGTGTGTGTGTGTGTGTGTGTGTGTGTGTGTGTGTGTGATAAGGCACACAGCTGTTTTACATTTACTTCAAAGCTCAACTCTGAGTCTGCGTTGAAAATCTATTCCATACAATAGAAAATATTGGAAATACTTCACCGTCACACCTGCGACACAGTATAAACTTAAAGACTGGTAACTCAACAAACAGCACACTAATAATTATAGGTTTTTCTCACTGAAGTGCATAAGTCCACTCGGCCTCCATGTTGGTGTTTGCTGTAGGTGGCTCTGCCCCTGCCTTTGTTTGTGTTCAGGATCTCTTCTTCCACGGGCTGATGGATGAGAGATTGACAGTGAAAGTGTGAGAACTGATGGTGATCCTTTGCTAATGGTTGGAACTGAGAAGGTTTCTGCTGAATCCTTACACAGTGGTATGTTTTGAATGAACCTTGGCCAAGAGTCCGTCCGGTTACCTCACCTCCACACTCTGCACTGATAGCACGCTGCTGCTATCTGTGAAGCTTCCTTTTGGGAGGGTGGGGCCGTGACTATTGGAACCGATGACAGAGGACGGTCTGGTCAAGCGTGAACACAGATTCGAGAAACAGCCATGTGCTCGGTGATGACGTGGTCTTCACTGTGTGTTTACTGAGCATGCAAACTCCCGTGCAGCTCGTTCTCCCTGAACCAGCAGCTCCAACTTTGTTAGTTACATTCATTTTGACAGACAATCAACTGAGGCCCGAGGTGCACTGAAATGAGTGGGAACCAATCTGGAGACTAATAACACAATAGTAAGAAATGGCCTTCGAGGAATAATAACATTCATGGGAAATCCACAAATTCACTTTCTTGCCAAGAGTTAGCACAAAGGCTGGAAACGAGGAGAAAGAGTGAGCCTGGCTCGGTCCAAACGTGACAAAAACTGCCTATCAGCACCTCCAAAACTTGTTTGTATACTTGTGTACTTGTTAAAGTCCCAGTCGGCAAGTCTGGCAGATGGAGGGCACCAGTGTTGCCAGGTGAGAAATGTAGGATTATCGTACCAGAGACATAAAATTATCGTATTTTGAGGGAAATTATCGTACACCCGTCATAACCAAAACAACAAGTCTATTGATGCGCTATAGTCACTCTAGTGTTGAATAGCGTCTAACATGTTCACTCATTTTCAGTGCTTCTTCTTCCAGACTGGCTCTGCTTCT
>NC_139915.1:1233632-1328632 GCF_963514095.1 Eutrigla gurnardus | reverse complement strand
TGAATTAATTAAATCTCCGTGAAATAGAAGATAAAGCTTGCTTTGATCACACGTTCACACATCAGCTGCTTCGTCCAGTATAGTGTCAGTACGGAGCGATCGGCCTTCATTTGCTGTGCTGTGAATTGTCCAGGTGGAGTCGGCACAGGAGGCCAACAATCAGGCGCTGCAGGAGCTCTCGGCAAAGCTGCAGCAGGAGCATGAGGAGAAGCTGCAGGAGGAGCAACGGAAACACAGGGAGGAGGTTGAAAACCTACAGGTCTGCATTCTTTACTCCTTGTTCATGTAATCGCATCCAGTTTCAGTGACAGTAGATACCAAAAGATGAGGATGCTGTATCCTTTGGCAGAGACAAAGGTCTCAACGTCTCATTTTAATTTCAAGTCCAGTCAAGAACACGACTGCTGGGAAATCACTAAATTATCTATTTATTTGGTACAATTATTATTGTGATTGCTAACAAAAACTTCTCATGGTACACTTATAAATGTGAATGAATCTTGATTCTGATTTTATGTGAATCTGTGAGATCAGTTTGTTCCACGTTTTTTCCATAAGTGTGTCATACACTGTGGGATTCGCACTAGTCTGGTCTTGATTGGCCTCATCGCTACCCTTGGTCTAAGTCTTGACTCGGTCTCAACCCCTCAAAGTGTTGGTCTTGTCTCTTGGTCGAGGTTAGCAGTCCAACATCTAAAATGAAATGTACCTCCGCTGACTCAGGCCCAACTCGATGAGTACATCAGGCGACTGGAGGAAGCAGAGAGGAACATCAGGATCGCAGGGGCCAAGATTGCTGAGAGGGACCAGAGGATCATTGAATTGGAGCGTCTACTGGACTGTATGGGAAGGGTACGTCACAGTTTTGAACATAACAAAGATCTATCTCCACTTCTTGCAGATAGTAAACGTTATAATGAAAACACATTTTTACAGGAAAAGAGTCAACTCTATAAGAAGCTGCAGGAATGTGAGCAGCGTCTCCGCTTGATGGAGCTGACGGATGTGACTGATTCAACTGTAGCCAAAAGGTACATAAACTACAAATGACTAGCTATTTTCTGAGATTTCAACCCCATGGTTGTCATTTACATCAGAGTTAATATAGATCACTTATCAATCAGTATACTGCAGTCCATTCTCCTTGATCTGGGAATCCCCTGTGGCTGCACATCAGAAAAGATAAACCCCTTTTCAGCAGCATGATGGATTCATGTGTTGGTTTCCTGGTTCCTGGTCCTGCTTAGGTCCAAAGAGCTGCAATCTGAGTCTGTGGATCTCCGTGAGAGGATCAAACACTTGAACGACATGGTGTTCTGCCAGCAGAGGAAAGTCAAAGGGATGATCGAGGAGGTGAGGGGACTTTACTCATCTGTGTGTGAAGGCTGTTCGGGTCTTCTGTTTGTATAGTGGGAGTATTAAAATCAATCTAGAGTCAATAAAGGTCTGAACTGGACCCTCATGAGCTCACAGCACAGCTTGCTTCCTTGTATTAAGTATCCATCATACTGTATTATTTTGCCAATAACTCTTTATTTCAAGGGATCATCAATAACATTCCTGGAAACAAATGTGTGATTTTGTCATCTATATTGTGGAAAATATAGACAGTTTCATGCTTTTCTTTCCATTCCTATTTTCACCATAATTAGCACAGAATCACATCGTTATTTCATCAACATTCAGGAGGTTCACGATATTTGATTTAAGTTCCAATCTTTCATTTTTGAAGGTTGAGACGCTGCGAGCTCAAGTCGCTCAGAAGGACATGTTCATCTCAGAGCTTCTGGACAGAATAGCCATCGTGGAGTGTGAGGTAAGACGATGCGTCACTGTGTGTTTTCATTGTGGTGTGGTGGGCTCATCTGTCTGGGCGGCTGAGCTCTCGATATCCTGAACTTTCAGCAAAGTCTGTGTGGTTTCCCTTGTGTCACTGCAACGCCACATGTTAAGTGACTGCAGCCCTTTGCATGAACCTGACCTGACAGTGTTGTTTCCCCTTTTCTTCTTTCCTAGAATAATGAATTAGACGACAAGCTGAAGTATTTTATGTCCACACAGAATAGACCTCGAGAAGTTTTGGAAACAAGGGAGATAGGAGTAGGCTGCGATCTGCTCCCTCGGTAAGAAACTAACTCGGAGAAACATATTTGGTAGCATCAGGTTATATTTGGTGCTTCGTTTGGAGATAGTTTCTCATGCTGATGTCTGACTGTGCATCTGCAGACGTGAAGCAAAAAGGCATGACGCAGAGCCTCCTGTTCACTCTGAACCACCTCATCTCCATCCCATACCACGCTCACCGCCTGTTCAACCATCATTCAATCTACCTCCACCCCCAATACAACCTCCATCACCCACTTTACCTGCACCCCCGTCACCACCTCCATCCCCCACACCATCTTCCTCCCTAACACCACCTTCCTCCCCAATACAACCTCCATCCCCAACACAGCCTCCATCCCCAACACAGCCTCCATCCCCCACGTCTCCAATTCAACATCCATTCCACTACCTGACAATGCCCACCCAACCAAGGACGTACACGTCTAATAACCCCCCACCCAGCAGGCTGGATTCCAGCTTACTGAGGTACACTCCTGTGCAGTACAGCCGTTTCCTGGATTACAACCCCATAGTACCGAGCGTACCCTTCACAAACCCTTATGACTCTCCTGTGAGTCCAGTCCGCTCTGGGATGGACGAGGTGGACGCAGAACCAAAATCGCCATCGAGTCCCGAGGAATCCGCTTCGTCTCGGTTCTCTTCTCGACCGAGATCAAGAACACCTCGACTTGATACACCTTTTATGAGGCTTATGGAAATGACAACAAAGATAAACATTGAGTGATTTTGAAGAATTCAAAACAAATACAATTATTCACTTTCTTGCTGGAGTTAAACAGGAAGATTAATACCAGCCAGTAACTTAGCTTCAGGTCAGCATAAAGGCCGAAAACATCAGCTTGACCTAATGCCCTGAAATGCATAAAAATGGAGGATACAGGTGAGCAAAGCCATGTTGGTGACACCCAAGCATCTAACTTTTAGTATTTTGGGTTCCAGGAAAGATTTTTGAAGCAGTTTGCCAACATGTGCAACAGTTTGCAACTGTGGAGACTTGAGTCACTGATCTCAGTCAAGATAATAGTCCAGAAAATGAAAAATGTATGTTTTTATACAGAACAGTTTGAGTTTTCATGCTTGTAAGTGTCCCCCTGTTCCCAGTCTCTATGCTAAGCTCAGTCTGTACATCATGGCTGTATGTTGCTGTGGTTAAACCTATAAGTACAGTTACAAATATGCCATCTGTCAGTGGTATTGATCCTTTCTTCTAACTCTCAGCAAGAAATCTAATACGCGTGATTACTAAAATGTTCATTTTCTCAGAAATACCCAAAAAAGCCTCACTATGAATCTGTCCTGGAAAAAACCTTTCAAACTCAGTTGTCTTTGCTCTTATTTTCACTGCGAGTTATGTTTTTATTAATAACCCCTCATCACATGGATGCATATTAGACCTTTCTTTGTCAAGATGTTTTCACAAAGGAATATTAATGATAATAAAGAGTTGCTTGCTGTAGGATGTAAATAATGGAATGCTCTGTAAAAAGATATTTTGTAAGTAACTAAAGGATTATATTTGTTTTGTTTACATGGAATAGCCTGCTTATGTTGTTCACAGAGCAATGAGCATTCAGTCCTATATGAAGGTTGATCATTTTATATTGGCTCTGTACGAATTAGAGGAATATGATATTGTTATTGTCACGTTATGTACAGAATATTTATTTACATGCGTTGTGCCTTTGTGAACAGCATTCTTTCTGATACTGGTGGTGGGAGTTAAACTCTTTAAATCGGCTACAGGGTAATATAGTAATATAATAACGTAAAGTCTATTTCTGGGCTGATGATAAGACTGTTCCATCACTTTAAAGATATTGACCTTATTGAGGTGACTGCCATTCCTGAGCCACAGGCACAAGTATTATCCAGCTGTTCTCTGCACTGCCACCACTGTGTGTGAAAGAGCTTTATGATGTGCCTTTTCCCCAACGATACATATCATACTGCGACCAATGATAAGAGCTAAGTTTGGATAATAAAGACTTTACTGTATAAGTACCCAGCATGTTTACTGCGTCCTACATGTTCTGAAGTGTGTGTGTGTGTGTGTGTGTGTGTGTGTGTGTGTGTGTGTGTGTGTGACTACTAATAATAATGATGTGGATCAACACAGCTGGTAAGAAACACAAAACAGGCTTTCAAATGATTTGTATATTCCTTTCATCTCTAATGATTAAATTTCACACACGTCATGCAGAAACAATGAACTCCAGATAAACTTTATGTAAATATGTAACAGCCTTTAGCACCTGTCTTCTGTACAGGACGGTAGTAGGTAATAGGCCTCACAATCCAATTCTGTGGTTGCCTGGTAAAAATCAAGTATTATTATTGTAATGGTTTAGTTGTGCAATGAAGATGACTAATTCAAAGTGGCAAGATTGCAAGGATTCATTCATATAAGTGATGTTACAAGAACATTTGTCAATTGACTAAAAGAAAAATGCTATGTAAACAACAAGGTGAAAAAGACATTCGGCAGAATTTGGATTTTTGTTATTTATGTACAATAACATAAATAATAACATTAAAACTGATAGTATGGGTGAGATTTTAAAAAAAATAGGATGTCTCACCTAAATAAACAATGCTAACAGTCATTAAAACACAATGAAGAAGTTGCAACATAATGAATCAAATCAAATTTAATAATATTTAATAATATATATATATTTTTTATTCTAACTATGAAGCTGCAGCTGCAAACTTGGACTCGGACTGTGAACTCTGCGAGGGGACAGAGAGGACACAGCTGTAACCTCCTGGTCGAAGTTGGGTCATTGTTTGTTGTGCTGAATGAGAAATATGTTGGCCCAGTTTCTGGGAAACATCCGGACTGGAAAATCTGAGACTATGAAGTCTTCTCATACTAACTGCACTGATTACTCACCCAAAAGTTTATACAAAGAACTGACGAAGATTATACACAACTCCTTTAAATCGAATCTTGCTGTGAATTACTATATTTTACCTGCAGAGGGCAGCAAACCCCCTTCACTGTCTGTGACATGTAGAATAGTTGCATTACAGTGTCCTGAACACTGGGGGGCGGTAGAGCTACACGTCACAGGTTTGCCTTCCGCACACGAAGAAGAACCTTCGAGATGTCTCGTGTGTTGAGGAGGTGAACCCGCCACTTTTAAAGCTCTCTTAAAGTCTCTAACTGTACAGAAGTCGTGTAACAGGTGGAGGTTTGAGGCGGGTGACGCTTTGTTGTAGTTTGGGTGGAGCGGGATGACCTGAGACGTTAGCTGGACGCTGTTTGTCGACGGCTCGTAGCTAGCTGTCACTAGCTAACAGTGATGTCCTCGCAGTGGACGGAGCGCCAGGGACAGGTGGGAGACCTGCGTCACCGGAGCAAAGAGGAGCTCCAGGAACTGATGCTGAGACAGGAGAAGATACTTTCTAACAAGTAAGTCCTTCCGTGTGTTCCTCTATACGGTGTCTGACAGGAACCTAACCCGTAAATGGTACTTCCTGGCGCGGTTTGGTTTACAGCAGTAGAGCGACCAGACACGGTGATTTAAAGCACACAGATACGTTTGGTTAGTTGTGTTAGGAGCTGACTGACCTACACCCAACACAGGCGTACAATATGTGTTTACAAAACACAGCTATCTATATAAATGTGTTTATTCCTATGAACTGAAACGGTGTGGTAAATGGCGTTGTCATGTTTGGTTTATCTTTGACAAAACAACACCCTATACTACTACTACTACTACTGCTACTACTACTACTACTACTGCTAGTACTACTACTACTACTACTGCTGCTACTACTACTACTACTACTGCTTAGGGTTGTCACGATACTAAAATTTTCAACTCGATACCGATACTCAGGAAAATATTCGATACTCGATACCATTTTCGATACCACAAGGATGAAAAAAAGACCCCAAAATTTAAAAGAAATATTTATATTAACAAAAAAAATGCAAAAATAACAAGTTTCAGGTCTGAGGTAGTGCAAAAAATAAATAAATAAAATAAACAATAACAATTGGAACAATATTTTGAGGTTGTAAATATTAGGCAAGCCTGATAAAAACTAAATTAACTTAAGTGTTCCTTCCTTGGCTATGCTTTATATACATAACAATAAACTAAATGACACTAGCCAAACCAGTTAACATGAACATTACACTGTTGAAATGCTGTATTCTCAGCAGCTGCACCTGTTACAAAAAAAGTCTGAAACTGAAAAGTGCACAGAATTATTCGATACTTTTGAAAATGAGTATCGTATCCGGATACAACATTTTAGTATCGATACTTTTTTGAGTTTCGATACTTTTGACAACCCTACTACTGCTACTACTACTACTACTGCTACTGCTACTGCTACTACTACTACTACTACTGCTACTACTACTACTACTACTACTGCTACTACTACTACTACTACTACTACTACTACAACTACTACTACTACTACTACTACTACTACTACTACTACTACTACTGCTACTACAACTACTACTACTGCTACTACAACTACTACTACTGCTACTACTACTGCTACTACTACTACTACTGCTACTACTACTACTACTACTACTGCTACTACTACTACTACTACTACTACTACTGCTACTACTGCTAAAATGATTACATAGCCTTGCATGCACAAGCTCATTTATTACTGATTTATGTGTCATATTCCTGTCATGCAGCAGTAATAGATAATAATAGAATGTATTGTAAATATACAATACTTGTACTTGAATGTTGGTTGCAACCTGACATTTATGACAAAATCTCAATGGATGAAAAAGCAAAGAAAAAAAACATTAAGTGTTGGCTTGTTTGTTTCATGGAAGATCGTGTTGAATATAGCATCATATGATGCATTTGTGTTGTTCATAGGAGGTTTTTACAGAGTCTTCCTGACAAAGGGAAAAAGATAAAAGAATTTGCAGAGAAAGTGCAACTTGCCATTGAACACCACAATGACGAGGAGAGGAGACAGAGCTCGACTGCCAGGATAGACTTAGAGTCCAAGTATCAGCAGGCCTTCATTTTGCAACAACGCGCTATCCCCAACGCACCAGCAGCCTCGCACCGAAACGGGCAACGCGAGGCTGCAGGCAGTGCAGCACAGGAGAGGGAGACGTCACCTGTCTCACTTCATGTTCAGGAAAAGAACACTTTGGACGAGCAACCGGACCGGTTCGTCTCCAGTGCGGCTGCTGGTGAAACCATGGAGACGGCTGCTGCTGGGGCCTCATTGAACTCCAGTGAGACAAAAGAGGGCGACCTTGTGGAGGCCTTGGAAAGGGTCAATCTGTCTGAAACTAGTAGTGGTTTCAGTAGCGAGTCCACAGGCCAATTTAATGACACATCAAGAGACAATTACTTTCTCAGAAAGGAGATACCCAAAAAGTCTCCCTATGAAACTGTCCTGGAAAGAACAGAGAAGACCGTAGCTACCAGGAAGCAAGCATTTAAACCAAATCGGTGAGTGGTCTTTGTTTCATTTTTATACCAAAATACTTGTATAATTATGTACATTTCATTCAGCATCACATAGTTCTTATTGTAAATAAAATCTTCTCAACCGTTTTTCTAGGCTGCTCCACAGAAGTGACCTTCAGTCTCCATCAGCATCACCCAGGCTTCAGTCTTCTGAAGGCTCATCATCACTCTCTCCACAGGCCAGGAAGGAGCGCGACCGAAAACACCTGGATGACATCACATCAGCCAGACTCCCTCCTCTGCACTACAGTCCGGCCCAGCTTCTGTCTCTGGACGAGTCAGCCAACCTCCTGAAGGAACAAACCAAGAGGCAGCAGGTGAGTGTAGCCGAGTCCTCTACACACTTATCCTATACACATAGGATATATATATATATATATAAATATATATATATATATATATATATATGGCAAGGCAATTTTATTTGTATAGCACCTTTCAACAACATGGCAATTCAAAGTGCTTTACATAAAACATTAAAAGCATTGGAGAAAAAAAAAAACATTAAAACAAGCCAATAATAAAATAAAGTTTACAATTTAAAAATATATAAATAAAGAAATAAAAACAAGAATATCAAGGAATAGAAAATACAGTGCAGCATAAGAAATTCATATAGTATTGTTTACTGAAAGGCAATATTATATCCTTATATGACACTTGATATTGTGTTGGTTATTAAACTCCCAATATGGCATAAGTGTTGTCTTTACTTGGTTTTAAAGGCTACATTACAGTAAAGTGATGTCATTTTACAAACTTACCAGACTAACCTACAGACAACTAACTTCTAGCTGTCTTCATTACTTGCCTTTACCCACTTAGTCATTATGTAACATTACTGATGGCTATTTATCAAAAATGTCAATGTAATATTTTGTAAGACTACTAGTGGTCAACCCGACAATATTGTCTTTATATAGATATCAATATTTTCTTTTCTTCATGTCTCTCCTTTCATATTTCTTTACCCGGACCTACACTGTAAAAATGAATATGTTTCCTTACTATTTTAAGGGTTGTTATGTTGAGGGAACAATATTTGAATGCCTTGGTTACAATTAGCCATGGTTACAAACATTTAGCGGGTTATTGTAAGTCTTATCAGACTGTAGTATGTGGCCTCTCTCTTATAAGGAGAAAGGATGTTACAGCTCTGTCACTCCCGGTGATTTTATCAACATAAT
The DNA here is from genome assembly GCF_963514095.1 of Eutrigla gurnardus. Taxonomy (NCBI): domain Eukaryota; kingdom Metazoa; phylum Chordata; class Actinopteri; order Perciformes; family Triglidae; genus Eutrigla; species Eutrigla gurnardus. The sequence goes on along the minus strand of NC_139915.1, from coordinate 1,319,835 downwards.
TTTAACTTTATAACGATCACGATGTACATAGTAGAAATGAGACATTCAGGTTACTAAATAATTAGCAGGAATGTGCACTTGTACATATTTGATTGGTCACCACGGTGCCTTGCAGGATGGCAAACTTACAAAAGTTGAGCAGGTTAAACTATTTTGCTGGTGTCGTGAGAGTGTTGGGCTTTTTCACACAGTGTTAAACAAAAATCCAAAGATCCAAAGATATGTTTGACCAGTAATAAGTATAATTTGCACATACAGCTGTTGGAATAATTCCACTCACAATCATACTGTATAATAGATGAACATAGCAACTCTCAGTTTCTATGGAAACAACCAACTAATTAATTTGCAGTCGTGAGTCTGGATGCAAAACAAATTGATTTTATACAGTGGTGATGTGACATTTTCTCATCTAATCAAATGTGGAATTAATGAGTAATTAATCAAAGCATGAATTGTATGGACGACTGTCATATCCCCCCATCAGCTCTAGATGGCAGCATTCAGGCAGTGGAGGGCCTTGTGTATCACTTCACATCCAAAATAATGACTTTAGAGCCAAACATCAAGCAGCGTGCTGTTGTCAACTTACGGATCCTGTTAAGCTTATTATCTGTCCTACTTTTGTTGAGGGTTTAATAGCTATGGCTGTGCTGCTTTATAATAATGTGCTTGTTTTCTGTTTACTAGCCTATTCATGTCAACTTTTTCTTCTGTTTAATTTCAGGAGTTGCAGGCCAAGCTGGCAGCCCAGAAACTGTCTGAGGGACTGAAGATCTCTATGGGGAGCTACACTCCTGACGGTGGCCCCATGGCTGCCTACAGAGAGGTTCACGATGAAGGAGCCCAGCTTTCCTCAGAGGAGGACTGATCCTGGAAGGCCGGAGCTGGGGAAACCAGTGTGGCCTTGACCCTGAGAGAAACAGGCTTTGGACCTGGCAATCAGGACCCATCAAACGGGATTTCACTCCAAGGACAGGAACTCTTAAGAAGGGAAAGGAGTCTTTCCACCATGTCAAGGCATAGTTGGTATCCCAGACTCAGCTCAGGAAATTGAATGGTGGGTTGAGAAACTCGCTTACTTCATTGTCATTCAGTTCGTATTGGGTTCAGTTGTTTGAGTCTCCTGCAGGAATGATAATACCTGCTGTTGGCTACGAGTCCAAGTGTTACATTTAAATCATCTATCCTGAGAGGAAAGTTTACTGAAACTGATGATGTCGTGGCTTCATGAGCCTGAGAGCGTTGTCCAATGTTTTTATTTGTGTGTTGTAATTATGTGCACTTAAAGCTCAGCAGCCGGAGCCGACTGTTTCTTTTGGTGACTGATCACAGATTTGCGTAGAAACAGTAGACGTGAGCCTGCAGATAGTTGTGTAACAGAATTCAATAAATGCACATTTCCAAATGGTCGTGAAGTCAGGTGACAATGTGTTATTTCTGATATTTATTGAATTACAGACACAGAAGTGCCTCATCAGCTTTTTCTTTGCAGATGAAAATGAATCTATAAGAAATATTCTTTAATCTCTCTGCCCAATGAGTGGTCAGCCTCCTTTATTTAGCACACAGTTAAACAATTGTGTTTTTAGGAGGAGGAAACTTACAATATAGAATCTATTGTGTAGAAAAATGTCCTCTTCACTGTAAATATTTTATATTAGTTGATCCTTAAAAAGTCTAAAACATTCAAGACAAACTATGATAAAGTACATAAGTTATGTGCTTTGTTACTCTTCATCTGGGGATGAAATATGAAAAGTGCTCCTTGTGTGTCATGAACAGAATAGTTGTAATTTAAACAGTGTTTTTTTTGTCTGTATGCTCCCCTATGAAGATTATTTACTCTTAGTTTCTCTATTATCTCAGTATTAAATAGATGCAAACGGTTTATATTGTTAGACCCTCAGCTTATTTCATTTATTATGAGTAACATAAATAAGGTGATATCGGTTTCTAATGAAGCTGTGGTCAGCTGCAGGCACTGACTGTCTAAAATCCTGTGAGATGTTATCAGGCGGCGGTGATCTGTTAAAACACTTGATAAGATAAATGCGAGGGTAGTGAAATATTGAGGCTCGATGGCTGAGACATCTGGACTGCATTTGGATCATGTTGTTGCCGGGAATGGCAGGCGATGATGGGACGGCAGCGCGGGCTAATACAACATGGCAAATACCATTTCTCAACGTTGCTAATATGTGGTAGACAAGAACCGCCAGCTACATTCAGCATCTTTCCAAACTGCCTTTCCCATCATCTCTCTTCCAACTTTCGCTGAACACTGCAGGCCGTCTTAATTTAAACAGCTTGATTCAGGGATTTTAATGAGGAAAAATAAGGCGCTGAGCATGTTTTTCGGGGGAAATGAAGCCGGGTTCATGCAGGTCAGACCCTGGTGGTAGATGCCCCTTGATAACCTTTGGTAATTTTTGCTGAGGCGTTGGTGAGAGATGGAAAAACGCATGTGATTGCTGTGTATTTAGACACTGTATCTGATGGGCTCTGAGTGGCCCTGTGGTGACGTCCAATAACAAATATATGAACACGCTCTGCAGAAGATCCTCATTGTGCTGGGATTAATTACAGCCTACCTTGCTTACAGAAATTCAGAGACTGTTCCCAATTATGGGGGCACATTTCTTTGCTGTAGCATTTCTCTGTGGTATCTGGCGTCAAAGCTAACCCTGAACGTATGTTGATGTTGTTGAGGTGGAACCAAGCACAAACTCTCCCGTCGAAGCTTTTGTTTTTTTACGTTGTCCACTGGTGATGAGGTTGTTTATACTCCAGCATGAATCCCAGACCCCCTGTCTCAGATTAATAAGCTCCTCGTGAAGTAGTCTGCAAGTGATTTGCTCCAACTCTTGAGTCCGAAATCACACGTCTCGCGGGAGTAGAAATAATTTGCTGTTTGGGAGGGGAAACTGGAATGTGATTTCAAAACTGCCTCTTCAAAGACCAGTCAGCTCAGCCTTAAATTAGATATACAGTATGATGTATAGACTGGCGTTTAACACGACTTGGGCCCTGAGCAGAATGATTGGATTATATCTGCCAGGTTACAAAGTCTGAGGTCATGCTTTTTCCATTCTCTGATGTTTTTGTCATACTTTTTCAGGGCACATGAGGAGATGAAATAATGCAGCACACAGCAGCTTTCTGCAGATAAGGTTACTGCCTATCTCTTCATCCCAATTAAAACCAGCTCTCCTCCCTCTTTCTGCACTGGAGCCAGTGGTGGAGGGAGTACTCCGATCCTTTATTTCACTTAAAGTATGTAAACGTACTGTTACTAGTAGAAGCATTTAAGTATAATACCGATGCCATCATCTTTAAGTAGAATTTTAATTTAAGGATAAATGAAAGTGGTCATGAGATGATTGATGGTAGAGTAAAGAGGGAAAAGAAGTTCTGAAACACATTTATATTAGCTTTATTATTATTTTCTTTTACTTTTCCTAAATCCTTTAGTGAAATATTGGATATATTTCCCTCTTTGGGCCTCAATCGTTCATTTAGGAAACCATCTGAGAAGGGGGGGGGGGGGGGGGGGGTCTCCATGCAGAACTGCTCATAAAACAATTATGAGGCATCTGAAACTTGACAATGACCCAACCCAATAAATAATAAGTCAAACAGGTTTATAGTGTAAAATCTTAATACGACAAGCAACTCGCAACTTTAGCTGAAAGGAAATGTAGTTGAGTTTCCTTCTAAAAAGTATGAAATAGCATAAAATCATCACAAAACGCAGAAAGCTGCAGCACGTGAGTTAATGTCTTCCAGCGTCGACTAGAAACCAAACTATTTAAACATTTCATTCTTACTAATCTTAACACGTGAAAGACGAACCTCCCAGCAGGCTGGAGGAGGACAATGTGGATCATTGGAGATTTTCTGGAGTGTGAAAGTTGAACAAATGTTTTATATGCAAATGTCACAAGCTGTGAATGTGTGTGTGTGAGAGAGTCTGTGTGTGTGTGTGTGTGTTCTGTCGACGCGGTGACGAGGAAAGTAAATACTTTCCTGACAGGACTGTGCTGAGGTTTCCACTTATCTCAACGTGAAACGTGTGTGAGAGGAAGCTGGCACATAATTCATGTCATGACTGTTGACTGCCAGAGGAAGCATGATATGTGGCTGCAACATTCATGAGAGTCCTGCAGCTGTCTGACCAGCGATGCCGATAGGAAAATATTTCCTGACTGGCGGGAGAATCTGTTGAAGGGAAGAAAAAAAAGACAGAGGTGCCTTGAACCGAGTGCCCGTTGTAAAACCGAGCCAGGGGAGTGATTTATAGCATTTTTTTTTCATGCAAAAGATTACATTTTCTCATTCGTTTTGTTTTACGTTCACCAGGCGCGGCTCGTTTATTGCATCTGAACGTGGCCGAAGCTTGTGTTTGTCTGTTAAATACTGCACTCACACACTGGCATTGCAGTATATCAGAATCAGACCATGTTGGTTCGTTGAAGCCTGAACTGTACCAGGTGTTGGACCAGGATGTTTCTCACAATTTGATCAGATTTGCAGATGCTGGATCTCTGCTATATAGCTTAATAAATAATAATAATTAAATCGCATAGTGAAGCATTGACCTTATGGAGGCTGATTTCACCTTTCCACAAAGAAAAGAAGGTTTTCTCCAGAAATGTGTTAACTTTAAATGGGCTGGGCTAAATAAGCACCCAATGAAAAGCTTGAAACAGTTCAATACAACATCCTGATGCACACAATACCTGTTATCTTCATTCTCAAACTACGTAATGGTAATTAAATCATAACTGCACTAAAATGCATATAGTTTGCTTTCGTAGTCCCTCGTGGTTCTTCTATACAGATTTATTAGACAAACTTGTGGTTTTTAACCATCAGCTGTGAAAGTTTGCAGCCATATCTGGTGTGTTTTTGTTTTTACACATGGTAAAATGTCGAGTGTGAAAATCTCAGCAGAGCTGCTTTATTTCACACTTTCAAATGTTGGGAGTGAAGATCCATTTCTCCGTCTCAGAAGAGCCTCCTTCATCTCATCCACTGTTAATGAATTGGATTTTAAAGCTTTAATCAAGAAGGAATTACAGCTTTAAGTGGCTTTTTTTTCTGTTTCAGAACCAGGAACATGTGCTTCTAATAATCTGTAAAGGTCAATAAAATGCACATGCATATTGTACACACTGCTGTTCATTATGAGACAGTTTAGTCTGTAGTTTCCCACCAAAGCTTTTTTTCCCTCCAATAGGTGAGTGACTACTGGGTGTAATGTAAGCGCAGTAAAGCAGCGAGGTAAGAATGTCACAACACAAGTGTTCCGTGTTTCCCTGGAACAATGTTTACAGTTCAAAAGCCATAAAAGTGACCACAAATGGAAAAGGCATGGTGTAGCTGTAATGAGTTATCCTTGTGTAGAAGCGTCTTGTAGCAGATGGACTACATGTTTATTTGACCTCTCTCTGCATGCAGTATCCTTAGTTCAACACTGGGTGGCAGTAGTGTATCATTGTTTGCTTCTAGTTTTCATTCTAGAGTGAAATAAAACCAACTGTTGGACTGACATAAGACATCATCAAGGCTGGTATTTTCTTTTGTGGATATTTATTTTTTATAATCAACCATCCAACTATAAGGAACTTATGGATACTAAGGATCATAAAGCCAGACTCACCATGTCTGAGGTAATCTGACGCATCAACAGCTGTAAAAAGGTAAAATGACTGTTTGGTTCCATATAGAGAGTCAAAGGTGTGGTTCATGTCCCAGGTGAGGCCTCGGCACCTGGTTGCTCGGCCACAGATAACAGCAGCTCTCCTCGCCATGACCAGGAGATATGATTTGGATACATCTGTGCTGGAAACGAACTCCCACATCTCGGCTCGGAAAGCTTTGCATAACAATCCCGAGGCACGAGAAAGAAAGGGCGGACAGAGGGAGAGGGGAGGAAAACTAGGGGTAAAATGGGTTGAGGCCCGTGATGCACGGTGTGGGCCAAGAAGCTGCCAGCATCCCAGCCGCTCCATGTCTGGCCTGGCACAGCATTAAGCAGGCTGTGTTGGGGCCTGTCAAAAGCTCATCATGGCAAGGAAGCCGCCTCGGTGGGGATTCTGCAGGGGTGCCAGGGCACGGCAGGAGGGAGAAACCAGAGACCCTGCCCGGCAGCTCGGTCATAATGAGGAGAGAAATTCTTATTCTTGCATCCCCATTAATGTTACAACAACAATGCACTTTTGTCCAACTTTTTTTATACACATTTTCTTTGTTCAAACCCCTCATCTTGCGTTTAGTCAAATTTGAGTTGAATTATTTATTTCAAGTTGAATTATCATTGTGATAAAGGCACCTGTTGGACTAAAGTTATATAATTATGCTGATCTTGAGATATTCACTGCTTTTCCAATCCAAGTGGAAAACACTGTTGATGATCTCGGTGTTGTATTCAGTATTCGTTGAGTTGAAGGGTTATAACACGCTGGGTAATGTCAGCAGTGGCAATCAAGCAGAGTACCAGTATATTAAGGTATAATTTCTTGGCCGGTGTTGTTTGTGACATCAATCTAAAGCCGTCCAGAAACCAGAGTGGACCAAAACAACATATTGTTTTTCATTACCGAGTGAAATCATTTTTAACATCCCAACTAACAAGTACCAGAAGTGTAAACTCAGCCATTCCTTCTCCTGCCAGATCTTACAAATTTCTGTAAAATAATGATAATATAAAAGAAAGTGTTCATGCCCAATCCTTTTAGTGTTGCAGGTGTGAAACAGATATGAGTGGGTGTTGCAAACCACTTTAAAGCCGAAGGACAGTTTCCTTCCCGTTGCCAGACCCGGTCTCACAGCTCTGCTCCAGCTTTCTATTTGTATTTAAATTAATGTATATAAAGTCTGCATTGAATGGTTACGTTTGGCCCTGGGTCTTGTGTCTTACAACAATAGTAAACCGTGCAGTAAAAAAAAAAACCCCAGCAGAAATCCTCTTCAGTCCAACAATTATGGGGCCTCTATATGGAGTAGTTGGCTGGTTTCTATGCTGTAATGCTGTGACCATTCCAAGCCCCGAGGCCAGGTGTTTTTGATTGCAGTGCAGCACGTTGGAGCACAGACTCTGCAGCACGGCTCCGGCCCCCACAGGATGGCTGGATACGAGTACGCTGAACCAGAGGAGACTGAGTGGGAGTGGGAGGCCCAGACTGTTCTCCTTATTTATTTATTAATGTTTTGTTTTCTCGGAGAGAAGCTGTCAGACAGGCAGGCCGCTACACCCTCCTCTTAGATGACTTCCGTCACTGTGGAAATATATTCCAGCTGAGATGTAACATTTCAGTGTGCAAAGTGTTTTGGAGAAACTGCAGACAAGAATAACATTGTATTTTATAGCACCGACAGGCCAAAATGTGTTTCAGGGGCAGAAACACAACAGACCAGACAATGACTTCACTTACACTCTATCTCTGTATTTCTTCTGTTTGTTGGTGCAAATAGAAACAACGTTTCCCTCATGATAGAATAAATTCTTATTGTGGTCTGTCAACATGTCAGGTGTGACTGCAGTGTTTGTGTTCATGGACAGCGACCTGAGAGCAACGTACAAAAGTAAAACCATCTCCTGAATGGTTCAGAGTGTTATCTTTGGGAAGGGAATGTGCAAGTGTCGCCCTCTGATGGTTGGATGTCTTCCTCAGGAAGAGGAGGTTTAAACCCTCCGTGATTTTTTTTTTTTTTTTTTAGAGAAACATATTTCATGCAACATTTTAATATTAAAGAGTCTTTTTTTCATACTTTCAGCCATTATCGCTACATTTTGAAGAGTTGTAGGGACACACAAATCATATGACAAACACACAGGCAGTTTTTGTCACATCTGAACCAAAAGTCAGCACATTTGAAATATTTGTCGGAATGTTTCCGTTCATTGAAAAAACTATAAATCAGGGGTGTCAGACTCATATTAGGCAGTGGGCCTGATTTGTTAGAATGAACCTCGTGGGGGCCGTCATGGTCCTGGTCATTGTCATTTTTCTGTGTGGGTAACAGCTTGTTGTTTGATGATATCCTCCTTTACTAGACCCAGGTATAAGCAAACCTCGGCATCTTCCTTCCTGAGGATAGTTTGTAGTGCTAATCATAGATATGTTGCTTATTACACATTATTGAAGACAACTGGATGTGAATACCTTTTTTTTTTGGTTCTAATTTTCCCTTCCTACCCAAAACATCTGGGGGGCCACATGAAACCTGCTGGCGGGCCGGATCTGGCCCCCGGGCCTTATGTTTGACACCCCTGCTATAAATACACCAAAAATCAGCTAAAAGAGGCCTTGGAGATCCATTAGGCTGCAGAGTTGGTTGGAGGGTTTCTGCCAATACTAGTGACGTCAAATGTATTAATTTGATTCATTATTAGAAAATAAGAAACGTATTGTCCCCTCCATAATGTCCAGCCTGCACTGAATCGTTTTGTAATCAGGTGATTTAAGAGGATGTGGATCTCTGATCCATTTCACTCTGGTGAGGTTGAAACTTTAGTCTGCTAATAAAGTTTTTTATTTTAAATCTGTGTGCTCCAGCATTACTTTGGACCAAAGCTCTGAAGTGTCTCCTGATAAAAGCTTGTCCTCTTCTGAGAACACCAGACAGGTGCTGTCGAAGTGCATTTAACCTCCTTTTCACTCTGAAAATACGATCAATAAATGCACCACAAGCTGATATTATTTGTAGCTGCAGCTGCAAATAATATCATTTAAATCACTGTTCATTATAGCATAATATACATGTACTGTCTAATCAAATATATATATATGTACTTCTAGGGAAAGGTTTGTATTTCTATAACTCTTCAGGATTTCCAGCTAAAGTTGAATTTAACCCGACGGGCCCTTTGATGTCTGTGATGCTATTCCACATCCAGTGTGATGACGGAGCACATGGCTCCATCCATGTCTTTGTGATCTTTGACATGAACTACAAACGTCCCAGCAGGTTACCATTTAAATCCTGAAATGCAAAACAACGAGACCCCATTTACATTTAACATCAGTGTGTGATAGCGGGTAGAAGATTACTCAACACTGTCATCCACGCGGCCACTTAACTAAATTCATAAAGGCTGTTTGTCTTCCTGTTGCTCTTTCTTCTCTGTCAGCATAAAACATAACAACATTACAACGAGGCCATGACCAATGAAGAATGTATCACACTCTGGCAAACATTCACAGGCTGCAGATGGTCCTGGTTGACTTGTGTATACATCCCTGTCTGAGCCCCTACAGGTGCCGTGGCACCGGGTAATAAGAAGCAGAGTGTGGAGGAGTGGTGGAGGAGGAGGAGGAGGAGGAGGAGGAGGAGGAGGAGGAGGAGGAGGAGGAGGAGGAGACCACGAGGCTGCTCTCCTCTCTGACATGTTTTACATGCTGCATGGCGTGTAGACCAGACAGGTGCTGGCAGTCAGACTGTAGAACATCTGCACTCTCTTAAAGCTCTTCTTGCTGCTCAGGACGTAGTGATTTAGAAAACACACACTCACAAGTTTGAATTATTATTTGAATATCAGAATGAAGTGTGAACATCCTTATGATAAACTGTATAAAACACAATGCCATATAAAGTATTTTATCTTATTTTTATTTTTTTACTTGCATTCTTATCTCTACTTTATATATATTTAGCTTAGAGTTTATTGTTTACTGTTTATACCTCCTTATATTCATCAAGTTTTGTAGGGAGTATCCTAAAGGGATCAATAAAGAGAAGTCTAAGTCTAAATATGACATGACTTCAATCAGTTAAAGAGGACCTATGATGCTCCTTTTCTGATGCATACTCGTACTTTAAGTTACTACTAGGTTTACATGTTTAATACTAAAAACTCACTTTATTTTTGTAATCCTGGCTTTCTCACCGTCTCTGAAACGCTCTTTAAGCTTCTGTCCTCCCTCCGAAAAGGCTCGGTCTGCTCTGATTGGTCAACTGCTTAGTTTGTGTGTCAGAAATGCCACGCCCCTTACCAGATAACAGGAGTTGTTCTGCTCAGGAATAGAGATAAAATGTAATTTAGCTACTTGTTCTTCAACTCCTCTCCCTTCACAAGTCGTACGAATGCCGTTGTACCTAATAAAGTGACCGAATGAGTCCTGTTCAGTATTCTGTGTGATCTTTAATGGTTCTGTGCTGAGTTTAGTGCTCGTGGTTTTCTTCTTCGATGATGAATACATGACGTTTTTTAAAAGACAGCCATAAATACCAGGTCGTGACAAACTGCTTTAATCAAGTCTGTTTAGACGTATTGAGTCGATATCACGGTCATTTTTAAGGCCTTTCATTTTTTATGAGCTTCATCTCTCAGCAGGTGTTTGTGTTTTTGAACGTTCAGGTCTAGAGGTGATTACTGTCTGGTCTGACACACGCTGGGAACGGACAGTGAACGCAACATGACTCAGCTGTGTAATCACCTTTGTAATTTTAATGTCACCGCTTCAAAGTCCTACTTCCCGTGTGTTTTTCATTATTTTTGGCTTCTTATACCTCTCACACTGAGCTGGTCATAAACATGCCCTGGGAGTCATTTCTCCAAACTGGGGGTTTAAGTCTCTAAACAGACAGTATGTAAAGGATGTTACCTTGAAACATCTTCATGTGGAGGAAGGATGACGCCGGCTCGTGGCTGTAGGTGTTCTGAAGGGAGGAGGGGATGTTGTTGTAGAGCAACCAACGTAGGGTGGAGGTCAGGGTGGATGTCTGAGTCAACACAACGTCACACTTTACCATGAGAGACTTGTTTTCTGTTAGCAGTCAGCGTTTTTGTTTTTTAAGTATGACCATGATCGCTCCGAAACCTTAAACTCGTGGCTTTTATCTGTTATCCAGCAAATGCTCGTTATCAGATGGACAGTAATGATGTCAGCTTGAAATGTCAGATCTGTTTCCATCAACCCTGTTTCTACCTGAACGAGCTGACCAATGTACAGTGACATGGATTTATTAAAGTCCCAGTCGGCAAGTCCAGGGGATGGAGGGCACTCTGTCAGATTCTGAATGTTTACAACTCTCAGGCTCCTCCCCCTCGACCACCGAGCTCCTCCCCCACGACCACCGAGCTCCTCCCCCACAACCACCAAGCTCCTCCCCCTCGACTCCGTGCCCTTTGAACTCCCTTAGATCACGCCACCTTTGAAACGCGGGTCCGATGTTGACTCTGGTTTTATCACGGGCACCGTCGCCATCCTTCTTTTTTTCCTTCTTTTCCACCGGTGTTTTCTCCTCCTTGGTTGTTTTGGACCTCCTCGTTTGGGTTTTTAACCAGGAATTGGAAGCTTGTTGCTACTTCCCTCCACCTCCCCCCTGTGATAGTGGAACGACCCGAGAGGGGAGGGGCTCTGTGTGTGCACGAACACAGCCCTGCGTGCTGATTGGACAGGATGATCCGGGCTCTGTCAGGCTCTACGTGAACGTAGAGGCACGCTTTTTTTTTCTAAAACCGGATGATTTATGTTGTTCTATCGGAGCGTAGTGTCGGCTTCAGTGAATATGATCAAACACATGTTGCCGACTGGGACTGGGAAGCATTTTTTTGCTGGAAATGGGAGTCAACCAAACAGTCTGTGCCCCAAAAAAATCGACTAAAAGTGGATGAAACCGATGTAGAGCTGCGGTTTGTTGTTTACTCTCAGTTGGTTAAACAAGTCAGCAAAACAATATAGACTTAAATAAGAACACTTTGTCCAGAAAGCGCCCTTTGAGGAATGTATACTGAAGGAAACTTCAGACTCACCCTATCTAATCCCTGTGGGTGTCCAGTTTCCCTCTGGCCTTGCAGAAGTGGTGCTCAGCAGCTTCATATAATACCTCGTAGTGGGTTTGGACTGGAGGTGCAAGGTAATCACAACGTTGCCCAACTGTGATACAACCGGGGCTCTTCCCGCTCATCGTGCGTCAAACTCGCATGTGAAGTGTGGCTGGACGTGCTTGGAGCAGCTCGACAACATATACAAGCGCTCCAGCACTCAGCAGCCTGATCTGCACAGTCTCAGTTCACTGGCATCCACACACTCACACAAACTCAAACCTCAACCAATGAGTAGGTTTGCTCCCAGCTTCGGTGTGAGGGAAGCTTTGAAGGAAACGTTCCTTCAAGTCTCCTTGATTAAGAGTGATTTTGTTTTCACAATGTTCTTTTGGAGATCTCGTAACGTAATCCAACTTGTGTTTTGATAAGTAAATGGAATTAAAGACCGCAGTGTGTGATATTACAAATTATGTAGCACACCCTATGTTATTTATACTACCCTAATCTTTTTTAATAGATGTTTCTCACAGCACTTCAACTTGTCAAATGCGGGCATATATTTAATAACGGTAACGCTGGCTGCGTTCCATTTCTCAGTGCCAAGGTCCTGCTAGCTGGCTGACTGGGGCACCGACCTGGAAGACAGCCAGCGTTCATTTGACCTACACCTGACGAGGCAGGTTGTCTGCTGTGAGAACGCCGAACCTGCATGCTCACTGTTGTGTGCGGTAGAATTAACTTCATAATTATTATGTATTTCTGTGAAATTGACTCCCAAATATTTTCGGTTCGTGGTTAGGGTTCAGGAAATTTGAGAAATGTACTTCTTCTATGGGCAGTAATCCAAATATAATGAAATACAGGAAAACAGCAGTTTATTACAGCTTGGGTTTTATTTCCATAGCTCGGGTCATGATAAAGAATGCACACACTTATACTGGCAATCATCAATACTTTCCTATTATCAATGGATCGTGTGACTATGTATACATAGAAGTTATTAAATCCACATAGAATGATTATCTGCATGTTCCAGCTGTTTTTAAAACCTGCCTACTGACTACAGCTGACCAGCAGACACTAGTTGGTGAAAATAGCTGAACTTTTAGCAGCTAAAGAGTCAGAGTCAGACACTGGTGGAGAGAGTTCCCTCAACAAGAAGCCATTGGGATTTTTCCATTGGATTTTTGGCTCATTTACAGAAAATAAACTCTGTGGCAAAGTATGATACTTAAGATAATCTTCACAAATGAGCACCACATTTATGATTTTTGAGGCATAAATGCAATCACCAGAAGTAAAAAAAGAAAATGTACAACTCATGAATGCGGTCTCATTTACACACAGGTGGCATTCATCATGTTTACGCGGGTCATTTACAGTTATCTGAACTTGGAGGGTTTACTGAATCTGACGTAAACCACCGTATAAAAAAAGGAAGAGAAAGAATAAAATACAATAATGTTGTGCGTGTGTTCGTGATCTCAAAAATAAAACCCGAGTTGATGTAAACTATAGTCTCCCTTATAGAATTTGGCATGTACAGCTGTCTTTGAGGTCATCAGAGAAGGGGGATCCTTAGGGGAAACGTTCTGGTTGGTTCCCAGTGATGCCAGTCGGTCCACGGGGCACCATAATCACATAAAGACAACCGTGATCGATTCGCTCTCTGCTGAGAAGTGACAGGTATTTATTAGTTCCAGAAACTCTGGCACAGGGCGAAGCTGCTTCTCACAAAAACATGTACGTTACATACAATGCTGTTTACCGACAAGATGCTCTACTTTTCTTAAAGGCCTGCATACGTCAGAGCAGTCATGGCAAGGCTCCATGCAGTGTGGTCTCGACCCTGTGGAGGTCAGCCATTGGTCCGCCCCAGCACTGGTACTACAAGAGCATCACACTAAACAGAAAACAAATGGCAATAAAGGACCTGGCAAAAGGAGAGATCCAGCTGTGACTGTGTCTGTGGCCCGAAGTCCTTTGAGAGTATTCTTTAATCCTGACACCTGCAAGCCATTTCATCATGATTTACAGTGGGGAAATGCAGGCTGGGGGCGGGGGCGGGGGGGCCGCCAGAGGGACTGTTTTCACAACAAATGATGAGGAACACACTGTTTATTCTCGCAGTTCCAGGCATTTGTAGTTTGCTGCTCACAAACACATGGATGGCTTAATCTGACAATGATAGCATTGACAGAAAATAGGCTCCTCAGGAGCTGCTCGTTGTGTCAATGTCTCTAGTCTGAGGGAGCAAGGAGACAGGAGACAGGAGACAGGAGACACAGAGAGGGACTGAGAGAGAGAGGCTGGAGGATTTGGGACAGGATATGGAGTTCACATGAATGATCATTAGCAGGATCTCTGCAGACCGGAGCAGCGCTGTTTAGTCGCCCAGCTGCTCAGCCCTAATGTCTTGATATTATGGTATTGTTTACGTCCATTCACTTTCTCATGTCATTACTTGTGTGTGAGTCCGCCACATGCTGGATTACTTTAGGTTTGGACACACTGAATGTGTTGTGTTGTGTAATGCAGCAGCAGCAGCAGCAGCTTTCTGGGACAAACACTGTTCACATGTGGTGAAAGGATTTAGCTGAGTTGTCTATCCAAACACATTTTGGAGTTTGAATCTGCACAGTACCAACACACGTCTTCCCTCAGACTGCCAGGACTTACAGTATCTGAACAAACTTCAGGTTGGGAAATGTTGAGCTGCCATCAATACGTTACTTAACTTTGTCAGCTTCAGAAGAAGTTGAAATACTTATTGTTAAGGTAACATTATAACTATTTTTCCCGCCCTGTTTTAAATCTAATCAAAACATGATTTATTTATTACTCTTCAAATTGCATTTTTCTTACAAATATGTTCTGAAATCTGAAAAATTACAAACAAACACACACAAAGAAATAGACTTAAGAGCTTTTCTCTCTCAATAGTGTAATTTAATAATAATAATAATCCCAACCAGACCAGAAAAACACATGTGCTGAATCTTTTATTTGCAGCTCTGCTCTCTCAAACCAGGAAGGTGTGGAGGAATGAGCATTAAAAATTACATGCTTGAGCGCCAGTGGCATCCCTACCTGTGTAATTATCACAGCTCATTATTTGTCTTATTTCCTGCCAGCTCCCTTAACCTCCATATCTGCTCCAAAACAACCTTCGGCAAAGAACACTTTTTAAGCACCACATATAAAAATGGATTTAATCATTAGCATGGTAGGAAAAAACGCAGAGACATCTCAAAACGTGGATGGATAAAAGTATTCCATGGCATGGCTAATGCAAAAATAAACCAGTGAGAATATGATGCTGTCTGGGGAGGAGGACGTGTGGGTTTAGTTGTTTTTACAGTTAATCCAGTGTGTGTGTGTGTGTGTGTGTGTGTGTGTGTGTGTGTGTGTGTGTGTGTGTGTGTGTGTGTGTGTGTTAAAGCTGATGTCAGTTATTAATTATAATTTATTCCTTCGTTAACCCATGACCCTCCTGTGTGCTATTTTTAGAAAGTCATTGTTCATTGAATGCAACTCACTAAACTGCAGAGAAGAGAAGATAAAGGGTGGGACTACACTACACTACTACTACACTGTCTGTTCGTGAGGATTTCCTTTAAGAGCCATTAAGTGGAGAGTATTTTTTAAATGAATTGTTTTGTACAAAGTGTTTAATGTCTGAAGGGAAACGTATTATTTTCCCAGTGGCTGAATGAAGGTGGTGTGAATGCAGTGAACTCCACAAATGAGGATAAAGCGTTTGGACAGTCTCTCCTCAAAGGCATCCATGTTGTTTTGGGGAGGTGTTTGTCGAATTTGTCGAGTTTTGGAAAGTCACAAATATATACATCCGTCAATTTGATGGCTGTATTCAGAAATAGGGTGTTTTTTGGGTAATAGCATTAATGCGTTTCTTAAAGGTTTTAAAACAAAGAATCTCTTCTTCACTCCGACTTTTAGAGGATTCAACCTGTCATATAGTTCATCCTGACAAATCCTGATTTTTTTTTCATCCATGGCAAGAAAATCCTCCCTGATCACCTGACGATAATAAACTGTGACAAAATTACTAGACAGTGCCATTTTGGTCCTTGTACTTCCGAAAACAAATGGGGGAAAAAAACACTTATTTGCTGTATGGAAGTATTTAATAGCACTTAAATCAAATCAATCAAAACGTGTGGCTGCAAATAACTTACACACTTACAGCACCTCAGCTTTAATAATGACAGAAACACTTTCCAAAGCAGCACTGGAGCTCAGAGAGTGAGTTGTAGCCTCCATGCCCTGCAGATACATATTTTCCAGCACTCTTTATCTTTCCACGCTATAATGTAGCGTTGCATAAATCACAGAAGTGGGCTGGTATCAATCAGCCCCCCAAAATGGTTTCCTAACACAAAACACGTTCTGGATATTGGATATCTATCTTGAGACCTGCAGATCTTTGTCTTATATTGCAAATGAGCAGAGTGTTATCTAATATCCATCAACTGACAAATCAATCAACCAGAAACGACCACAAACCACCGGAATCACTACGAAAACACAAACATGCGTGAGCGATGGTGCGCCACAAACTTTACGGTTTTAGCTCACATCTCAGTACTCACTTTGTTTTTTTAGACATGTTTGTGAATCATTAACGTTAATCTGTTGTATGTCATTTTAGTATTTTGTTTTAGAGAATTCTTTGTTTTCTTTGGATTAGATTGATTACTAATCGCATGTAAGCACAAGTTTAACAAAAAGTCACATTTTATATATTTATTGGCTTTTTTTTTGCTTTGTTTTGAACTTTCATGTGTTATTTGGATACTTTCTATGTTTATCCTTTAGATAAACATGATAACAAACAATCATATTTTTAAACCATTATTTAATTGTTCTACTCTTGCTGTAATTTTATGTTCTTATATTTTCAGCAGTTAAAAGGTTGAAATCTACCTTTCATCACAACGTACCTCAGGCTCTGCTTGGTTTTTTGGCTTTTCCTCACACACTTTCCCCCCCTTTTCTCTCATCTGCACTCCCTTCCCAGAGATGACACTGTCATATTTTGAAACATCTCTCTCTTGGTTGGCACCGCTGTGCTTCCCTCAGCCTCTCTCTGTTTTTCTTTTGTTAAGGACCACACAGAGGGATGACATGTTGGAGGCACATCCTGGCTGGGTGGCCCGGCTGCAGGAAAGATGTGGGTGACAGGATCACCCTTCAACAGACTATGGGAGTAATGTGTGTAGACAGTGTAAAACCAGTCTTTTGGAGACCTGTAGAAAGAGCAACGCTGGCAATACTGAATACATGCACTTTGAAAAAAAGAAGGGAAAACGTTCTTTGGGAGCCTTGTTTTAGCTGCAGCCTCCTGCACTGGACTCCCATGCACTACTAATGTCTCTAAACATCTTAGGCAATACAACTCTAATCTATCCAACTTTCAATTCCCACCGGGTTGAAAGATTCATCAGGAGAAATTTGGCTTTTTATTGAGTATTTAAAAGGATGAATCTTGGCAAGTTGCAACTTTTTTTGTGTGCAAAAATGAACCTTAGTGAAGTTAGCCGGTACTTATAAACACTAACATTTGTTGAAGAAGAATCCAGTTTTCAGGAAGGGTATGTATTTCTGAATGTACTTTTCCAGCATTTATTACTTAATCTTCCTTTTAACAATGTTTGACATTTTAATCTCTAAGAAGACAAACTGAATCTCAGAGTTAAGTTGATATTTGCTTTAGTCGTGTTTTCATACAAATACATCTGTGGCATGTAGCTATAAAGCATGGTGGGCTCATCAACATTGAACTACTTCTGTGAAGTTCAAGGAGGCCTGAGAACTTCTCACGTCGAGGTGCTTCCTATCAGTCATTAAAACACTTTGGTTCCCGCAGAAAATGGGGAAGATCACCCCCTCTCCTGATAATCACCTTGTAGCATTTAGCATGTACTTAACAAAACAAATGGTGTGTGTGTGTGTGTGTGTGTGTGTGTGTGTGTGTGTGTGTGTGTGTGTGTGTGTGTGTGTGTGTGTGTGTGTGTGTGTGTGTGTGTGTGTGTGTGTGTGTGTGTGTCCCTGTGTGAAATCCACTGATGCTGGACTTTGTCAAGGCTGAGAGGCTGCAGAGAAAATAGATCAGAAGTGTCGTCACTAGCAGCAGCGTCGACATTCTTGCTCCGGATGAAGAATGGTGCGACTGGTGGTTGTTTATTTTGTTTCTCTATCTTGTCTCAGCAACATCTTCTTAATGAGAATGTGCAGTTGCACGTTCAGCTCTGATCTCCCTTCCTCTCTCATTAACTGCTTTGGAGGCTATGAGAGACATATAAACATAGAAAATACTCCTTGGTTTTTCTATCAGCACAGCTGTGGAAATGTGGGAAGCTGGGAATCTCATCCATTAAAAAAATAACAAAGCGGAACACACTTAATTAAAATTCACTTAGTTCTTTATCCAGTCAAAAAGTCTTGACTTTCATTCATTTGAAAATCATTTTTAATGTTTTTCTTCTAAATGGAAGCGATAACATGAGTCATGAATATCCCCAGTGTAAATAAATCAACATGAAACTTCTACACCCATAAGCCTCATATTTGACATATATTATGAACAGACAAAACATTTATTGGTTATAATAATATGTCAGATGAGGTGGATGAAGAGTTAAGGGTGAATAGTCTCATGAATGTAAAAAAAAATAGGTGCAATTAATGGACGTGCATTCTTATTAATGGAGCTTTATCATTTCAACAAGAGTGAGAAAGAAGTGTGTACTTCAGTGTTTTAAATAATCCTCATTACACATTATGGTGGATGTGGTTTGGTGTGTCAACGTAGAATAAAGCATGTTAACTCAGTCTGTAGGAGAGGGAGGAGCTATAAAGAAACATTCAAACAACTCTGCTGTCACGACACAGATAAAGACACAATCCGTGTGTGTGTGTGTGTGTGTGTGTGTGTGTGTGTGTGTGTGTGTGTGTGTGTGCACCAGTAAGCGGTCAGGTGGTCCTCTGTGCTCTCCAGTCAGGCGTCTCACCAGCGCTCCAGCCGCCCCGATGCCATTGTGTGATGCAGAAGCTGCATGACTGATGCGACAAAAGAGGAGACATTGATCTTCCAAGACAAGCTCTGCTCTCAGCACACTGCGCTGTGTGGTCGGGGAAATGAGCTGATCCTCTCGAGCAGACCGCAACTAAGCTTTGGCTTTTTTTAAAAACCGTAGTAGCACTTAATCCACAGCTCCAGGAGGAGGAAAAAAACTCAGGAACAAAATGAATTTGTGTAACAGGCCTTGTAAGATCCAAGTAGACTGTGGTAATAGTCTTTAAATAATACTAATATGAGGAAATCCAAAGAAAGTAAATTTAAGGAAAGTGAAATATGAATCTCAAAAGGCATCATTTTTCGTTTTGTTTGAATATTTGAAGGCTTTCTTAACACGGAGCCAAGCCCATCCACATAGCACTGACAGGTGTGGCATTTCTATAGTACCCTTGAGCATGGTACTTCAGCTCACTTATCGCAGCTTAATTCAATTGCTCCAATAAAACAATCCAGCTGCATAAACATGTTATAGAATGTGTGAAATCTACAACAGAGTGCATCTTTAATGCTCCCCGGATGACGCGGTCCGCTACGGAGGCCAATAAATCATCTCCCTCTGTAATGTAATGATTTAAGAGCTGGCTATTTGTCACATTGCGGCACCATGCTGGGCCCAAGGTGTCGCTTTCTTAAGAGTCCGTTACTGTGAAAGTCCACGCTCCCAAATGGCAGAATGGGGAGGCCCCATTTGGGGAGGCTGGTTGAAGCTGTGACAGCATGAATCTGCGCTAAAGGCCTGGGCTTTTACACCTGTGAGTGACACGAGGGAGGTTCTGCAGCGAGTGGGAGAGTCGGCCAGCTGTGCTCTCTTGTGGCGGCTCCGGGGATAGCCTGGAAAGCCTCAAATGTAAAATCCCTTCCCAAAGTCACTCTCTGTTCGTAATTCTCTAAAACACTTCTCTGAAGCACACACATGTCGTCGTGACTCAGTGGTCCTGATTTAGCTGCTTTTGGGTTTATTTGTGTGACTGCAGATGTGCGATTTCAGCACTCAAACTTCTTCTTGGGATGAGGTCACGAGATGGACTCTCCCGCCAGTTTTTTCTGTTTTTTATTGGGGGGGTGGGGGAGGAGGAGATGTAATTGCTCACTAAATAACCATCTCTCAGGGGTGACCAGTCTGCCATTCAGCGCAGGTCTGCACAGTGTCCTCTCCTGCTCTCAGGCAAGTCCAACACGTACAGTGGCTTTTCCCTCCGTCTCCCAGGACTGCCCCACCAGCTGCTTCATCAAGGCTGATTGCAGGAGACATTCCTCTTCCAGCGATATATTCACCTGATGTGAAGCAGGCCTGTGTCCTGAACACTTAGTGGGGCAGAGAAACAAGAGGGGTCTCCCTGCTCCGGGTTAGTGAAACACCGTGGTGAAAGAGCTCGACGACAACTGATAAGGTTTGCACCCACATTCACACACTGAACTTACACAGATTTACTGAACCATGGTGGCACACGAGTCTCGTTGAGCTAATCCTCAGCTTTGTCACTATGAAGCCAGCCAAGCTACACTCTTTTTCATTATTATAAAAACTGTTATTGTTGTATCCTATGAATAAGATTCAAGCCTAAAGAGGGCCCTCTTCTTGTTTACATAACACCTAAAGTTGCTGTCGTGTTATGTATACAGAAATCATTTCATCTTAAGGGGGAAAAAAATCTTTATTTATGACCCCGACAATGACACAAGAATAGGTTCAAGCCCTTCTCCATCTGTTTGCAATCCCAGTGTAATGCTATCATCACCTGTTTCCATGGTCCCGGGCACATCTGGCTTGCATTACAGAGAAGAAAAAAATCACACAAGGTGCATTTTTTCTTCCCTCTTTGTGTGTGCTTTACTTTCTTATTTGGCTTATATTTCTGAAATAGGCTACAACAACAAATTAAGATCTGAGACCTGGAGAAAAAACACTTGAGCAGCAATTTGCTTTAAATTTCAGAACCAGACTCCCTGGGGGTCTGAACATATTAAATGCAGGAGTTTAAGTGCTCTGTAAGATTTACTGCAATGTAAAGCTAGTTTACTAAGATAACAGAGGGTTCGGTTCTCAAAGCTGGCAAGCAACGACTCCAATTTGTTTGTACTTAAATCTGTTTATTTGTAAATAAAGCAGAATCCCTTCCAATGTGTGTTTCATTTGGAAGGAGTGTAAAATGCATTGCGATTAACATGCATGTTAGTCATCTGATGTAATGTTTAATATATATATTTAAAGAATTCCCCAACCGCCCCATTGGTGGTCTTGTGTTCCCTCCTCCAACCTCGGGTCCTCTAGGCCTGGGACCTTGAGGGTTCTGTGCAGTATCTTGCATGCAGACCTAGGAACAGTATTCTTGATGTTACTGTCGCTTGGGATGCTACATCTATCACTCTGTTGTTTGTCCTCCCCCACGATGTCCGGTTGGTCAGCCAGCACCAGTTTATCAGTCTGGATCTGGAAGTCCCACGGGATCTTAGCTTGGACATTCTCAACCACCTTTGAAGGTCTTCCATTCTGACCCCGGGAACCTGATGTTATGTGCTGGACTGTCTCAGGGGCATCTTTGCACAGCCTGGTAGACCCCGACCTGCACCTGGGGTCCTGTGTGGTAGACCCCGACCTGCACCTGGGGTCCTGTGTTGTGTGGTAGACCCTGACCTGCACCTGGGGTCCTGTGTGGTGTGGTAGACCCCGACCTGCACCTGGTGTGGTAGACCCCGACCTGCACCTGGTGTGGTAGACCCCGACCTGCACCTGGGGTCCTGTGTGGTGGTAGACCCCGACCTGCACCTGGGGTCCTGTGTGGTGTGGTAGACCCTGACCTGCACCTGGGGTCCTGTGTGGTGGTAGACTCCGACCTGCACCTGGGGTCCTGTGTGGTGTGGTAGACCCCGACCTGCACCTGGTAGACCCCGACCTGCACCTGGGGTCCTGTGTGGTGGTAGACCCCGACCTGCACCTGGGGTCCTTTGTGGTGTGGTAGACCCCGACCTGCACCTGGGGTCCTGTGTAGTGGTAGACCCCGACCTGCACCTGGTAGACCCCGACCTGCACCTGGGGTCCTGTGTGGTGGTAGACCCCGACCTGCACCTGGGGTCCTATGTGGTGGTAGACCCCGACCTGCACCTGGGGTCCTGTGTAGTGGTAGATCCCGACCTGCACCTGGTAGACCCCGACCTGCACCTGGGGTCCGGTGTGGTGGTAGACCCCGACCTGCACCTGGGGTCCTGTGTGGTAGATCCCGACCTGCACCTGGTAGACCCCGACCTGCACCTGGGGTCCTGTGTGGTGGTAGACCCCGACCTGCACCTGGGGTCCTGTGTGGTAGACCCCAACCTGCACCTGGGATCCTGTGTGGTGGTAGACCCCGGTACCTGGTAGACCCCGGTGCCTGTTGCCATTAGCCATTAGTGCCTCTTTGTTGTCCTTGTTGATAGTATGTGTGTGTGTCTGTGTGTCTGTGTGTGTGTCTGTGTGTGTGTCTGTGTGTGTGTGTGTGTGTGTCTGTGTGTCTGTGTGTCTGTGTGTCTGTGTGTGTGTGTGTGTGTGTGTGTGTGTGTCTGTGTGTGTGTGTGTGTGTGTGTGTGTGTGTGTGTGTGTCTGTGTGTCTGTGTGTGTGTGTGTGTGTGTGTGTGTGTGTGTGTGTGTCTGTATGTGTGTGTGTCTGTGTGTGTGTGTGTGTGTGTGTGTGGTTTAAGAGGGGGTAACTTTTGCCATATGATACCATAATCATACGCTACACTACAGGATAATGTACTTTAAGATCCTCATAACAGTCTGGAATGTGTGTACCTGTCTCTCTCTCTCATGTATCTGTCTCTCTCTCTCATGTATCTGTCTCTCTCTCATGTATCTGTCTCTCTCTCATGTATCTGTCTCTCTCTCTCGTGTATCTGTCTCTCTCATGTATCTGTCTCTCTCTCTCGTGTATCTGTCTCTCTCTCTCATGTATCTGTCTCTCTCTCTCATGTATCTGTCTCTCTCATGTATCTGTCTCTCTTTCATGTATCCGTCTCCCTCTCCCTCTCTCTCTCTCATGTATCTGTCTCTCTCTCATGTATCTGTCTCTCTCTCTCATGTATCTGTCTCTCTCATGTATCTGTCTCTCTTTCATGTATCCGTCTCCCTCTCCCTCTCTCTCTCTCATGTATCTGTCTCTCTCTCATGTATCTGTCTCTCTCTCTCATGTATCTGTCTCTCTCATGTATCTGTCTCTCTCTCATGTATCTGTCTCTCTCTCTCATGTATCTGTCTCTCTCTCATGTATCCGTCTCTCTCTCATGTATCTGTCTCTCTCTCTCATGTATCTGTCTCTCTCTCTCTCATGTATCTGTCTCTCTCTCTCATGTATCTGTCTCTCTCTCATGTATCTGTCTCTCTCTCTCTCATGTATCTGTCTCTCTCTCTCATGTATCTGTCTCTCTCATGTATCTGTCTCTCTCTCTCATGTATCTGTCTCTCTCTCATGTATCTGTCTCTCTCTCTCATGTATCTGTCTCTCTCTCTCATGTATCTGTCTCTCTCTCATGTATCTGTCTCTCTCTCTCATGTATCTGTCTCTCTCTCATGTATCTGTCTCTCTTTCATGTATCCGTCTCCCTCTCCCTCTCTCTCTCTCATGTATCTGTCTCTCTCTCATGTATCTGTCTCTCTCTCATGTATCTGTCTCTCTCTCTCATGTATCTGTCTCTCTCATGTATCTGTCTCTCTCTCATGTATCTGTCTCTCTCTCATGTATCTGCCTCTCTCTCATGTATCTGTCTCTCTCTCTCTCATGTATCTGCCTCTCTCTCATGTATCTGTCTCTCTCTCATGTATCTGTCTCTCTCTCATGTATCTGCCTCTCTCTCATGTATCTGTCTCTCTCTCTCTCATGTATCTGTCTCTCTTTCATGTATCCGTCTCCCTCTCCCTCTCTCTCTCTCTCATGTATCTGTCTCTCTCTCATGTATCTGTCTCTCTCTCATGTATCTGTCTCTCTCTCTCATGTATCTGTCTCTCTCATGTATCTGTCTCTCTCTCTCTCATGTATCTGCCTCTCTCTCATGTATCTGTCTCTCTCTCATGTATCTGCCTCTCTCTCATGTATCTGTCTCTCTCTCTCTCATGTATCTGTCTCTCTCTCTCATGTATCTGTCTCTCTCTCGTGTATCTGTCTCTCTCTCATGTATCTGTCTCTCTCTCTCATGTATCTGTCTCCCTCTCATGTATCTGACTCTCTCTCATGTATCTGCCTCTCTCTCATGTATCTGCCTCTCTCTCATGTATCTGTCTCTCTCTCGTGTATCTGTCTCTCTCTCATGTATCTGTCTCTCTCTCTCATGTATCTGTCTCTCTCTCATGTATCTGACTCTCTCTCATGTATCTGCCTCTCTCTCATGTATCTGCCTCTCTCTCATGTATCTGTCTCTCTCTCTCATGTATCTGTCTCTCTCTCTCATGTATCTGTCTCTCTCTCTCTCATGTATCTGTCTCTCTCTCATGTATCTGTCTCTCTCTCATGTATCTGTCTCTCTCATGTATCTGTCTCTGTTGGAGCCATTTTGATATTTATGTTGCAAATTAAGTTAAGATTGATAACA
Source organism: Eutrigla gurnardus (assembly GCF_963514095.1). Taxonomy (NCBI): domain Eukaryota; kingdom Metazoa; phylum Chordata; class Actinopteri; order Perciformes; family Triglidae; genus Eutrigla; species Eutrigla gurnardus. Next base: position 1,295,395 of record NC_139915.1, on the reverse strand, counting down.
CGGTTGAAATAATTATAATATTTAAGTTTATGGAATATGGTTTAATAGTATGGTGAATTATGGTTTAAAAATAACGCAATTCTATGTGTGAAAACGGATTGACTGCCGCAATCTGTCAAGCCAATGGAATGTGACGTCAGACGTTGTAGCTTGATATAGTGATGGGTTACCTAGGTTACCTATGACCATGTGAGGCGGAAGTGGCAAACAATTTTTCAACCGCGTGAATGCGATAGGGACATCTATGTTTGTATTAACGAAGAAGGAACAAATAAATGGATCTATAATTTACGACGCGCGTTGTCCGGTTGTATCCGCTCCCAGAAGTGGCTGCTGGAAAGCTGCCACTACAGTCTCTCTCTCATGTATCTGTCTCTCTTTCATGTATCCGTCTCCCTCTCCCTCTCTCTCTCTCATGTATCTGTCTCTCTCTCATGTATCTGTCTCTCTCTCTCATGTATCTGTCTCTCTCTCTCATGTATCTGTCTCTCTCTCTCATGTATCTGTCTCTCTCTCATGTATCTGTCTCCCTCTCTCTCTCTCTCATGTATCTGTCTCTCTCTCTCTCTCTCTCTCTCATGTATCTGACTCTCTCTCATGTATCTGTCTCTCTCTCTCATGTATCTGTCTCTCTCTCTCATGTATCTGTCTCTCTCTCATGTATCTGTCTCCCTCTCATGTATCTGTCTCTCTCTCATGTATCTGTCTCTCTCTCTCTCTCATGTATCTGTCTCTCTCATGTATCTGTCTCTCTCATGTATCTGTCTCTCTCTCATGTATCTGTCTCTCTCATGTATCTGCCTCTCTCTCATGTATCTGTCTCTCTCATGTATCTGTCTCTCTCTCATGTATCTGCCTCTCTCTCATGTATCTGTCTCTCTCTCTCATGTATCTGTCTCTCTCTCATGTATCTGCCTCTCTCTCATGTATCTGCCTCTCTCTCATGTATCTGTCTCTCTCATGTATCTGTCTCTCTCTCATGTATCTGCCTCTCTCTCATGTATCTGTCTCTCTCTCTCATGTATCTGTCTCTCTCTCATGTATCTGCCTCTCTCTCATGTATCTGTCTCTCTCATGTATCTGTCTCTCTCTCATGTATCTGTCTCCCTCTCATGTATCTGTCTCTCTCTCATGTATCTGTCTCTCTCTCTCTCTCTCATGTATCTCTCTCTCTCATGTATCTGTCTCTCTCTCATGTATCTGTCTCTCTCTCTCATGTATCTCTCTCTCTCATGTATCTCTCTCTCTCATGTATCTGTCTCCCTCTCATGTATCTGTCTCTCTCTCATGTATCTGTCTCTCTCTCTCTCTCTCATGTATCTCTCTCTCTCATGTATCTGTCTCCCTCTCATGTATCTGTCTCTCTCTCATGTATCTGTCTCTCTCTCTCATGTATCTCTCTCTCTCATGTATCTGTCTCTCTCTCTCATGTATCTGTCTCTCTCTCATGTATCTGTCTCTCTCTCATGTATCTGTCTCCCTCTCATGTATCTGTCTCTCTCTCATGTATCTGTCTCTCTCTCTCATGTATCTCTCTCTCTCATGTATCTGTCTCTCTCTCTCATGTATCTGTCTCTCTCTCATGTATCTGTCTCTCTCTCATGTATCTGCCTCTCTCTCATGTATCTGTCTCTCTCTCTCATGTATCTGTCTCTCTCTCATGTATCTGCCTCTCTCTCATGTATCTGCCTCTCTCTCATGTATCTGTCTCTCTCATGTATCTGTCTCTCTCTCATGTATCTGCCTCTCTCTCATGTATCTGTCTCTCTCTCTCATGTATCTGTCTCTCTCTCATGTATCTGTCTCTCTCTCATGTATCTGCCTCTCTCTCATGTATCTGTCTCTCTCTCTCATGTATCTGCCTCTCTCTCATGTATCTGTCTCTCTCTCTCATGTATCTGTCTCTCTCTCATGTATCTGCCTCTCTCTCATGTATCTGTCTCTCTCATGTATCTGTCTCTCTCTCATGTATCTGTCTCCCTCTCATGTATCTGTCTCTCTCTCATGTATCTGTCTCTCTCTCTCTCTCATGTATCTCTCTCTCTCATGTATCTGTCTCTCTCTCATGTATCTGTCTCCCTCTCATGTATCTGTCTCTCTCTCATGTATCTGTCTCTCTCTCTCATGTATCTCTCTCTCTCATGTATCTGTCTCTCTCTCTCATGTATCTGTCTCTCTCTCATGTATCTGTCTCTCTCATGTATCTGTCTCTCTCTCATGTATCTGTCTCTCTCATGTATCTGCCTCTCTCTCATGTATCTGTCTCTCTCATGTATCTGTCTCTCTCTCATGTATCTGCCTCTCTCTCATGTATCTGTCTCTCTCTCTCATGTATCTGTCTCTCTCTCATGTATCTGTCTCTCTCATGTATCTGTCTCTCTCTCATGTATCTGTCTCTCTCTCATGTATCTGTCTCCCTCTCATGTATCTGTCTCTCTCTCATGTATCTCTCTCTCATGTATCTGTCTCTCTCTCATGTATCTGTCTCTCTCTCTCTCTCTCTCTCTCATGTATCTGTCTCTCTCTCATGTATCTGTCTCTCTCTCATGTTTCTGTTTCTCTCTCATGTATCTGTCTCCCTCTCATGTATCTGTCTCTCTCTCATGTATCTGTCTCTCTCTCTCTCTCTCTCTCTCTCATGTATCTGTCTCTCTCATGTATCTGTCTCTCTTATGTATCTGTCTCTCTCTCATGTATCTGTCTCTCTCTCTCATGTATCTGTCTCTCTCTCATGTATCTGTCTCTCTCTCATGTATCTGTCTCTCTCATGTATCTGTCTCTCTCTCATGTATCTGTCTCCCTCTCCCTCTCTCTCATGTATCTGTCTGTCTCCCTCTCGTGTATCTGTCTCTCTCTCACGGACCCTAGCTGTGCAGCTGGTGCTCGCTGGAAGCTGCAGTTAGCCTGTAGTCGAGAGGGATTTTTAACACAAGTCTCCCATGTGCATTCAAGGAAGCAGTAATGTCATGCAATCGGGGCCATGTTATCATTGTGTGAATCCTGGAGAGTGATGTCAGAGGAAAAAGGAAACTAGCTAACTCCCAAACCAAAAGAGCAAAGGTCGGAGGCAGGTTGGCAGGGACCCAGATTGGCTTAAAGACTTTACTTATTCTCTTTCTCTTTTGCTTTCCTTAAAAGCATAGTCACTCCGTCCAAATGGCTCGCATGGACAGGATGCTGCTTCCTTTGGCATATCTGGTTATGAGCTGTGATTTATCATAATGGAGTAATACTTGTCATTTTGGGGTTAAAGATAACAGCTTTTTTAAATGGAACATCCCACGAGATGGCTCTGCATTGATGGAATACACTGTTGTAAATGGATGAAACTGAGACAAATGGATGGATGGACAATCCGCTACATTAACACAAGCTTTTCATCATCTGTAATGAAAAATCAACATCAGCTAATCTATTACGGGAAAGATCATTTTGTGTCCCTCAGATGTTCATATTATATCACTCTTCTGGAAGGAAGAATCAAAGCGGACTTTTTTAGAAATTCAAACCTCAGTCTTGTGCAGCGAGTGAGTTTGCAAAATTATCCATTTAGCAGTCTAAATATTTAGTTGCTATATTTTTTAGTTGTTATATTACGTACGATGATTCAGCTCCTCTTCAGTGACAGATAACCATTTATGTTGAAATATGTGTAAAATAGTTCAAACTAGCACCTATTATGGGAATATTAAGTAAGGGTCTTACGAGAAGAGATGTTTTAATGATTCCAAGAGTGTGAGTGTGTATGAAGGTGTTTCTCAGCGGGGGCAGCATTGACTTCCAGATAGCTGTATCACACATTACAATCCACATTTCCCTCCCTTGAGGTTAACCAAATATCCGCCGAGGTTTAAAAAATGTTCATGACAACTCTCCAAAAAATCGGAATGCTGCAGCTTCAATTTGGCATTTTACCTCTGATTCTGATGATGTTTCTCTGCCATAATAAATGATAATATAAAATTAAGAAAGATACCTTACAGAAGGATAAGTTTGTTTGTCAGCATAAGAAATAAACTTCTAAAATAAGGCCATATTGAGAATCCTTTATGGCAGGTAATAAGTTGCCATTACACCCAATTCACTCAGAGGAAGTACACCTGTATAGCATTGGACATACACTGATACTTTTCCTTCCAAGACTGGATTCCCGATGGTTCCAGATCGCCCCAGGTTGGCCATGTGTCTGTCAGTTTGGCTAATTTGATTAAATGCTAATTTGTTTAGAAAATGTGATATCAACTGAAACGATAGGAGCCTTCTGGCAGAGGGCTAATGTTTGGTTCCTGGCGACCTGCAGGCAGACTGCATTGTAATTTGGGCATGTTCTTATCGAAGTCTTGTGCCAAAGAAGGCCTCAGATGCCGTGCAAACAAGTTCTAATTAAGTACATGCACAGTGTACAGAGTAGCAGTGGTGGTGGAGAGGAAGGGGTAATGGGAGCTCTGTAGCAGTTATTATGTACTTTAACTGATTTCAAGCCCTGCAGAGACTTGATACCATAGATTTTAATGACTTCCTGAAACCACCCTGTATCAATGTTGTAAACTTATATCATTAAAAGGATGTTTTAAAGGGTAACTGCAAACTTAAACATGCTTTTTAAGCTACAAAGTAGATGATATGGCTGTACTGTGATGATATACTCACAATACTGGTGTTAGTATTGACATTTCTGACCAAATTTATAAAAATCTGCATTTCATGGTTGAAAATAATCTCTCTGTTTCAAATCAGCTCTAATCTTACAAGGCCAATACTGAGAGTTGACCATTCGGGACTAATCAGTCATTCAATAAAAGACTGGCCTCTCCCTACAGCGTCATCGGTTTGACTTTTTCAGTAACCACTGTGTAAAATTAATATCACGGCACAGTTCAATCCTGTTATCTCCCTTCTCTGGAAATCAAGCTAGCACATTACAAAATCTGGTGCATCAGTGTTAATGCCTGATTATCTGGCAATAGCAATGTGCTTTTCTGTGATTAACACAGATTCCCAGCAAGGACGTCTCCGGGGGGGCAGGGAGTAAAGCAGTGGTCTGATAAACGGTACTTTTTCCAGATTCACCGCCTCATATATTGCTATTTGCCAAACTACTGCAGCTGCCATATTTGTGTTTCGCCATACGGAAGTGGGCGTGGTTTCATCTCATGGCCACATTTTTAAAAACTGTGGAGTGGGTGGGGTTAGGCTCAGACCTGGGGTGAAGTTTCACTTTAATAAAGTATATTTTGTTTGAAAACTGCTGCTTTGTTTCACCGGTTTCAAAGGCTAGGAGATAATGTTGACGGATGTTGTGCTTTGCAGCCAAATGAACTTCCCTTATTTGGATTTGATGGCTCACAGCTTGTGCTGTCCTATCTGGAAAGGATGAAAAAGAAAACAACTTTATTGTGCTCGGGTATTGAACTGGAGTTAACTCCAAGGCAGCTGTTGGACGATATCTTACAGTATTTCATGATTCTTTACTGAGCAGAGCGTACATCAACAAACCAGAAAGAAAATAACCAACTGAGTTGACAACATGATTTTGCATTTTATAACGAGGAACAGATAAAAAATGTATCGTTCCTCCTTCTGGAGACGTGCCTGCTTTTCTAACCAGCATCAGTGGTTTCTGTTATTCTATTTGTAAAATCCTTCCTGGTTCTAGTAGCATATTATGAACGGAAACAAATCCAGCGTACAATACAAGCTCCACCGGAGATCAGCTTCTACGTGACGCCTGTTGCAACATCCAGACATGTAAACATCATGAATTTGTTGTAAACATTTCAAAGTTTTCATAGGAGTTCAGTTTTTGTACACTTTGGTTTGCAGTTATTTCTTGGATTTAGAGAAAAGATGTATTTTCTTTTCACTTTGCATTTTCTGCATTATTTGAAAACTGCTGTTAACATTTTCATCTACAGTTTTTATAATGTTCGAGCAAATGTTGGAGACGGTTTCCAGAATAATGATGCTGGTAGAGAAAGCTTTCGTAAAAATGATGTGATTCATTGAGGAAGACTACAGTATGTATATGATTATATTACGACTGATAATGTAAAGTTTATTATACATGTGGAAGCTTCAGATATAATGTTCTGCTTTAACAGCAAGAAACTTTACAGGATACATTGATATGATGTTACAGAATATCAGACAGACAAAACAAGTTGTCAGTGCTGAATTGAATCAAGGCGTGGTAACATTAAATTACTGTGGAAAATTAGATTGTAAAAAGTTTCAAAATATGAAGTACTTCATGATAATACTTCATCGTAATATGTTGTATATTTCTTGGAAACAGGAAGTCAATGCTGTACGTCTTCCTTTGTACCCTCAGCTACTCTAGGTACCAGTAAATTATTTGCATGCTGTAATGTAAAGTATTCTAGAGAGAAAGAAATGCTCTGACATCACACCCACACATTCTGCTTTGACTCATACTTGATGGTATAGACAGATGGAAACTATTTCGACATCATTGACTGTGAGCATTATGATCATTACACTGACATCACTCTGAACGCAGGCTCCTAGTTATTTTTGGATATCCTTTGTGAACAAATTGACACCCCTCCCAACTTTCAGAAATAGTTCCTGATGGTGTAAAATATGATGTATTTGCTGCTGCACTGTTATTACCAATTGGAGATTTTTTTCTATATATTTCCAAGCCAGCTAAGCCTACACAATTAGGTGTCTCCGCCTTGAGCAGGGAAGTATTGAAAGCTCCCTTTGGGTCAGTCTGATAGGCGTCATCTTCTACCACTCTGGCCCCATTGTATTGAAGAAAGCACTACTCAAGCTCGGCCATAGATATGTCAAGCACAAATTTTATGATGACATTCAAAGCTGTAATGTCACCATCTCATTTAAGTCCTTAAGGTACAAATGAGCCGTTTCATTAGTCCAAGAATGAATTTGGCACACCATGGGAAACCGATAGATCACTTCAGTAATTCTGTTCTTAAGGAAGTTTTATCTCAGTGGTTGAATCCAAGAAACTGTGCTGCAAAATTGAGTCTTTGAGGCTATTGAGGAGATGGAGAGATTAGCATGCAAATAGGTCTCATAGATCATCTTTCTGAGCATAGGGTAATGGCTGGTGAATGATACTTATCAAGCTCCATAAGTGCTCCTTCCAATAAATACATAGTCCAGGTCATTTGTATTGGGATTCAAGTGTTGATGGATATGGGATTACCACTTAACCTTGGAGTAACTCCAGGAGTTTAAATCATCCAATACATTATCTATCCCATAACGGCTTGACCAGTCTTTAAGGATATCACTTCTTAATGCAAAATATGTTTTATGTGATAAATTAAACTGGAGGTGTTAGTGACCTATTAATCACATAGATGTATTCGTGACAGGACATCCCTATGCTTTTATTTTCAAAAGGTTGTTACCATAGGTGTCTTTATGTATAACAATGGTCTTGTGATTATTATTATTTCGACCTTTGGGGCATTGCACACAGGATATGGGACAATAAGGAAACTTTATGTTGACTGTTCAGGAAGCAAAATGAATTTAATTATACACAAAACCAGCATTGTTTTAACTTCTTCAGGTTAAGCAGGTGTGACTCTGCCTGCTAACAAAGTAGGACTCTGATATATGAGAGTATTTTTATTATGTGCTTCTTGTCAGAGACCCGGCACTCTTATTTCACAACCAACACTTGACCCTGCCCGTCACAATTACACTTGAAGGGTTTCTTTCCAAAAACTGTATACACATTTTTGGAGGACATACATTTAGTCTCACACATGATCCCTAAGAAATGTATTGAAGGTTATGATATTGTCGCCCCAGCTCACAGACAGACCCCTCCATGAAACTCAGTGGGTGATACCCATGAAAATGGGCATAGCCATGCCATGGGGGGGATTAGCTCAGGAGGTAGAGCGGGTTGGCTGGTAACCGCAAGCACACACTACCCTTTTCACCAGTCCTGTTGTTCAAACAAGCACAGACCCTGAAAAGGAGCCTATATGAACGGGAGTCGAACCCGACGCTGCTGGCCATAATGTCCTCGACACTCACAGCGTTGAACAACCTTTCCGACAGCGCCACGCTGTTTGTAGAGTGTGTGTGGACCACAGTAGGAGGCTGTCTTCCTGCCTGCCTATAAGCCTGGGAGATATACGAACAGTCCCATCCCACCAGGCATTTCTTGGATAAGGCTTTACCGGCCGCACCATCTCTGATGCACACAAACAGCTGCCATCGGATGGCGATGAATTTAACATAACATTCGTATGCAAAAACTGAGCAACGTAGATATAGCCTTGACTCCTCTCCCACATATGGGGGATGACAAAGAGCATTCAGCTGTATAACCTTCGACTTGAAAGAACTCCTTAAGTTCTTAAAAGTAAGGATTTGGTCTCAGGGTAGTCCCGCTATGGTCATCGGAAACCACCAGTATTCACACACTCTCTTTAGCTGAGGTCTGTTCAAGCAACAAAGCTGTTTTGAATGACAGCACCTTCAGAGAGGAGCACTCTTTAGGCTCAAAGGGATCCTTCACCAAGGCCTTGTGGTCCCACTGCAGGGTGATGGCACGCATCACCAGGCATCGTCTTCTGACCTACAAGAACCTCTTCAAAAGGGGGTGCTCCAAGACCGGTTCATCGCCAAAACCCTTGTGGGAGATAGAAATAGCTACTGCATACACTCAGCCCTTAATAGATGGTCATGGATGATGCACATGCTTCCTGAGACTGAGCCCCACAGAACTGGGTCCAGGGCTTGGCCATCATCATCTGTCATTTCTGCATTCCTCAGCGTCCAGGGGACCATCAGAATGACCAACAAATGCTCCTGCCTCACTCTCTTTAACAGGAGAGCTATGAGACAGAGTGGCGAAAAGGCATAAAGCAGCTTTCTTGGATCATCCTTCTGTGCCAGGTAGAGCCATAGCGGGCAGTGGGTGTTGGCAGACGGATCTACTTCTGCTTTCCTGAACCGAGCCAAATCTGCTTCACCACCTCGATGTGAAGACTCCCCTCGTCTGGTTGGCTTCTGCCTCTCGACAGGTCGGGACCCCTGTTCTCCAGTCCCAGAATGTGGAAAGCCTTCAGAGAATGCATCTGCTTTGAGGCTCACAACCTTTTGAGGCCCAGACAAGGGCAACAGGCCAAACTCCGCCCTGCCTGTTGATATATACAATGATATATGATATAGATTTGTGGTGTGATTGATAGTCCTCACAATCACATGCTCCGCCAGCATTTCAGACCCCTGATATGGAAAAAGCATGTGATGTGAGGACTATCAACCACACCACGGTGACCTTTATCAACAGGCAGGGCGGAGATCGGCCTATTGCCCTCCCAATCCCTTTTGGGATGCAGTCGTTGCAGGTGTTTACTCCTTCTACTTGACCCCAGTAGCCTAGCATGGGTAGTTCTAGTAGTCAGTTCTAGTGACCACGCCATGGACACAGCTGTGGATTCACAGATCCAGCAAAGCTGTTGTTAATTATTATCTGTGATGTTAAACAGTCTTGTATTCTTCACTCTCATGCAGACATTAGTTTGTCGCAGCATCGCTGTGTGGAGGAGTTTCTGCTCTGCAAATCTGTTCACCCAGTGCTTCCTGACTCACACTACACTGGAATGAGAGGCATGTAGTGAGAAGCTTGCACAACAGTTCAGTGAGAAGAATCAGACCTCTGCATTCACACACACACACACACACACACACACACACACACACGCACACACACACACACACACACACACGGTGCTAACATGCAATACATGTCTGAAAAATGTCTCTGAAAACAAACAAAAACAAAACAGGAAAGGATTTTAGTGTCAAATGAAGAGGAGCAGGCAACATCTCAGATGAAGAGAGGTACGTCTGGTCGGTAAACTCATGTGAGAAAATATTATGAAGGAACAGATGATAGGAAGAGCAGTGCTGTATTGCTGGAATATTAACTGAAGCTATAAACATGGCTTTTGAAGGATAAGGGTCCATCTGGACAAAGGGTGAATGTCCCTGTCAGTGTGTGGTCTGTTTCCAAGCTGATGTCCTTAACTGTGGGGTTATGTTTGTACACACTAAGAAAATAAGGCTTGTTAAGGCTTCTCACTAAGGAGATGTGGCCTTGATTAGATTATCTTTCCCCAAAATTCTTGCATGCAAACGTTTTTTTCCTGTTAAAAGGTTTCCCTCTAGATTCAAAGATTTCCTTTTCCACTCAGTAGTGAAACGTTCAATGATATGTTCTCATAATGTATTCTTAAAGTTTTCTTTTCAATATTAGTCCAAAGATTTTAAATCATTTCTAATCTTGCTTAAAGAGCTGAAGAGTTAAAGCAGCAAGGTCTAGCTAAAGTAGATATATCTGAATTAAAACAGGATATTAGCAACTCTATGACAATTATGTAGACTTTTCTTGTGTGAGACGCTGTGCGACCTTATTTCAGGATCTCCCTCGATGCGAAACGTGAAGGTTCGTGGCTTTTAACTTGAGAGTGTGTGTTCATGGTCTGCATTGACGTTCCCTGTTGTGTTAACAACAGTGCTGCAATAAGGAGAGCACTTTTTCATCTTCTCTTTGGAAAGAATGCAGATACCAACTGGGAAGGGAATTGTGGGAAAATGTACCCTGAAAATGTAAACGCCGATTGCCAAAGACAGGCTCCAGTGAAGTGTCTTCATATCTGTTCATCTCCTACAAGAAGACTAACACCAACCAGACTCATGTTTCTGTTGACTTAGGCCCTCTCAATGGGCACATGTCCACACCTCTCTCTTTAAATATATCAAAGATGGCACTGGATTAATGCAACTGTGTGTGTGTGTGTGTGTGTGTGTGTGTGTGTGTGTGTGTGTGTGTGTGTGTGTGTGTGTGTGTGTGTGTGTGTGTGTGTGTGTGTCAAATGTAACATTCATGTGGAGGAGCCCCAAATCGGTGCCGATGTCCCAAACAATCTTTTCATACAACATACTGAAGAAAAAAACAGTTTATTTAACAGAATAATTTTTTTGGCCTGATTTATGGAGAGGACAGCGTGAGAGTGAAAGGGGGAGAGAGGGAAAGAGTGAAAGGGGGAGAGAGAGGGACGACCTGTCTTTAACAGTTTGTTGCCTCTGTATTTTAATTTCAACAATGAACTTGTTAATGTTAAATTGTTGTACACTTGAAAAAACTTATTTTAGACCAAAAAGAAAAAGAGCGAACTCTCTCCATAAAAGATGACTTGGCAGAGCAGGAAAAGCATGAATAATGAATCCTGGTTAAATTCCATTTAGCTGCTTCAGTTACCGGTTCCTGGTTTTATGGATGCTGCCTCACTGTTCTTGAGTTCTGTTCTCTACAACAGTTCTTAATGTGTTAAAGTCCCACTGAAACGGATGTTAGAGCGTTTTTAGATCTGAACTGGGACACATTTCTAGTGAAACAGAATATTTGAGTGGTGTATGGTTACAAGAAGGATTTAAATGGTATCCCTCACATTTAATGGGCAGGTTTAGAATGTTGTGCTCCACACACACATCCCTTGTTGCTGAAATTGGCAGATTGATGGATAGATGTCACGTAAGCACGCATCATACTTGACTTTACAGGAAGAAAAGAGGACTGGATTTGATAAATATTATAAAAATACTAAGACATTGATTGCTTGTATTGTAAAATAGATGCACAATATTACAGGGTTGTGATATAAAAGGGTTAAAAAGACTTTATTTTCACTGCATCGTGACTTTAAGTCAGAGCTGTGATTTTCCTACAATGACAAAACACAATGAGAGTGAGAAAGACCTGTGAAGTCAGCAGCCCTGAATCAAATATTTGTTTGGCCTTTCAAATATTTAAGTTGGGTTTTGAGGAGGAATAAAGCTATGTTTAATCCTTTGATCAATGTTCAGATACACTTTTCTCCCACTCTTTCATTTTGTAATATTTGTTGACTTTATTCTGTGAGAAAGTCTATATTTAGACCTGGGTGCCGTTATGTAAGTAGGTTTCGAGGTCACACATATAAATGTCTCCAAGGCTTGGAGGTTATTCATTCTACTGTCCATTTTCATGCTTAGGTTTGAATTTGTTTGTTATGGATCTCATCAATATTTAGTTTTTCTGCTGTTTTGAATTCTCTGTAGTTGTAAGTTATCTGTGTTTTATAGTGTTTTAAAGCACAGGTGTAACCATGACCTTAAAGACACTAGGACCCTTACCCTGAAGCACCAATTCTAATATTTAAACCTGCAATTTTGCTACTGTAACAAAATGCCTTCTGTAAAAATGTGAAACTGACAACTATTTAAATGTGTATTTCAACAGAAGTAATTCAATTAAATCATCTTTTTCCAAATGAGATGCATCAATCCAATTTTAATTTAATAATTAATAATCAATGTGACTCTTTTATCTCCCAGCTGATTAATGTGAGACGTGAACAATAAGATAATATAGTAAACACAACACACAGTTTTCCAGTAAAAAAAAAAGTTTACTGAAAAAAAACTATGGCCATTTTATAATTATATAGCATATGATTGTATAAACATAAACATAGATGGGCATCAATGAAAATCAGTTACATAATGTTTAAAATACATCTACTCCTCTTTTAGCAGGTGAGAGTAAAATTCTTTTCAGAGGTTAAAATCTTCACGTTTACATCAGTCAAAGGTTGACATACAGTGTTAAGTCATACAAGCTAAAATATAAACAAAGACAATTAGAAATGCATTTTTAATTCTGAATTAAGATTTCATCCATTCGTATCTGAGCCTGACAACATCAGTGGTCTTGAATGAGCTGACATGCTTGCATAAATTCTACCGAGAAAATGACACCAGGTTTTTTGACGATCATTCCGCACAGTAGAAAGAAACCTTCCTCCCAACACATGACAAGTTGCTAGTAAAGGGTTGATTGCAAGTGCGGTGACTGAGTCTCTGAGCATCCAGCATCGGGTGGGGGGGGGGGATCAGGGTGTAGCGGCTGGCAGGGAGGGTTGTTACTGGGGTTTGCAGTCAGAACAGCCTCCCCCATCGTCATGGTGAGTGCTTTAGTGGAGTTAGTGGAGGAGGTATACATTATGAGGGTAGTTCAGTGGTTGTCAGTTAGACTTGAGACAGTCCACAAACTCGAGGCGTGTGGAGAGAGCTGGACAGGAGTTGGCTGACTGTCCGTGGCGAGCAATGCGGCCTGTAGTTACCATGGAGATAACTAGTGTTGATGGTTAAAGTGGTTTTCCACCGTGGACGGACTGACGAGAGGGGGGTCAGTGATGAGGAAGACGCTACCTCCTCCCAAACAAAAACACGTAGCTGCCTTAAGAGTTCTTGGCGACCATCTTCATCGTGATGGTCTTCACTTCTGAGTACTCCTTCAAACCGCTTTCTCCCCTGAAAAGAGAAAAAAACGGAAATTATAACACTGCTCAGTTTGTTTAAACTACGGCGCTGACAGCAGATTTGAAATATCGTGTATATATCGCTTCTCTTAGATTAAGATTTACGGGATGTTGAGCAATTTAGAAAGTAGCTTTTCAAAACACAAAGTCAGTATTAGTACTATTGTGGATAATTTGTGTATATTCAGTGGGCAGCCGGTCTTGTCATACTCACAATTCACGTCCGTTGCCAGACATTTTATATCCTCCAAATGGACACTGTGTGCTGAGAGCGTTGAAGCAGTTTATCCTGGGAAATAAACAGAACATTGATCACTCATGTGCGTTTGACTCCTGTGGTTTGATTCTGTTAAACAGAGCATCATTTTTGTCTCAAAGTATTAAAGCTTCATTCGGGAAGCTGATTTATCGTCATTGTTGTTGCTATTCGTGCAACCCTCTGGATTTAACGACATAATTCCATTATTGTTTAGCAAACACAGCTGAAAGTTGTCGGGTGTATATTTGTGAATTCCCTTCAGCAGCCTGAGAAGGAAAGAGTGAATGGATTCTCACTTTGGGATTGAGTCGATGCTATTCAAGGTTTGTGGAGGAGATGGAAGAAGGAAAAATGCTGCTGCTTTTGAGATTCAACCTTTTTACCAATTCTCAGATTAAAGGAATTGTTTCACATTTTTGGAAAAATATGCATATACACTTTCCTGTCGAGACTTAGATGAGAAGAATACAACCACTCTTATGTGTCTTATCTGTCTGTACAGTACAATGAAACTACCACCAGCCGCTGCTTTAGCTTAGCACAAAGACTGGAAACTGTTTGTTGGACTCTGAGAATCACAAACACCTCTCAAGCTCATTCATTTAAACAGTTCTTGTATGTTTAATCCGTACTAAAAAGGTGTAAAAACGCCACGTTGCTGTGTCTCCCTTAGGTTGCCGACAACAGACAATGGAAAAAGTCAACATATGTCTCCGTAAACATATATCTTTTACATTATAAGAATGTGGTCGGTATGTTGGCGAGAATAGAAGTTTGGTCCTTCTCAAACCAGCAAACCGAATCCCCCACAGAGGAGGAAGAGAAGTGGGATGCTGATTGGATGGCGCCAAGACCGAAGGACGAGGTAGAGACTGGTTTCCTGAGCTAGCGGAGGATCGTAGTCACGTATGACAAGTGGTGAACAATTCTTGGCAGATGCTGAACGTTGGCTATAATCTAATCTCCCCCTGCTCAGAGCCATCTGCAGGTGATTACCAGAGAACAAAACAAGTTCAGGTGAACCTGAGAACCAACATTATATGATCATTTAATTTATACAAATGATAAAATGAGGGTGTCAGTTTACATTTACATTCTGTTGCCTTGCATTGGCACGTTGCTTTTGGTATTTTTCTATCTCGAATGTCTGAGCCGAGGGAAGTGAAGAAGGAAGGAAAACATATTCTTTGTGGCTTGTGTAATGATAGTAAAGTGGCACATCGCCAGTTTACAGTTTCTGGATGCCAGAGTCTGAAATGGTTTATGCTTCCCACATGAAAAATATTACTGATTGCAGCTAAAAAAAACACACACGCAGCAGATGAAACTTACCAGACAGTGCCAGCCTGCATGGCTGTGGATATGGTCATGGCTTTGTTGATGTTCTCGGTGAATACAGCTGCAACCAAACCGTAGTCTGTGTTGTTGGCCCTTTCTATCACTTCCTCAATAGTTTTGAACTTCATGATCAGCTGGACTGGGCCGAAGATCTGTGAACAGATAAGAACATACAGAAACGTTTATTTACCTGACTATTTATTTATCTATACATGATATTTATGTATTACTGGTGTGAAGGATCTTCTACTGTGATTAAGTACTACTATATATACTACATGTATTATCATTAAGTAAATGTTCTTGCTTATCTGACATCTTTAGTTACTTGAAGATGTTGATTCAACACATAAGACCCAACAAATACATTATAATGCATTTTTATAGATTATTAAACAACCCAACAGCATAAAGTGGTTAGAATTAGCTCCACATCGACCAGCTACAACATAAAATGCTGCTTATATGTGAATGCATCAATAATAACATTCCAATAATATAATCGACACTCTGAAATGGATCATTCTACATGGGAGCACGTTTGCTTTAGCTATTGTATTGTTACTGTATTGTTAATGTGGCAATGCGTTTTCTTTGAATCCTGGATACTTTTTAGTGTATTTTATGGATAATACTTTAGAGTAGGACATTGACTGAATGGTGTATTATTATATTGTGGTATTAGTACTTGAGTACTTTCTTCCACCACTGCTTTAATATGCTGTAGTTGTACTGGAGGTACAAAGATTCCTGGTGTTTATCGTCGTACCTCCTCTCTGGCGATGCGCATGTCATCCCTCACATTAGAGAAAACAGTGGGCTCAATGAAGAACCCTTTCAAGCCCTGAGCTTTGCCTCCACACTCCATCTTGGCCCCTTCACTGATGCCACTCTGGATGAACTCCAGCACACGATTCTGCTGCTCCCGGCTGATCTGTGGTGGTGGAGGACGGACATTATACGAGAGGCCAGGACGGAGAAGACAAAACGAGACGTTTGGAAGGTGAAGGAGAGAAGCGAGCTGTAGCTGTGGATCCTTAGAGCTTACCTGTGGACCCTGCTCGGCGGTGGGATCGAAGGGGCTGCCGACTGTCCTCCTCTTGGCTCGCTCCACGCTCCTCCGAACAAACTCGTCATATATAGGCTCCTCCACAAAGATGCGAGAGCCTGCAGTGCAGCACTGACCTGCATTGAAAAACACGCCCTGATGGGCCTGTTCCACAGCCAGGTCCACTGGGGGGGAAATACATGGTTAGTTCATCAATAGTTTGATAAAACTGTTTGTAAATTTAAAAAAGCAGCAATGTATATATAAATGGGTGTAAATGGTTACATTGAAAGTGAACTAATTTTGAATTGAATGTTAACAGGAACTATCATTATCACATCTATGTGAAAAAACGTAATTTAGTAAAAAAAGAAGAAGGTATGTGTGTGTATTGTTACAAAATTTGCCCCAATATTTATTGGAGCTATCCTGTGCAAATCTGATATCTGACACCTGAGAGACAGGACCCTGCTGTTGCACACGAAGGGTTAACGGACCCCCGTGATTTATGGGTCTCTGCTGAAGCACCCGACTGAGTCAGGGTCCATTCTCCTGATTTACAGGCCTTGGGGAGCCCCTCTCACGGCTGCTGAAAGCATTTGAAAGACTCGGTACCCCCAGTTTGGTGAGCCACTTAGAATTCATATGAAACCCATCCATCCATAGGTTTTCATAGCACTACAAAGCTTTGGAGCATTTTAAGAATCTCAGTCCATGTGTGTTTATCCACAGTCTGGCCGCAATGAGAATGCAACACGTGACTAAAAAAAAACAGCGATAGCGACGGACCACCTAGTGAGGTAGATGGGAAAGCAGAGCGCTGAATAAAACATTACTCGAATACTTACAATCAGCATCTGCAAATATGATGTTGGGGTTCTTTCCTCCGAGCTCCAGCGTCACTCTCTTCAGGTTACTCCTCCCAGCTGCTTCTTGGATCAACTTGCCGACCTAGCGAAGGAAACAGATCTGGGGTTTACTCACAGAAATGCAGGCCCGCGGCCAGATCAGTAAATCAGCTGGAGCCATTAAAAAGCTTAAAGAGGTTGGTTAGCTCCAAACAGGGAATGCACCGGTCGGACAGCTGAAACACGAGTTCTGCAAACACACACAATGAATATATATTACAGGGTTTTCTTGGACACAGCATCAGGAAAATAAAATGATGTTCAGCTGGGAAAAGCATGTGATGTCTAATGAAGGGCCGGATGACACACAAGGTGTGGGTGGTGATGTCAATATGGAGGGGCCGAGGGATTTCCTGTGGTTTTTCTTTATCTTCCTATCATCCCCCATTTCTACACAATATGACGTACATAAAACAAAGAGTGATAAATAATATGTTTAAGAACAGCATTGCCTGATAAGGTCACTAAAGGTACAGTATGTAGCTCAGCTTAATACCAACAGTTTTGCTAGTTTTAACTGCAAATCAGTCTTGCTGACCATTTTCAAACAAAAAGTATATAAATCAAGTTTTAGATGTCTTTAAATGTATTTTAATATGTTGTCATGATACTGACAATGATGTAGCCAGCACAAGTGGGCATTCATTCAACATATATTGATTTTGATCAATATAAATATTGAATTTTTGAAGTAATTTCTTTCATAATCATGTAATTTGCTCTCATTCAAGATAGTTCTATGGTGTCAAAATGTTTGTCATGAGTCTCAACTGACGTTTCTTCAGTATCATGAAATAATTCTATCAACTCGAAAGATTACGAGCCTGAGAAACCTCTCACACTCAAAAAAAAGTGTTCATCTTCCTGTTACTCATACAGTCTGTTTGATTTTCTGAGAGAACTTAGAAGATAAAGCAGGAAAATCCCCTCTCAGGGTCCAAAAAAACACTCCAACTCTAACATGGAAAAACTCACATTCTCTCACTATGTTATCTTTTTCTCTGAGTCGCTTTAAGAAACTAAGAATGAAAAACGACAGAATCAACTGCTGTGCTGTGGCTGGAACCGAAGCTGTAGCAAAACAACACAACACTTGGCTCGGCTTCATTGTTTCCGATGTGTTTCGTCTGTTCCTTGATGAGAAACACTGAGCCGCTGACTAAGGGGAGGCTAGCGTGTGTTTATTCAGGGGTGGAGGAAACATGCTGGGCTGCGAGACTCCTCCATGTGGAGTCACAGCCACATGTGAGTCCATACCAGGGGGATCCGTGGTCCTAAAATCCACCTGTAGCACCACCACCACCTTCCACTCTGCGAGGAGATGCTGTGGTGGCGAGTCTCCCCCCGCCACTGCTACTACAGCGTGGTGACTCACTGTCTGGGCATCAGCAGTATCTTACAGTACTGGCTCATTCTCGCAGTAATTGAGTCCAGATCACATGAAACAACAGGAAAACCAGTAAAAGAAAAACACACACACACAAAAACGGGGCCACTCACAAAGGAAATGTTCAATCAAGACGAGATGATAAAACAAAGAAGATGTTTGTGTTATAAGGTGCGTTTATGTCGGCTCGCGTGCTCTCGCTGATTGGGTGTGTCTCCGTGTGTGAGAGATCGGAAAAAGAAAACATGTTTTAAATTATGCTGCGCTGGATAATCATAAAGACATGTTCATACACGGGATGAATATATATTTCTACTACCAGGGACAGTAATCTGTAGGAGGGACAGTAATCTGTACCAGGGACAGGAATCTGTAGGAGGGACCCTAATCTGTACCAGGGACAGGAATCTGTATCAGGGACATTAATCTATAGGAGGGACAGTAATCTGTACCAGGGACAGTTATCTGTACCAGGGACATTAATCTGTAGGAGGGACAGTAATCTGTACCGTTGACAGTAATCTGTACCGGTGACAGTAATCTGTACCGGGGACAGTAATCTGTACCGGTGACAGTAATCTGTACCGGTGACAGTAATCTGTACCAGGGACAGTTATCTGTACCAGGGACAGTAATCTGTACCAGGGACAGTTATCTGTACCAGGGACAGTAATATGTACTGGTGACAGTAATCTGTACCAGGGACAGTAATCTGTACCAGGGGCAGTAATCTGTAACAGGGACCTTAATCTGTACCAGGGACATTAATCTGTAACAGGGACCTTAATCTGTACCAGGGACATTCATCTGTAGGAGGGACAGTAATCTGTACCAGGGACAGTAATCTGTAACAGGGACCTTAATCTGTACTAGGGACATTCATCTGTAGGAGGGACAGTTATCTGTACCAGGGACAGTAATCTGTACCAGGGACAGTAATCTGTACCAGGGACATTCATCTGTAGGAGGGACAGTAATCTGTACCAGGGACCTTAATCTGTACCAGGGACATTAATCTGTAGGAGGGACAGTAATCTGTACCAGGGACAGTAATCTGTACCAGGGACATTCATCTGTAGGAGGGACAGTAATCTGTACCAGGGACAGTAATCTGAAGCAGGGACAGGAATATGTAGGAGGGATAGTAATCTGAAGCAGGGACATTAATCTGTAGCAGGGACAGTAATCTGTAGGAGGGACAGTAATCTGTACCAGGGACAGTAATCTGTACTGGGGACAGGAATCTGTAGGAGGGACAGTAATCTGAGGGACAGTAATCTGTACCAGGGACCGTAATATGAGGGACAGTAATCTGAAGCAGGGATGGTAATCTGTACCAGGGACAGTAATCTGTACCAGGGAAAGTAATCTGAGGGACAGTAATCTGTAACAGGGAAAGTAATCTGAGGGACAGTAATCTGTACCAGGGAAAGTAATCTGAGGGACAGTAATCTGTACCAGGGAAAGTAATCTGAGGGACAGTAATCTGTACCAGGGACTGTAATCTGAGGGACAGTGATCTGTACCAGGGACTGTAATCTGTACAGTAATCTGAGGGACAGTGATCTGAAGCAGGGACAGTAATCTGTACCAGGGACGGTAATCTGTACCAGGGACGGTAATCTGAGGGACAGTGATCTGAAGCAGGGACAGTAATCTGTACCAGGGACGGTAATCTGTACCAGGGACAGTAATCTGAGGGACAGTAATCTGAAGCAGGGACAGTAATCTGTACCAGGGACGGTAATCTGTACCAGGGACGGTAATCTGAGGGACAGTGATCTGAAGCAGGGACAGTAATCTGTACCAGGGACGGTAATCTGTACCAGGGACAGTAATCCCTACCTGTGTGGATTTAGTGGAGGTTGCTCACACACATACACAGCGTCTCTCCAACACACCACTGAGTCCAAACAGAGATCTCCATGAACCACGAGGCTAATCCGAACATAAACCTGGCTCATTTACCAAACACGCATGTGTGCACCGGCTGGTCACATCAAAACATAAATCCTGCTTTGGGATTGCTGTAAATAGTTTGAGCGGAGGGGTTAGCTTGCAGTTAGAAATAACAGATGTGTATAAATGATCTGCTGTAAAAGAATCTGCTGTCACTCCGGCTGTTCCCTCGGGCCGGAGGAATGCCTTCGGACCGCAACACCTCCTCGCGCTCAGCACCTAACATGGTATATGTCCTTGATGCTTGAGCTTTCCATTAACTGCTCGTCTGTCTGCAGAGTTACACGGCTTTATCCTCATCGTGAGTTCAGGGAGAGCGCTGTGGAGGTGTGTTACCGCAGCAGAGACAGTGGAGGGGAAACGGTGTTTTCACAGAGACGTGTTTGTATACTCTTGACGGCGCAAATATGCGCATGTGTGCCAGATAAAATCCGAGCCCCTTTCATGAGTCATAATGACAGGACACAAGACCCCATTTGTTTGTCATTTGGACTTCAATGTAGGCACACAACGTTCCCTAATTAGCCAGCCGGCTCTCATGTTCCACACATGTTGGTCACCGTGTCGCTCGCGTGAGCCGACAAAGGGGCAGCTGCTGATCTGAGAAAATTACCTCGGTCGATCCCGTGAAAGCCACTTTGTCTATGCCCATGTGCGAAGCGATCGCAGCTCCTGCCGTTGGCCCGAATCCTGGCAAAATATTGATGACTCCCGGTGGAAACCCGGCCTGTCAAAACAATATGAGAGGAAACAAGCTTTAGCGGAGATGACAGCAGAGCCAAGCAAAACCACAGGCAGTGTGGGGGAATCCAGACCCAACCCAACCTCCCTACCAGCAGAGAACGGAGGGAACATCAAAAGACAAGAAGGCGACAGACAGATAGTCTCCAGAAAGAGGCGAGGCCAGAGAGGGCGAGGATGTGGACGCTGAGATCTGTACAGTGTGATCAGTCTTTTCTACATTAAGGTGACGCTGCTTTGTTTCCCATCTTGTTTAACTTCGTGTTATCTATCGTACATAACGATCTATCCCTGTATTTCATGATGACTTGACCGTCTTAGCTGTGCTGTTTCATATGCAACTTCCTGTTGACTTTAAACTACGTTGATTACAAATGTTTCGTTCAATTCTGTTAAAAGAAACTTACTTTTTTTCCCACATCGCCGTTCAAACACACATTAGTTGGTTAATGATATTAAACTAATCCTATACAAACACCATAATAGGTTCTATTCCGAGGTGTTAGCACTACAGCTAACTTTAGCTTATTTGATTTGTTACGTATTTGTTGCCATGTGTAACCAGATATAAGCAAACGTTGCATTGCCCCAATCAAATGAGCTGATTTTGATCATTTTCTCTCGTTTATTGACATGTCTGTGATACTTTTCACCAGGTGGGTGGATTATCCTGAGCAACCAGTTTCATCAAAGGCACGTTGTTGTTGGGTTTTTAAAGTGGAATGTTTAAATGCTTAAAGAACCACACACTTATATTGCCTTTTATTGTACTGGGCAAGAATAATCCCAGGGATTGAAATAGTCTGAACTGGCTACATACTACTAAAATGTGATTCAGGTGAATGGACTCTTTAAAAACACTGTCTGGTGTTAATCTCAGGCTGGAATTAGGATTACACGATGTGCCAGATAGACAAGTGACTTTCTTACACATCTGTTCTTTGTCGCCTAGTGGTTACGTTGATATTGAATTATCCAAATAAAGTGTAGGCCAGATTTATAGTGAACATTGTGTTCTTGGCAAACCGAAGCCTGTAAGTGGTTGGGATTCAGTTATTTGGAGTATTAGCGTTGGACTGCCCAAATAAAAGGTTGGCGATCTGCCCCATGAGGTTGGTCGGAGAAGAGAGCGTTTACCTCCTTGACGAGAGCCGCCATGTAGAGGCAGGTGAGCGGCGTCTGCTCAGCAGGTTTCAGGACGACAGTGTTTCCACATGCGATTGCTGGACCCAGCTTCCATGCTGTCATCATCAGAGGGAAGTTCCACTGTACACGACACACACACACACACACACACACACACACACAGCGGAAAAAGACATCATGCATCTGACTGACACACTGGGTGGTCACAAGTCAAGCTCAATAACTCATCGCTCTTAAGTCACTTACTCTCATTTTCACTCTGTCTAAACATAGTCAAGTGAGAAAATGTTCTCGGCACTTGTACAGTATTTTCTCTTCCCACAGTATTCTGAGAAAGCCGGGAAATTGCAACACATGTGCAATAGACTGGTATCAGTGTACAAAACACAGGCCTGTGTTATTTCTGCTTTACACAGGAGCCCATGGGGCTCAACGCAGAACCACACGCTTTCTGGACTCTTGCACAATCCACAGTGTCTCTCTCTGCTTGATCTTTTCCTCTTTTCTCACCATTCTCTTTCCCTCAAACCATCGAAATCCCTCACTCACTCTCCTGCCTCTCACGTCTCCTCCTCTGTTAGTCAAACACACTGCCACCCCCCAGTTTTGGGGCTTACCAGCAGGATTTTCACGCATAAACAGTGACTGGGAATGACTGGAAAATGCAGAATGTAATTAAACAAACAGGCCGGGAAAAAAGTTAAAAAAAAACAATGAGATCTCTTTTAAACTCGGCCAATTCGTTGTTAACTGTTTTGTTTTTCTCCAAGCTTTTGTGTCCATTTGTATCCATCATTGCGTGTCACTTGTAGCGAGGTCTATACTCACAGGGATAATTTGTCCACAAACTCCAATCGGCTCATATCTGGTAAATGTCAGATACTCTCCATCTGTGGAGGAACACACACACAGACACACACACACACACACACACACACACACACACACACAGAGAGAACAGTGTTATTCATTACTAGCTCTAGTAGCTTAAATCTTGTAAAATGCCTGTAAGACATGAAAAGTGTCACCACCCGATCCCCCCAGTGTTGACTCGACATGTTAATTTGTAAATGAATCCACACGCAACATTCCTGCTTGCTTTACTCTGGTGAGAGATTACATTTCATTTCCAAGCCTCCTACAGCACAGGCATGTGTGTAGCTGTTTTAGGTCACAGAGATGGGTGTTATGCTGGAAGTGTTTGCTCATTCCTCTTGCATTACTTAACTGAAAGGAGGTACTTGCTGAGGGTGTGCCATGCTTGTTCATTCTCCACAAAAAACAATCGATATTGAGAAATGTGTGTAGAAATTTGTTACAGTCGTCAGCTGATGAAACATTGCCTCATGTTGCATTTGGACTGGAATGACCAATGGGAGATGACAAGCCAGATAATCATTTTGGACGCAGTGGAGGACACAAAACTGCAACTCTCATACGTCCACCTTTCCCCTTAATACCAGAGAGGATGTTGTTTCTTTCACAACTGTTATTGTGATGAGAATGAAACCATAAACCTGTGAGTCATGAGATTATCAGGAGGAGCTCAAGTATCTGTGAGGTTTGTTTGAAAGTATGAATCCTGAAAGATGACTTGGATTTCTTTTTGGGACAAGCATTGTAAACTAAACCAAACGGTGTAGCCAAAAGGTGCTCCGGATAATGTCGCTCCCCATTCAGTTCACGCCCTCCGTCAGACACATTTAACATGATAATCCTGGCAAAAACCTGCGTTGATGATAAATGTCCTGCACTTTATCCTGACGGGGGAACAAACACGATAACTCACAGCCCTGAATCATATGGGCGACAGGAGTACCCTTGTGTATTTCCTCTCAAGGTCTATAGAAATGAAGAACCGAAGAAAAAATGCTTAGTCTGTTTGGCAGCGGTCTACAAGAGAAGCCTTAAGAGGGCCAACACGGCGGTATCAGGAGGTTTCCCATGTCCTCTCTCTTATTCTATTTTCCTTTTTGTGCTTCCTGTTGAAACAGACAGCCAACTGTCCCCTCTCCCAACCCCCAAATTCAATTGCCTTAGAGAGGCGACGCTGGTGGCAGCCTCCTCGGGACAAGACATGTAGTGTTTCGATTGATCTCCAATTTGATACCTTACTTTGCTGTACGAGTGTGCTTTTTCTACATTCAACTGCATACGCCAGAGAGCAGACACTGACACAGTTTGTGACTAGCGGGTTACTATAGTGGAGCATTCAGGAGTTGGGAGAGTCCAAAAAAACAGAGTGAACACTTACATCTGTCAGGTGACAAGAAACACATCTAAAAAAACGATGATGTTACGTAACTAGATGTGTTAATAAGCGACTGTTTTCGACTGTCTTCTGCACTGTAGTTTCAACCGGCACACTTTGTCACAACATTGCACCTTGAACTTTGGCCCTGTCGCTCATATATCCGCCGTGCAGAGGATTGTGGGTCAGAAAAGCGTGCTGGCTCTCATACTGCAAAATGCGACCGGATGCAGTAGGACATCCTGGATTTTTAAATATACTGTGTTTTGGGACTTTTTCCATTTTTTTCTGGTTAGAATTGAAAAACGGTCAAATCGAGACACATCTGATCATAATGTGACCAAGAAACCACATCTTGTTACTGTAGTTTTTAGTGAAGTATTTGGGTTTAAAACCCAGTCCTGCTATTAAAGAGCCACCTCCAGCCTTTTGTCCGTTTCACTGAAGCTCAGCTGTAGTATTCTGTAGTCTTACCCATTGGAATGGAAGTGCCGTGGATCTTGTCTGCATATCCAGCAAAGTATCTCAGTGTCTTTATGGTTCCTTGGAGGTCCACAAACAGGGTGGGCAGGAAAGGTTTCCCACTGTTCAGTGTCTCGATCGTCTGGAGGGAGACGGGGGGGAGACGTTTGAGAAATATGTGATATAACCTTGTGATCTTCACATAATTCCATACTGTTCCAGTCTTTACACTCTCCCACGGGAGAAATGTGACACTAAGATAACACTAAACTACAAATACAGGCCCTAAGTTACAGTTCTACTTCTCTTTAAGGCAAGTTTATTAGCATTTTTCAAACAACGCGGCAACTCAAAGTGGAAAGTATAAAATGTCATAAACAGACAAAGGAGTAATTGTTATATCACTCTGCAGTTACAGTGCTTTTATAAGTAATTACATAAATAGAGGAACGATGAGGACTTTGTTATGATTTCCATGTGAGAAATGGCTTCAACTCTAAACAAAAAAGTGATTCATATTGATGCAACTTACAGCTAGATAGACACTGTCTCTCTCCACCAGATCAGCCAGTTTGGACAGCAGACGGCCTCTTTCAGATGCGTCCATCCTTCGCCATGCGGAGCCCAGAGCAAAGGCGTGGCGAGCCGCCTGCACCGCCTTATCGACATCAGCCTGCAGACAAGACACATCGGAGTTATCTAACCAGACAACAGGTCTGCTGTAGCATTATTATGTCATCAGACTTTTTAATTAATCAAAGTACTGCTTGTATAATATAATAATACAACACTGACGGGAGCCATCCTGACTAATGAGTACTTTTACTTATGGTACCTTTAGTAAATTGTGTTGCTAATACTTTAAAATGCATTAACCTGGAGTTTTTATATGTTGTGTTATTGATACTCATTAAGCTGTTTTCAATGAAAAGGGAGGACAGAAGATTCTAGAGTATAGAGTACACTACTATAGTATACTACTAGTATACTATACTACTATAGAGTATTTACCTTCTCTGCTTCCTGGACCTCACAGATCTGCTCTCCAGTCGCTGGGTTGTAGGCAGGAAAGACCTTCCCACTCACAGAGTCGTGCCACTCGTTGTTGATAAAGATCTGTGGGGGAAAAAGGCAGTTTTTAATATTTTAACTCCACTTTTTAAATACGACAAACCATTACAATGTAGTTAACAATAGGTCTTATCGAAAAAATGATCAGGAGAGCGAATTTGTGCATAAATGGCAATTTTACTGCCATTTCTGCGTCACCTTATATTACCTCGACTACGTAAACCAGCCATTTCTAACACGTTGGATAAAGAACAACCTTCATTATGCATGTATTATTGAAACTCTACACACATGTTAAATATTCTATAGATGAGACCACTTGAATGCATGTATGTGGCGTTGACAGACTATGTTCTTTTCCTCTCATCAGTCAAACACAAGGAATGTACGGCCGCCTTTCATATTACATTAAAGCTGCAATTATCACAAACATTCGGACTCTCAAGAGTATGGAAGAGATTCTGTAAATGTATTTTGGTGACCCTAATAAAACCTCCGAGGGGCCGGTCTTTGGGAATGACTGCAATAAAGGATCTGATTTGAATGCAAAATGCACGATTAAAACCTTATTCAACCTAACTAAATTTGACTAAAAATACACAATTTGCAAATATAAAGACAAGCTTTTTAAAGAACATATATTTATGTTACGTTTAGTATCACATGGTTGTAATTGATGCTGTGAAAGCAGTCTCTTCCTGGCTCTTGTGTAAGGGATATGGGAGAATCTCTGGAAATCTGGACAGAGATTCCTGCCTGTCCTGCATTGCTCTCTGGGGAGTGCTCCACCATCCAGACAAAGGGGTGGGGGGTGTGGCGGGGTGGGGGGTGCAGATAAATCCCTATCAGACACCAGATCCCCACCCACCAACCCACCCCCAAGCACACAGACACACGTTTCACAACATCGCTGCTCGTTTACGAGATCATAAAACACGTGTCGCGCTTGGTTTCTGTGATGCGTTAAAGCAGGTCTTCCGTTAAACAACCGCCTGGGATTCCAGGACATATCCAACATCTATAGAGAAGTGAAGAAAAATAATGTTTACAGAGCGCAAGACTGAGAGTCACGTCGTGAGGAATACGAGCAAACCCTTCACGAGGCGATGAAAAGTCGGATTTGAAATAGTGTTGGGTTATATGAAAAAGCTTCTTCCTCGCTGACGTGTTTAGATCTAAGGCGGACCGCTCGCATCGTGTTTTTAATGGCTGCCTGATAGATAGAGTGCAAGGAGAACATCTGCTGGCACAAATCCCTTGTATATACATATGCTTTTGCCGTCTTTCTACTTTCGAGGAGTTCGATGCACCGAGAGCAAACCTGAGAGCAGGGTTCAAGTGTCCCACTGGCTTAAGCCTCCCTAAACCCTCCAACATGTTTACCTCCATAAACTCTGGGCTTTAAGCACTTTTTAATTGGCTGTAAACTGCTACCCCTGTTTACTTTCAGGTTGGTATAAAATGCCAGGGAGTCTAAAAAGAGTTGGAGTCACAGCGAGCACATCCCTCCGCCTCCCTCCTCCTCTTCATTCCCACGGCTCGCAGCCTCATAATGTGGCCTCTGCGTATGAATAACTCACATGCAGACATTTAAGGTGTTCAGTATCTGCGTGTACCACCCCACGGACCCGTACTTAACAGACTCATTCCTGGACGCCCACCATCCCCCACACACCTTAACCCACGCGCATAGATAGACACGGCCGAGCGGCTTCTCCCTGCCGGCCCGGCGTTCTCAGGCGCCTCCATCAGAGGCCACCTTTAATCTGACGCTCATTAAGAGCACTTCATAAAATTGTCAGTAACGATAAGGAGCAGAGGGCCAGCTACAAAAACAGAAAGTCCTGTGGAGCACTGAATTAGTTTTTAAATTTATAGGGGCCACTGAAGTGGGGCGCCCTAAATCAGAGGAGCCCCCTGACAGCCTCAACAGTCCGAGCAAGAATGCAGACCGTGGGTAGCTTTATGCATGGTGTAACCCCTCTCACAAGACGCTACTAAAGGAGAACGGATGAAGCAGGAGAACAGTGGAGCGGGCCGCCACCTAAATCACGGCCCGAAAAGGACAACTGTCAGCTGCCGTTTGGCTCGGCCCTCTCTCTGGGCTCGGACTGGTGTTAGACTTTTGTCTGGTTCCATTGAGGGACTTGATTAAGATGACAGGGCCGCGGCGTAAATCAACTCACGAGGTTTCTTAAAATTGCTTTTAGGATCATTTGGACGAGAGGCAAAGAACACAAGAATGAAAAAGCAAGTGCAAGGGTGCACATTTTCAAATGACAAATCGTGTTTTCTTTCCCATTCCCCGCGGAGTCGTTACAATCCCTTCACATGACGGCTTCGTGTTTGTAGAAATCTGTACAAAGAGTTAACTTGGCGTCCAAACTCTTTTAGAAATCAACACGTTTCTGTTTTTGCATTCAATAACTTTTAAACTATGAAGTTTAAACACTTTGTGCTGTCAGATTAATTAGAAAATGCATGAAAACGGACAAAAAGGACTGTGATCTGTGATGCCTGACGCATAACGAGGAGGCCTGATGTGGATTAGAGCTGAGCAGTAAGCATATAGGTCAGGACTTGCTGCATGGGCCACAGGGCAGCTGCAAACATTTAGCAAGTCCCAAAGCTGTCAATCACTTCATCCAGAGAGGGCCTGGCCATGGGGATAATGAAAAGATGAGACAAGATGTACACAAACACCGAGCAAAGTTTTCTTTTGTTCGCTTGCTAATTGGACCGTTTCATGGAAGGTGTCCTCGTCATCTTCATCCGTTCCAAAGACATTTTTCAGTTGAAATAAACTTTTCGTTGAGCTTGCACCATTAAATGTTAATGTCCTCCTTTCTTTCTTTTTTTTATTTTTTACCAAAACTGCTTGATTTTATTTCCTTTTTTTGTTGTTGTGATAATTCGCATTTTAGGAGGAAGTAAGATATGCCAAAATACTTTCTGCAGCCAAGAAAACATCTGTTTGGCTCTTTGCTTCTTCTCACAGCTCGGATGCTAACGGCTGAAGGAATATGTGATGCTAATGGGGAATGAAGACAAGAGGTGGGGTGAGTTGGTATGGGGGTGGGGGTTTCGGTGGGGGGGGTTCGGGATTATATATATGTGTGTGTTTATACACAACATGCCAAGATTCCACAGCCAGACGAAGGCTACGCGGGCACCTGCAACACTCGTCTACGCAGGAAGTTTCATATCCTCCCCTATCACAGGACCTCTATTTCCTCTCTGGATGGGTTTCAAAAGTCTTCGGATTACTACTGTTACAAGTTAGTGGCGAGCATGTGAAAGTGGAGACCAGCTGGTGTTGTTTCTCCTGCTCCTCTCCCCACGGCTGACACCGCCGAGCTGCCATGTTTTTTTATTCACACACCCACAGACAATGCCACCCTTGCACTCCTGGGTTTGGCGAGATCGGCCTCGCTGTCACAGCCTGGCAGACGTCTTTGTCTCGACGGTGTGTGTGTGTGTGTGTGTGTGTGTGTGTGTGTGTGTGTGTGTGTGTGTGTGTGTGTGTGTGTGTGTGTGTGTGTGTGTGGGACAAGCAGTGAAAGTTGTTCGTTCTGACTCTGAAGTTATGTGAGAAACACTAATTTGACATAAGGCTGTAATAACAAACAGCTTCTTATTCACTTTTTCTATTTGATTCACCCATAATGCACTTCTTCCAGTAGTCTGCAAGGTTAATGAGTATCAGACTCTTGCTACGATGCTAATTAATACTTTTTAAAAAACCCAAAAGGGATATTATATCCGCTTCTTGTAGCTAAATATATCTATTTGGCGACTTTTTGGATCATTATCTGATTTTAAGTTAAGTTATTAATCTATCCAGTCAAATGCCAGAACATTTCTTATCACTCAACACAAATGTATCCCCTTTCAGAATGTATATAAATATAATTTACCTTAAATGTTCAAATGTCGAAGAGACAACAACAAAAATCCGACCCCTCCTCTCACTACTGGTGTCTTTTTTCCTCCTGGAACATCTGAGGTTTGATGGGTTTCCTGTGTACTTAACCGTTCTCTAAATCTCAGGTCAAGGAAATGTTTAACAGTAGTTTGACTCGTGGGATCAGTGGACAGAGAGGAAGTGCTTTTTTAAAAAGAAATGTAACTCCTTTCCACGGACAAATAAACAGCCAGAAAAGCTCTTCTGTCTCTGCTGTGTCCGGTGAAAAGAGCCCATAGTCCCACAGATTTATGAAGCCGAGTGTTTCTCATCGTGACACCGTCAGGATTTACATGTTCCTTGTCAGGAGGGCCACAGACTGAAGGTATGGGAAGTTAACAGGGTAACCTCGCTGTCACTGCTCTTCCTTAAACAGTGATTAAGAGACAGGGGACATGATGTTGACGTGCCTGCTAAGATGATAATTTACACTCGCTGCACAAGTAGGCATTTCACACCAATGGACATATTAATGGCGGTGCACACTTACCCTGTCACAATCAAAGAGATGTGTTTCGGAGAGTATGTGGCCATGTGTGTGCGGCGAACGGGGAGATTGTGTAAGCAAAGGCAGGGAAGAAAGGGGGAGAGTTCTCACTGTGCTGGTTGTGATAAATCATTTAGTTGCACAGTATCCCCTAACTTGGGCTCTGTTTGATCTCCATCGCGGTAAGATGGAGGTTTTGAAGTGAAAAACTCCAGAACTGCAGGTCAGGCTCTGGAGAGGCAGGGCCACTAACCCACACAGTGAGACAGGGTCATAATTTACACCCCGGTGGACAGCACCTAGCATCGGGGAGCCCCAAGCCTCCATCTGTGCTATCTCAATCAGTGACAGATTGATGGAGCCTCTTATTCATCCAAATTGAGTGGATGTCTTTGCATAGACTGCTTTACAAATACCCGGGTCTTCAGCAGACAGGTTCTGCAAAGGTTCCTATGGCGAAAGAGCACTAATGTCACTATGAGCAAAGCAACAAAGAGAATTTATAACTGTTGATTAGTTTAAGAGATGTGTAACTCAGACAACCAACAAGGCCACGGAGTCGGACCCTCAGTCTGCTCTTTGTTCTTTATATTTCTAGCACTATTCTCTGTGTTATTAAACAATTAGGCAACAATAAAAAACAACCTGGTTTTTTTAAGATGATTTTCTATCTGCATACTTACTTACTTACATACTCGGGTAAACTGCAATCATGTAGTTAAAGCGTGAACTTTTGCGGAGGGTAAAACAATGAGCACAAAAACCCTTTTACAGACTGCTCCTTCAAAGTAAAAGCATCAAGTTATTTCAATCCCTGTCAAATTTATCCCCTTAACTCCTTTAACAACTTCACTGAACTGTGTGGAAAACCCACAAAGGCCAGAGCGGCCACTAGAAAGAGCAGGAAATGTTTCTGTTTGCTTGAATTATTCATAAAACAGACTCTCTCTCTTCTCCACTTCGACCAAAAGTGAGAGGCATCAATAAATAGCTATCATGACTCTCTTATTTATGGCTTCCTTTGTGGTCCTATCAACCTTTAAACTGTTTCTTTCTTGTAACCCAGCTGTTGGAGCCTTGCAGGGATAGAAACGTGGGGGTAGGGGACGACTGAGAAACAGCTTCCCTCCTCAAGCTCGGAGAGTGAGGCCGTGTGAAAGATACCGACGTGGATGTGGATATCAATGCACTAATAACACAACTCTAATCCTGTACAGATGCACACAAGGAGGAAGATAGCTTTACTGATATTATCAACACGTCGTCGACGGTGAGAAGTTCATGACTCGGTGAAAAGGACAAGGGGCAAACCTTGACTCCAATAACCCTTTTTTTGTTATCATGCTCATGTTATAGAGGCAAACCTGTGATAATGTATCAGCCATGTCTCTATCTCTAAGGTGGCTCACAAGTCATTTTTTATGAAAGATAATGTTAATACTGTCTTTGTGTTGCAGAAATGTTGAAGGCATCAGTGTAAAAACAGGATCTGAAGCTAAAAAGAATGTGTGTGTGGAAGCTTGCAGCTCCATCCACACACCCTCCAGGCTGGTGGACAGCAGTGGGTTTTTCCCTTGCAGTCAGTGGGGTGGTGAACAGGAACAGGGTGTGAGGAGAGCCCACGCCAGGGGTTCCCATAAATCAGGGCCCTTCTGCCCCCTATGTCTACCAGACCAACACAGACTGGATGATCCAAATTCCTAGGGGTTAATTCACCAAGTCGCTCCCTAAATTTCCTCCGGTACACCGTTGGGTTTCGACCCTTCAACCGACACTCTGCACTGAGGGAATGGAAAGCTGACAACACAACAGAGCCTGTACAACACGTAGCTTCACGGTGCAGCAGCAGCATGAACGTGCCCTTTGCACTTAAAGCACAGAGGTATGTGTTAACACACAGCAATTATAGCAGCGAGTGAACTTACACCACGCTATCGTGAGTCTGACCTCTATGCGACGTGTCCTTTTAATCTCCGTAATCATAAAAACACTTGCTGTGCAGCTGCAGGACCCTTTCAGTAGCAACCCAACTGCACTGGAAACACAGCAAACACTGCAAGAACTGATGACTTACATTTACCTAAAATGGCCCAGTGGGTTCACATGTATATGTTGATTAAAGAAGCATTTTTTTTAGACATTGCAGCGATATTATCAAACATATGAGAGCGATTTTCCACATGTGTGTATCGGCTGAAGTCTTGCTGTGGGTCAAGACTCACATTCAAAGCACGCAGGCTCAAAAGCTTTAATGAAACATGTAAGAGTGTGTGGTTTACCGATTCATGATTGATTGAGTCTTAATAGCATCTCTGTTTTTATTACAAAATGTTGACTTGTTGTAAATGTTGGCACTTATGCCGAATATAGGAGATATTGTATCCTCACCAGATGTTTTAATCAAATTCTCTCGGAAAGCATTTGTTTTTTTTTAGTATCTGCAACATGATTTGTTTCATTACTCAAATAAAGTTCTTTGTTTGACTGGAGTTCCTTTCGCCAGCTGTTGCTGCATCCTTTTTCTCCCACCCACACACCATGACGATCCAAAAAAAGCCTCAAAGCCATTTGTTCTTTGACATGTATTCTGAATTAAATCATGTATTTACTAAACAAACTTCCTGTTACTTAATAACCAGACAATGCCCTGAATTACTGCCGATTCTTTGGCTCGACTGAAGTGTGTATAGCAATTTGAAAGAAAAAAACTTCAAGACCTGGCAGAAAGAATTTGGGCTGTTTTGTTCATAAACTCCATAAACTTAAAAGCCACGGATACTTATCATTTTAAGCAATCAAATATGAGTTAAATTAGTGACTCACCGAATACCACAAAACACTGAAGTGAAACATTATAACAATAATGCACAAGTTGAAAGAAAGAATTGGTTCCAATCTTGCAATTTATTTATTTTTTAAAAATATCCCTTTAATAACTTTCTTGAATCTATTTTAAAAAGTCATTGTATTAATTAAGTTTCATAAAGTAACTATGAAGGGTGTTGTTCTGTCCTCCGATGTGGAATTAATATTATAAAGATATATTATAATAGTAATATAAAATTGTACACGTGACTAAATTATAAACACGTTGATAAAAAAAGACTCAAGCTATGCCACGCCTTACTAATACGTTATCGAGCCCCTAAAGACACGGTTATTTTATTTATTTGTTTATTTGTTTATTTATTTTATAACTGGCTCAATATTGCAAAATCAATCACTAATCTTAAAATAATCCCAGATTTATGCAATGATTCAACATATGAATCTACTATTTTTTTCAAGTCAATTCAAACACAAAAAAATCTGTGTTGTTAATAGAAATGTGTAAATTCTATAATCTTTATCTTAAATGATCTCGTGCATGGATTATTGATATTACATTTAGATGCGTTGAGCACGTGGACGCAGAGAGAGAGAGAGATAGAGAGACACTCGTCGCGACTGTAAAAGACACAATGGTCGGTTTAGCGCAGATAAAGTTTCGCAGCTCGTTTAGAGAAGAGTTCAGCTGTTAGAAGTGAGACCGGCGGTCAGAAACCGGAGAAAGTTCACTTTTTAAAAGTTCCAACACCGCGACCAGACATAGAAGCGGAAGCTGAGTCGGTCGGCGGCGAGAGTGCGGAGCGAGAACCGACCTTGGTGTACTTGATCTCCGGGTTGGGCACCGGCGAGGGCATCAGCTGGAGGGATGCCATGAGAGCGGCGGGGTCGCTCTTCAGCTCTCCGGGGATCTGGATCTCACTGGAAGTCATCGCCGTCTCTCCTCTCGGTCTGCCTGCTGCGCCTCTCGGGTGGTGCTTGGAGTTTTTTGGGGTTGTGTGTGTTTTTTTTTGTGATTAGGACTTTGGGTTTTCTTCCTGGGTTTATAGCCAGGTGTCAGCCGCGGTCCGTTCTCATTGGGCAGAGGGGAAAAAAGGGCTGTCCTTTTTGGGAAATTAAATTCACACATTTACATAAACGACCTTATCCATGCTGCGTGTTGAGGAGGAGAAACGCGTCCACCCCACCCACCTCACACTCCGGGGACGGTACAGTCCACCACGGCTGTCTGCGCGGACGGTTACACAAATCACAAGCCATGAATTATCAAAAGACTTCGGAATGATTGGATTTGATGATGTTGCTATAATGCTGTACATTTATTATTAATGGGCTATAAATGGGGCCCTTTGGTATTAAAAAAAACCTTACTTTTATTTAGCAAAATAAAAGCACATTTCTGGCAAACATCCACTTTAGTAACTCTCCTGTTTGATGGCTCTCCATCATGATAGGGCTTTCTCGTCCATATTGACATAAAAGTTGAACCTTCATGTTTGATCAATCCCTCCACAAATAGGCAGATTTCCTCTTATAACATAATGTAACACTCTTACGTCATCATTAAACATTTGCTTAGTGACATAAAGGTGTCAAAGCCACTCTCCCGGCTCCCCGCGGCCTGAGCTCTTATGGAAATGTGGCCCGGAGCGGTCGCTGCTGCCGGCCGGGGTGTCGTTGGCAGAGATTTGTCCTGCAGGTGATAATTCCTCCTTTAAAGCTCCCAATAAACATCCGCCAATTAGCCGCGGCCATCCCGTCTCTGAGCAAAGGAATTAAAGCAAATCCAACTGGATCCCCTTCAGACATTCATGAAGGCACAACAGGCAGCAAATCAGACGTTTATTTGTGGTTTGTGGAAATGTGTGGGTTTGAAGCAGGCTGCAGGCTGCAGGCTGCAGGCTCGTTGATGTGCTCAATCAGCGGAAGAGGGCCTTTTGCATCGTCGATTCCCCCATCGGAGCGTCCTGACAGGAGTGTGGAGACAGATGCGGGCCCATCATTTGCAAATCTCCAGAGGATGCTGTTTCTCCATCAGCACGTCACCCTTTCTTTCTTCACAGCAGGGCGACACTCTCAACGTGTCTGCTTCACATCAAAGCGGACGGCCGAGGGACGGTGACGTTGATTAATGCATTCAAAACATCCCGTCACCTCACCTTTCCTTTCTTTCTTTTTCTCACCAAACACAGCGAACACTGCAGATAAGACGGCGTGAACACACTTCCGAGCCGGCGGCTCAAACGCATTCATGGAGCGCCCTCTGTCGGACGGGCCGGGCATCGGCCAGGCTAATCCAGGAGATATAACATGGTTCACAGAGCGGTTCAATAAATCAAATACATGGACATTATAACACCGAGGAAGGAAAAAACGACGAGATGAATATAAATATGACTGAATGAATAAAACTGTCTGATATTACAACAAACAAAAGAAGTTAAGATAATGTATTTGATATGTGAATGTGGAGTTTATTTGCCATTTCGTTATAAGAGATTAAATATATAAACATAGAGACGTTTTAACTATACTTATCTCACATATTTGTTACCTGGTTATGTATTATAACCTCAACATATAATCGGCCATTAAAGCTTTATAGTAGTTTTTCTTACATACAATACATTTCCCATCGTTATTTAAACATCCTCGGGACTTTTAAACACATCATACAGGCGAAATGGTAGTTTTGTTACTTTTTATTTTTGAATTGTTTTTAATGCTAAAATCATTCAAATCTGTGCATCATTTAAAATTGATAAATGTATTATTAATGTATTATCTGGTAACAAAAACATTTAAAAATATAAGTAGGCCTGACGGTATAATGTTAACTTGTTTCTCCTCCATTGAAAACGGTTGCAGGGGCTCAGTCATCGGCGATTCATTCAACTTAATATTGTCCCCGTGAGGTTCTGTTGATGATAAACGTTATCATTGACTGAACGGGTTTTTTACTGTTTGTTTCTTTCGAATTTGCAATTAATGAAGAAGATTTGACTTCTCCATCACCCTAAATGAGCGTGAGGTGGAGCTCTATAAAACAACTAAAAACAACTATAAGTCATATTTCTACAGAGTGTCATTAATAAAGTCAGGCTTTTTATTAACAAAACATTTTCTGAACCAAACGTCGCGATTAGAAAAGTGATGGATGATTAGTAATTTTGAAGGTAATCGTTAGAATGTTATTGTGACGTTCCCATCTTTCTTATTTATTCACATTTGATTTTATACATCGGTGTAACCGTGAGAGGCTTGGCTGTTGGAAATCTAGAACATGCTTTGGTTTGAATATGTTTTATCCTTCAGTCTTATTGGCAAAGCAGCTCATTCTTTCATTCTCAGCGAGGCTTTTTAAAAATCAACTCTTATTTGTGTATCTTTAAAAACAAAAACAACATACAAGCGTTAACCCTTCCAGCAGCTGATGTGGATGTCAGACCAGTAACCGTATAACCCGGGCCCTGCTGGATCTTCCTCATAGAAAGTAGACCCCTTGTGGCTACAAAGGGAAACGGATCAGCCTCAGCCTGCGCGGCCTGAACGCACCGAGTGGGAGGCGGCAACCTGGACCGACAAACGCGCACACACTCCCTCGTAGTTGTTGGCTGTTTGTTCTGGTCGGAGGAAGACATCAAGGAGCCGCAGGGGGAGGGAACATGGACAATGAGAACAAGAGGAAGATGAAGGAGAGATTTGGCCTGAGGCGGGACATCTTTAAGGAGTTCCTCGCGGAGTTTCTGGGGATATTTGTCCTGATAGTGAGTACCTCCCTCTGCACCTGTCATCCAGCTTAAACAGCCGCTTTAAAGCTTTGGACCAGTATGCTAATAAGGTGTCACACCGGGTCTCTGGGGACTCTGCTGTCTCTCATATGTCTCTATTAACAGATTATTATGACTCTCTTTGATGCTGCAGCTGTAATTTGCTGACAACCATAACCAGATATGACTGATGTGGGACTGTTTCTCCTCCTCGTCTCCTCCAGAAGTGCAATGTAACATGAAAAGATGAATCATTATAGCTGCATTTATGAGGTTTTGGAAGAAAACCAGGGGATTCTGTTCATGCTCAGCTCCCTGTGTATTAAAGATGCCTGCTTTTCAGTAATGATGTGTTCATCGTCTGGACTGTCTTCACCTCCACCTGTCACCCCTGAACTCCACCTGTCACCTCCCTGAGTCCACTTATATGCTTGTGATGCCATATCAGAGGAGTGATGCTGCCTCCACGACACCCTTTTTCATTTTGGATGACTGCTCTTCTCCCGTCAGTTTTTTTAAGGGGGAGGGGGGGTTCTTAATCACCTCTGCCTTTTACCTAATAAGTATGGATTCATTATTTTTAGGACAAATTGTCTGTGGCAGTCGGAGGCTGCTGTTGGACAAGAGGCTAGTGTTCATGGTGGCTATAATTGGAATAATTAAAACCAATGAGTCTTTCTACCTCCAGCCTTTGTGTTTGTGTTCTTGTCTGTGTCCAGCTCTTTGGATGTGGTTCAGTGGCCCAGACGGTGCTGAGTAAAGGGGCTCTTGGGGAGCCTTTGACCATCCATATTGGATTCACTCTGGGAGTCATGATGGCGGTCTACATGGCGGGGGGAGTGTCAGGTAAAAGTAGCACACACCTTGTGGGCATATGCACAGCTCATATTAAAATACTGAATAATCCATGTTCTCAACATTATTCTGCAGCTTAATCGATCGCTAAATATCAGCAAAAATGTCACATTCAAATATATTCAGTGTACAAAGAGAGCAAAGCACACATTCTCACAATTAAAAAGCTGCATCAAAGGGATTCTTTGCCAAAAATAGCTTTAACGATTATTATGATAATTGGAGATACATTTTCTCCTGATTGACTTAATGAGTGACTAAATCTACCTGTTTGATGCTCTCAGTGAAAACCTACTTATTTGATATTTCAGCCTGTAAAAGTGCCGACCGCAGGCCGGTAACAAAGGTCGTCGCTGTTTGTCTGATGCGATCTTTGGTCGTGGATGTCTGAGCGTCTCTTTGCTCTTAGAGAACAACGATGAATCATATCACGGTTCATTGATCCAGATAAAACCATCTTTGTCTGGATTTGCAGCGTTACATAATGGAGCTTCCTCTTTTCTGGGTTAAATTGCAAGAAAGAGTGTTTTTATGATTGTATTGTATGTTGTAATTACCATCACTAAAGGGCTCATTTTAGTTTAAGAACGTTAAGTTATGGAGATATTGTGTCCTGATGTCCAAATGGGACGTTTTCAGGTACATTCCTCAGCAGACAGTTAGCTTAGCTTAGCATAATAATGGAAACGAAGGGAGACAGTGACTACCAGCAACTCTAAATCTCATTAATTAACATTTTATGATGTTATTATGTTATTAGCCGTTGCCAAGGCCAAAATCAGTTCCTCATCCCAAGCCAAGAATATTATATGCTCATCGTATGTCATCATTTTTACCCTTTGCTTTTTGTAAGGACTAAACAAATAGGATGTAACATATTAATTCATGAGTTTCAGAAGTATTCTGTGATTTAGTTGCCTTTGGACAGAGCCAGGCTAGCTGTTTCCAGGTGTGTGCTAAGCTAAGCTAACTTTAGCTCCATATTTACCACACAGACTCATCTAACTCTCTTCCCAAAATTATTGAACCTATTGATTCTCTTTAAACCTCATGAACAAGTCGATGCCCTCCAGACTTTGTATTCTGGGGTTGGGACACATTCTCATGTATTTGAATGAATTAGACATTTGGGGACACTTATATATTTTCTGTATTTAAAGAGATTTAAAATGATTGAATGAGGAATTTAACTTTGATTAAGAATGTGAGGGGGGGGGGGGGAGGGGGTCTTTTCATCCATGTTGTTTGGGATTGCTGTTATTTTAGCCGGGCCTATACAGTGTTACTTGTGCTACATGTTTAATGAGAAGAGTTGTAAAGCTTCAGAGAAATAGCAGAAAAGCCTGAGGACAGGGAGGTTAATATATGGAGAGCTTTTGCTGCATGACTGGGCCATTCAGCCCCGGGGTCCACAGCTCAGTGGGAAGCTTCTGTCTAACGACATCTCTGAAGATGATCATAGGTATTGGACTAATGAGCTTTACTGGGGCATGGGTCTCTGGAGAGAGGGGGGTCAGGTGTGACAAGCCTGGCTTACTGGGCTTCCCTGGCAGGACGGCCCCACAGGGAAGAAAACACAATTGTTTTCACTTTGTAGTCTCCGATTTTAGATGACAGTGTACCGTAAGTGTGACACATCATGGTCACTCTAATGACCTGCAGTCTACGTGTGCCTTAAGCAGATTCAGGCAGATTATGTCAGATGCAATTCAGACAGGCCGGTCTGGCTGGTTGTCGTGCTCAGTGTTTGTGAACAGGATGGGGAGATTAACAATGGCCGCATGGCTGATACCCCCAGTGGTGTCACCACAGCGAGGTCAAAGCCAAGATCCCAGAGTGTTAAATAAATGACCCCACACTGTCATCACAGCCTCGTAACATTTGGCTGGAATGTGTTCAAACACGCCTCTCGAGGACAATGTGGGATATAGGAAAACGGGCCGACTTTGTTTGGAAATATCCTGAAGATTTGGAATGAATGAACTCTTGAGGGTTTGGAGAGAGGCGGCCACTAAATGATCAGGCAGCCTTTGTTTTTATCCACTGAACTCAGCTTACTTTATCTCCTTCTCAGAAGTGTTTGACATTTGATTTAGAGCTGAAACAATTAGTGAATTAATCAATTAGTCAGTTGACAGAAAAATAATTGGCATTTTGATAATCAATTATATAAGTGACGACTTGATTCTACACATCAAAGGCGAGTACTGGATAAGGAAGTGTTAGAAAGAAGTGAGTTCACCAGCTCAAAGCTACGTTAGCTGCTAATCTACATGAATCTCTCACCAAACTGTCGGCGCTAGAGTTGCATTGTGGGAAATGTAGGTTCCAGGTTTTGATAAGGAAGATAAATACGTGGAATAAAAAAGATGATATCTCTTGGCTCTGCTGCATCGATGTTGAGTCTGACACAAGCAAAGACATTCTCAAGATTCATACTTCTCACATTTCAGGATATTCTGTTTTTCTTTGTCTTATAATAAACCAAATTACTTTTGGTTTTGAGCTTTTAATCTGGCAGGTATTCTGATTTAGCAATTTCCTGACATTTTAAAGAATAAATCATGAATTGAGAAATGTATCTGTAACTGCAGCCCTTTTTGTTTTGAGTGATAGAGTTGACGGTACTTCATTTTCATGTCTATTTGTGTCATGTCATCTTTTTGTTGCCTTGTCCCAGGAGCCCACGTCAACCCGGCGGTCTCTCTGGCCATGGTGATCCTGGGGAAGCTTCCTCTGAAGAAATTTCCTGTGTATGTGGCGGCACAATTCCTGGGGGCTTTTGCCGGCTCCTGTGCTGTCTATGGGTTGTATTATGGTGGGTGTACATGTTAAAATGTCATTATAGGTGATGTAGATGAAAGTGTGAAACCCAGACCCCCATCAAGTCTGAATACTGTTCTTATGTCTGACTTATTAGTAATAAAACATGTTTTGATAATAGTAATTGTCTAAACAGTTATTTATCATTATTGTATTTTCTTTTCCACAGATGCTTTGATGGAATATACAGACGGAGAATTTGCTGTTACTGGTGCAAATGCAACGGCCAACATATTTGCATCTTATCCAGCAAAACATCTGTCAGTCCTGAATGGATTCGTTGATCAGGTGGGGCTTAAGACTTACTTGCAATTTATAGTAATTTCTCCTGAAAATACACTATGATGTGCATGCGGATCACACTCCTTAATCCAGTTTATACAAACTGCCTGGTAAATGGAAAGTAAAAGCTTATGGAATTATTGATGTCAATGAGATTTCCCAACAGGGTTCGGTGTATATAGAAGCCACTAGAGCATGCAGGGATGCATGTGAGCACGCATTTAGTGCAGCCATGTGTGATTGTAAGCACAAATGGACATGTGAGTTGTTTGCTGATGTATGAACAACTCCGATGCTGAGAATAACTACCATCTGCTCTGGATGTGGACGAGGCAAATGCACATGTTAGTTTGTGTATTTGTGAACATATCAAAGTCTAATCAGTAGTTTTATTTTCATATGCATTTGAGGTACATTCACATTCATTTTCATCAAAATCTGCATTGTGTTTCTTCAATGATTATACTTCAAGATAAAGCCACTACTGGTGTAAACAAAATAGCACAACCATCAGCAACAACAATAATTCACTTTCAGTGTTCATGTAGCGTTCTGACGAGACCTCTTAATTAATTTGAGAGCAATAGCGTTCATGCTGATATGTGGTAATGGGCATTAAGATCAAAGACTGTGCTTTTGAATGGTCAAATTATTATTAAATTGTTTCAAAATAAACATTTTAGCTATGTTAATAATAACATTTTGATATGTAATAATTATAATAATAATGTGGAATATATAGCCATATGGGGTTCTGTTGTAAAGCTGCCTAACACAGCCTGAAACCAGGGTAAAGGGCAAGGCCCATAATGAGCTTAGAAAACATGACATAGGGCAGAGGTCACCGGGGTCACTCAAAAACTACAACATTGTGTTCTTTTCTTTTTCTTTTTTAAGATTGCTCATTTCATTTTGAACTACATGTATATCGTATATAATGTTGACTTCGGAGGAGATAACCGATCTCATGCTGTTTGCCTGATGCTTTTGTTTTAAAGGTAATTGCAACCGCCGCGTTGATCCTGTGCATCCTCGCCATCATTGACAAGAAGAATATTGGAGCTCCAAAAGGCATGGAGCCTCTGTGCATCGGCCTGGTCATCATGGCCATCGGCGTGTCCATGGGACTGAACTGTGGCTATCCAATCAACCCGGCTCGAGACCTCGGCCCGCGGTTCTTCACGGCTGTGGCTGGGTGGGGGATGGACGTGTTCAGGTAAGTTCACTGGCAAAGAGACAGAAACATGGAAGTCACTCATTTCCAAACAGGGCGATGTTGGGATTATTATCAGTGGGAGACATTTCTGTTGCCTGTCTGAGAGAAGAGTCGATTATTTACTACTGCTTTCACTCTCACCAGTGCCTGAGACGTAGTAGATGTGTTATATAAGGAACTGAGTTCAGCCAAGTGGCTGCTCAGGGAGAGCAGCATTCGTAGCTCCATCTCTTCTTGCTTCACAATCTGGATTAATATTTCAAAGAACATTCGTGTACTTCCTGCCTTTTGAAAAGGGGCTCTGGGATTTCATGTACAAGGAGAGATCCCATGTATATAAATCTAAAATATTTAATGCTTCATAAATACAACTGTATATTCCTCTACCTTTTATTATCTCTTTATTATACATATTTATTTACAGATTCAATTTAAAAACTAACCAGAGGTATTCATTATGATTCCTCAACAAGTTATTACATTTTCTATATATATATATATTGTCATATTTCACTGAAAGACATCTGGATATGCCGATCCCTGCACTCCAAAGTGTGACTGCAGTTTAATAAAACATAAAGCGAATAGCATCACTCGAATGTGCCGCTCTAATGCCACAAAGTTGAACGTTTCTGCGTGTTGCAAACTGGAGAGGGCACGAGGTGCATCCCTCTCTCACCTTCAGTTTGGACTTTGTCAAGAATGCAAACAGAGCTGTCACGATCCCAAAATCTACAAACATGTACAGGAAGCAGAGTGTTATGACCCCTACATTCTGTCATTGGGATTGTTTTGTGACGTGGACACAAGTTCTTTCTGAAGTCCAATCAGGTCCCCCCTCAGGCCTTAAACCCTGAACCTTCAGGGACGAGGCTGCAAGGGCTTGAAATGGTATAAAAACCAATGGGATAACACTTTACTTTCATGACACAAGGACGTGTTATGTGCAATGTGGGTTTCTAGGCTCGTGTAATGGAGGTGTCAAATAATCAAATCTATTTACTCATATTTGTCAAAACAGTTAAAAATCAGCATAATTTAAATAAATGGTAGATGAATAAACTAGGTGTGAAATATAGAACATTCCTCTGATTTCACTTTTTTTTTAATGGCACCCGTGCTAAACCCATGTTTAACATCACAATGCTATGGTTTATGGACAAAGTCTGTAGAAAGTGTGCGTAAAATACTCTAAATGATTTGACAGCGGGACAGCCCTAAACCCTCATGGACAGGTGAGTCCGTGAGTGTGAACATTGGGATTGGGCCCAAGTCTTCTGTCATGTGTCTTTATTCAACATCCGATAACGGTTTGTATGATATCTTATGAAGTTATTTTGTATGCATTCTCCTACAAATGTCCAGCAACACGAGCCATATCAATCAATCTCAGTCCCAACTCATCAAATACGTGTCACTCGGTGTCTGACACCAATGCACCGAGGCTCCTTTCAGCATCCATATTCAACTAACTCCAATGTAAGCTCATCCAAGGCATTATTAGATGGGAGGAGCAAGTGATGTGGTATAAAGAGTGTGAAATTCAACGAGGCGCAGGAAGGCGTGGAGGTTGGGTCAAACCAACACAGCTTTTTATGTCCCACCTGAAACCAAGTCAATGTGACCTGATCTGACCATAGTTATGGTAGTTAGTATAGTTCACTAACATCAGTTATGTTTTGTACTTGGTTTGTATCTTACATAACAAACCAAGTACTTTGTTGCTTAAATATAACCAAGTAGTCACCTTTTTCGAGGTCTGAGGATGATGTTGGTTGATCGTGACTCACTCATGCCAGCTCTGAGGTTC
This sequence comes from Eutrigla gurnardus, assembly GCF_963514095.1. NCBI lineage: Eukaryota > Metazoa > Chordata > Actinopteri > Perciformes > Triglidae > Eutrigla > Eutrigla gurnardus. Next base: position 1,251,410 of record NC_139915.1, on the reverse strand, counting down.
AAACGAGACCCTGATAAGGCACGTTTACTGTTGCACACTCAAATATCTAAAGCTGGTTACATTCCAGGAGTTGATCTCAACCACCTCTGGCACCTTTCTCATCTTTCTGACAAATGATTAACTCTGCCAATGAGATACTGTCGGATCAGACTGTCCAGATCCTCCCGGGACATGTCCAGTTTCTCATCCCCGCTGTAAACAATGTCCTGTTTTCTGCTGAGATGACAAAGAGTTGGTCAGAAGGTCTTTGAGGTGCTCAAAAGATCTTCTCTTTTGCCTCCCAAGTTCTGGGCCTTTGGATGTACAACCTGAGAAGTTGCACCCTTTTTGGCTAGATGATGGGTCTCTGATGTGTTTTCATAGCCTTCTCTGCCACAGTTGGACTTTTAAACTGGAAAACCAAAGCTGTTCTTTTACTCACGTCTTGACATTTATGTACTGAATAAAAGCCTGAATGGCTTTCTCACCGGGTCTGCCCTGATCTTTTCTTTTCAAGTCCTGGGCTCAAAAGTGCATGGCACTGCTATAATGCATCAAGACTGGAGAATATATATCAAATTAACTACAAAATCTAGCTCGGATAAATATGTCTTTTTATAAAAGCAACATAAAGCCCGACCTGGGTGTTTTTAGAAGAAGGATTGAAGGCAACCTAAAGGCTTGCTCTGGCATAGATACTGTTTTTCTCTGTCTGCATGTCACAGTTAACTATCACCAGATGGCTTATATAACTTTATAGATATACAGCAAGATTGCTTTAATGCATATGTAAGCGCTTGGTGCGATCATGTTCATATCATGCATAAAGTGTGTGCTAAATCCGACATAATCTTTTACATGTATTATCTAAAAACAGCAGCTACAAATGCAAGTCAGCTCATTGGAGGGCAGCACTTGGCTCCATACAATGTCCACATGGCGTTAATGTGACCCCTCGTCTCCTGGCCTGATCATCTTATCCTTGGCCATAGATTAACGCCTATAATCTAGCCGCCGCCCTTCTCTAGACTGTTTCCTGAATGGCTGAAAACAAGACGCTTGTTTACTTTCAGGCCTTTGCATCAGGTCTGTTAACTGAAGCCCTTTCACCTGCAGAAAAGGCTCCTAACAGCCACGTTGATCAGCCAGCAGGAGTCTAATCTCCCTCTGGCTCCGTCTGAGGTCAACCAGCGTAGGAATGAGGACGTATGCAGTAGGTCTAACACGGAGCTCCTTAAGACTTGAATGTAATCTGGGATAATGGCATATAACTCTCCTCTGGTAGGATGATACTAACATAAGCATGCTGTTTGGAGACGCGGCACACTTTACTCATTCAAAAGTAGACTGCAGCAATATTTCTATAGAATTGGCTCACCTGCAAAAAAAGACATACAAAAAGCTAGATCCTACTGCTTTAGACCATAATATGGCATAAAAAAATTCAGAAAAAGTTCATAGTATTGTACACCATTAAAAATATCATGAAAAATTCATAGTATGGTATTCAATTAAATCCTTTTAATTAAAAGTCACAGTATAGTTTATGATCAAATCCGTAATAAAAAAGTCATAGTAGGCTAGCATATTCCATACAAATATTTTATATAAAGTCAATGTATCATATGTCATTAAACTCGAATTTAAAGTTTATAGTATAGTAAACTATAAATAATGGTATAGTATAAAATCGATAAAATATGTCACAAAAAGACATATTATGCCATAAAATATATGCTAGAAGAATATGCTAATCCTATAATGCTAGTCCTAGTATAGTAAGTCATGAAAAATGTAACAAAACAGTCACAGCATGTCATAAAAATGTACCAAAAAAAATCACATTACATGGTAAACTAGAAGAAAATACAATTTGTCACACATCCTGGTACTGAATCCAAAATGTGTCCGATAGTAGAACCCTTATTTCACCCTGACTTTTGTGTTAGATACTCTACTTGACTTGAAGTGTTTACAGTAAGAACGTCTCTGATTGTAGTTATTAATGTGGGTCTTCTCTGCAGGGCCGGAGGTTGCTGGTGGTGGATCCCTGTGGCGGGGCCCATGGTGGGCGGAGCAGTGGGAGCCGGCGTTTACTTCCTCTTCATTGAGTTGCACCACACTGAGCCTGAAAAACAGGAGAACAACGTCCAGGACAAATATGAAATGATAACTATGAGTTAATTGATTTTGTTTAATACAAAACATGCATCTGACTTCACGATGTCATAATCTTTTATAAAATATGCATGAATGATTTAAGAAGCCTTTAAAGTCTCTTTTTGTAGTAAGTCTGGTCTATGCATAGATTCACATTGTATCTGCCTGGGGCCCATCATATATCAAATTATTAAACTTGCTAGATAAATCTATTCTTTTTAGACATCAAGCTCTTATGGATATCTGCATTGTAGCTATGCAATATTCTTCATAGTCTCCTATTTCCTGAATGGGATTATCTCCATTGATTAGACATATTTGCCAAGTTTCTCTATATAATTTTAATTTTTACTGCTGTCTGCTTTGCAAACAGGGACATTAAATATATTTAGCACTTAGGAAAGAGTTGATTACATGTGGAAATGTTGTAATGTATATTGCTCTTAGCCAAGCAATGATGTGTTTGATGGAATTACCTCTTTATTCTATTTCACTTCATTATTTGCATGTTTGTAAAAGTGTGATTGAATGCTTTATCTTGCTTACACTACAGTTTTTATTTTAACATGTTTATTTAGAAAATCCAGCCTTAAATGATTTTAGTGGCGTTGCTTACTTTTCTCCATAATCTGCAGCACATACATTTTACCTGTGTTATATTGCTGGATTACATATTTACTCATTATAGATCCCATTGATATTGAAAAGCCATAATTGAACACAACAGACAAAATGAAGACGTCTGCTTTCTGCGAGAAGAAAAAAAACATGTTTATTGTGTTTCCATGATGTTAATGAAATCCTTCAGTTGTGTGTGAATCGTATCAGCGTTCGTGCTGTATCAGGGGAAATATGCAAACACTGACTGTTAAATGTTTACATTAAAAATTCTTCTGAGTTGAGGTAAATTGTGAAATACAGCACACATTTTGGGGTGGTTATGATTTGATCAATACGCCAAGGAACAATACTGCGTGTAAAGTAAAATGGACTTTCCTTTATTTTATTATTTTTCTTGTGATTTATAATGCTTCCTATCCTGTAAGCACAGGAATGTGAGATTTTTCAAAGACGCGCCATGTTTTAGAATAATATGACTCGTTACCCAGCCTGGAAGGATGCATGAAGACCTAGCAGATGAGGCTATCTGGATATCTGCCTGATGAACATGCATTTTTTTATATATACTTGTATGTTTATATTGCACTGCACTGAACAACAAAAAAACACTTGTTTGGCAACTTGACAATCGCTTGTTTGCTTTGCTTTTGTGAAGAAAGTCAGCGGCACATAAATCAGTGATTTTCTGTCATGTGGATGAAATATGTAGTGCATCGTTCAGAATAATTACATGATGAATCCAGTTTCTCTAACTGAATCTGTTTAGTTATTCGGTGAAATGTTGTATATTTTCTCTATTTTGTCTGGCAGGAAGTGAAACTTTAATCTTTTGGTTTGTTTTTTGTTGCTTATTTGCTTTTTCTAAGGTTTCCATCATTTATCTTTATCGGTGTGAATTAGCTGTTTCTTACGGTTTCTTAACGTTAAATGAAGATTGTTGAAAAGATGTGTTTGTTTATATTTGTTATGTAGTTTGTGCCCTTGCTCGACCTCATGGAGCTTTGAACACGGCCTTCAATTAGATCTCAACAACACACCTGTAATACTTTTACAGGTGAGACAGACAGCAATATAAAATACCTGGCAAAGAACTCTAACCCAATTTCTGTTGCAGTTGTTAAAAAGCTATAGTTTAGGATATGATACAATTGTAATAGTAAAGTTTGTAAAAATTATATCCTAAAGTTTCATAGTATATTATGTCTTAAAAATGTCATAGCATGACATGAAAAGTCATAAAAAGTCACAGAATAGTAAAATGTCATGAATGAGTCATTATATAGTATGTAATAAACATGTCATATTATAAAAGTGTCATTAAAATATCATTAGAAAGTCATAGTAGGGTATTTAATGAAAATGTTATATTATAATACAGCAACATTTTTATCAGATGAATGTCACAGGACATAAAAATATAATACAAAATAATACTATTGTTTGTCATATAAAATTGTCACAACTTTGTTGTAATAAAGTATTTCCTAAAAATCTCATAGTACAGTTTGTCATTGTTATGAAATGTTATACAAAAAAATCATGTTATAGAAATGTCATTAAAATGTCATAGTGTAATGTGTAATGAGTATAGTATGTCATCAAAAATCATTCAAACATCATAGTGTAGTATGTCATGAAAAAATAATAGTTATTGTAATAGTTTAGTATTTCATACAAAATAGAAAAGTCAGAGTATAGTTTGTCATAGAAATGTAATTAAAAAGTAATAGTATAGTATGTCATAAAAAAGTTATACAAAGAAGTCAGAGTATAGTTTGTCATAGAAATGTAATTAAAAAGTAATAGTATAGTATGTCATAAAAAAGTTATACAAAGAAGTCAGAGTATAGTTTGTCATAGAAATGTAATTAAAAAGTAATAGTATAGTATGTCATAAAAAAGTTATACAAAGAAGTCATAGTATAGTTTGTCATACAAATGTAATTAAAAAGTAATAGTATAGTATGTCATAATAAAGTTATACAAAAAAGTCATAGTGTAGTATGTCATATAAAACCTATACAAAAAGTCACAGTATAGTTTGTCATAAAAATGTCATTAAAAAATCATAGTATAGTATGTCATAAAAAAGTTTTGCAAAAAAAGTCATAATATAGTATGTCATAAAAATGTCATTAAAAAGTAATAGTCTAGTATGTCATAATAAACTTATACAAAAAAGTCATAGTATAGTATGTCATAAAAAAGTTATACAAAGAAGTCATAGTATAGTTTGTCATACAAATGTAATTAAAAAGTAATAGTAAAGTATGTCATAATAAAGTTATACAAAAAAGTCATAGTATAGTATGCCATATAAAACCTATACAAAAAGTTATAGTATAGTTTGTCATAAAAATAATTAAGTGAAAAATCATAGTATTGTATGTCACCAAATGCTATACAAAAAGTCATGTGTAGTGTGTCATCAAATGTTTTGAAAAACAATCAAAGTATAATATCTCATTAAAAAATAATTTTAAGTATAAGTTTAGTACATCACAAAAATGTAATTAAAGAGTCATAGTATATAGTATGTAAAAAAATGTCATTAAAAAAGTAATAGTATAGTATGTCAACTGTTACTAAGAAGTAATATGACCATAAAAAATGTCTTTAAATGTTGTGGAAAGAAATCATATTATAGTATGTCAGAAAGAATCATTGAAAAGGGGGGACAAAGGTGTATGCACAGGCGTAAATAATGTCTTTGAAAATCTTATTAAATTAATGGAGAAAAACATACCTTTTAACGTCATTTCAATATTCTTTATTATACACTGAAATCTGGAACGTTGATACAAAAGTGCTGAAAATGTCACAATATAAAATTAAACTCTTCAGTCATTACTGTCGTCCAGAGCACTCAACACCAAGCAAATATACACAATCATCAATCTTCAATAAGACAAATACTAAAAAAAAAAATATTAAAGTTTAATGGAAGACTACAGGATGAGCTTATATAACTGCATGGAGAATGAAAAGTGTGTCTTTTCACTGTAATGGTTTGAGAGCTCTTCTCCAGAGTCCTGAAATAATAACTGCTGCCTGAACTCGATACACTGTTGTATTTGTATGTATTTGTTCATAAAGGTAGTGACTGTCTCACACACACACACACACACACACACACACACACACACACACACACACACACACACACACACACACACACACACACACTTAGGAAAGCAAAGGTTCATCATGTTTGCTCTTCCAAACTGTTCCCCTGCAGATGTGACATAACACATTAGACAAACTGTGACTTTAACTCTTTTGCTGCTGGACTGAAATCAGGCTTTAAAATAAAAAGTTTACAGTTTGAAATGTTGTTCTGTTCATAATATATGTAGCTAACCCGTCCTAAAGCTAACCTAACCTAAATATTGAAACATCCCCCATACTTTGAGTTGTGTTTTTGTACTGAGTTTATCTGGGACAAACTGATACCTGAAAGCTGTCCAGTGAAAATGTGATAGTAATAGTTTAAGTAGTGATATATGAGGAAAGAGGCCTTGCTTTAGACAGGACACGGAGAGAGTCTGGATGAAGGATCTGATTCATACCTGACAGTCACTATCAGTAAATTGCACCTGATACCGTTCCTGTTGATCTCTTTGCTCTTTCACAATGTGTTTGACCGACATGTCCCGGCCCCCAGCCAATCAGGATAGGTCCAAATCTCTCCTTATCCCTAATCCATTACTTCTGGTGTCCCCTCTCTTTCTCTACAATACAATGTGTTCCTACACTGACAGTAATTAGGCCTCTTGAACAGAGTTTCTACACCTGCAGACGAGCCTCGCCAGTGGGAGAAGTGTCGGCTCGTAGGATTTACCAATCATGTCTGTGCTCAGAATCCTGTGCTGTTTGCTGTTGACATTTCATCTCAATGAAGGGAAGAGAATCAAAGGAAACAGAGCAGGTGAGTGAAACGGGTTTAAATGATCCCAAACAAGGTGGGATAAAAGACATTTGTTGGTTCAACTGCCTTTATTAATGGACGACTCCCAAGCAGCAATATCTTACTGTCAGTTAATATATTCAACACAACTAAACAGATAATAATATACTCATATAAATGGACCTGCATTATAAATAATAATAATAATGATAAGAAGAACAATAGTGTCTTAATAATGATCAATATCAACATCTTGTGACTGTAAATTTGCGAAATGAAAATATTGTATATTAATTATCTGATATCTGATATATGATATCAATGACATCAACGTTTAACAGCCTAACCATTACCTCTCACAGAAATACCCATGGTGTTTTATAATCTGTAATATTTGAAGACTATTGATTCAAAATACATTAAATTAAAAACACTTTTTATTTGCTTATACCTTCCTGAGAGGATCCTTTTTTTTTTACATAACTAAAATGGAAATGGAAAGGACTTTCAACAGCACTTATTCTGTAATTAAAATGTTTTCAATAGAATCAACCATCACTGTGGTTCAACTAAAAGTCACAATTAAAAGCATCATAAGTATGAGTCAGAGTGCATTATTGCAGAAACAGTCTGAGATGTAAAGTATGCTCTGGTGCTGTGTTTTTATCTCGTGTTCTCACGGACTAACAGTCATACCAGTGAAGAGACACACCAAGGAAAATTAAAATGTAATGAGTGTAATAAATATGCTGGATGTGAATCAATGAGGAACCATAAAGGAAATGTATTGATGGATTTCTTTGGAGAGTGACTGTGGTTTTAAACACGTTGCGGGAGGAGGAGTTTAAATCAGAAATTACAAGAAGAGTCTGGCAGAGATTCACTTGATGAGCCTTCTTGTGAAATGTTATCTGTGTGCATCTGCCAGAGGACTGCATGACCTGGAAACACAGCAAAGCACTGCTGAAAGGGTGTTAGTCAGTCAGCCTGCAGTCCAAGTGGGCCTCAACAGGAAGTCTCTCCATGTTTACTCTCAGTTTACTGCATCAATACATTCATTAAAACATTCCTTGTGGACAGATTAAGTGAATTTTCATGCCTTATTTGTAACAATTCACCTCAAAGTAAACACGTCTCGTACCTCGGCTGGTCTTCAACGCAGAGAAACCTCCAAGAACAAACAGATAAGTCTTGTGCTGTTTGATTTCCCGAGGTGCCGCGGACACGGAGCGGAGGGGAGCCCTGAGGTTGAAAGCGCCGTACGTCAGCAGCTCAGTCTTCAGGATGTTTTTAGAAGGTGAGGACGACTGCACACTGGACCCTCTGCAGCTGCACACGCTCACCTCCTGTGGCTTCAACAGCAGTAATCCCCTCATCATCATCACTCACGGGTGGTCGGTAAGGTCAACTTTTCTTCCACTTCACTGACTGGAATCAATGCATACAAAACATGTAACTCAGGCCAGGAGAGAGGACTCGCTGCCGGCATAGTTTCAGATATGAGTGTTGCATTTAAATCCCTGAGATGTATGGAAATAACAAAACACGGAGTAAACATGCAAGGATTCTCTAAAATTCCTTTCTTTCACATCACTGGGTGCAGTTCGTTGAACTGTATGAGGTTTAGACCATTATAATTCTTGTTTTCCCTCAGATGAATGGTATGATGGAGAGCTGGGTGCTCAGGTTAGCCTCAACACTGAAGACACATCTGGTAGACGTCAACGTGGTGATTACCGACTGGCTGTCCCTGGCTCACCAGCACTACCCCACAGCTGCACAGAGCACTCGCACTGTTGGAGAAGACATAGCTCACCTGCTTCTGTCACTTCAGGTCAGGGGAAACTTCTCTACTGAAGGCCGCTTGATTTTCAGAGGAAATATCATGCAGCATGATGAAGTCAAATCTGATAAACTGGTGCATTTTATATGGACGTTGGAGTTAAAACTCCAAGCAGGGAGCAGACATAAGTCGTCTAATGTCTTTCCTGTCATAAACCCCCAACAGGCACAGTACCAGTACCCGGGTAGAAAGGTTCATCTGATTGGCTACAGCCTTGGGGCTCACATCTCTGGATTTGCCGGAAGCTATCTGCAAGGTTCAGAGAAGATTGGAAGAATTACTGGTGAGTTTCGTTTATTGGGTTAATGCTGTTCCATCTGCATCCACTGGCCAAAACAAATAGAATTTTGGCTCTTGATTGCGTTTTGTGTCCGCCCAGGTCTCGATCCAGCGGGGCCCCTGTTTGAAGGCATGTCTCCCACAGACAGACTGTCTCCTGATGATGCTGAATTTGTGGATGCCATCCACACCTTCACCCAGAAACGTTTGGGCCTCAGTGTGGGCATCCAGCAAGCTGTGGGCCATTACGATTTCTACCCCAACGGAGGAGACTTCCAACCAGGATGTGATCTGCAGCACGTTTATGAGCACATATCCCAGTATGGGCTCGTCGGTACGATAAAGATCACACTGCAGCACCAGAAGAATATATAAACAATATATATCTAGGCTACTTACTAAATAATAAAGGCTGTAATGTTTAAAACACCCCAGAATATTGATGTGTTGGAGAGAACTTCCTGCATAAGAGCGTTCCACAGGTACCAGAAATATCCAAATGTAACCTCTGGGAACCATGACATTATAGAGAACGTCATCCGCAGAACAGGAGCGGCATATTTGAAGACTTACGGCCCCTTGAGAAAGGCATTTAGGTTTCAGTGATTATAGTATGCCACCTTAAAAAGAACATTGTGATAAAACGAAACCTAAATATTTAACGTTTCTACATCTTTTCCACGACAAATCTAAACCAAAGACCATCACATTTACTTCTCCGGGACACCATTTAGTGTTGTTTAAGGTCTGGATGACTGTTTGTGGGATTTAAAGGCTCTAATTTAAGCATGAATGACCTCCCATGCTGCTTTCTGGTGCATCAGAGGAGAAACCCACGCCTCCAAACAGAACAGTGTGTTCTGCTGCTTACCGCTCTATCATAACATTGTTTTTTGTCTTAATTGGCCTTGCCACCTCAAAACACTGGTTCAGAAGGAATATCCTGGGCACCAATGAATCTTCTGTGTTCAAGCAGATGACTTTAATTCCCCTCCAGTCAAACACGAGTGGCTCTGGGATTTATGGTGCTTCCCAATCCATAACACATCCCCATAATATGACAGTGGGAGCCACATTAAAGCCTCTGTCATCCTCTGCAGTTAATTAGCAACATGTGCCTTCCTCCACTCCGTCCATCCTTCTGAGCTGAGCTGCCTCCAGGCTACAGGAGTCTGCTCAGACAAAGGGCCTTCAGAGATGTGATGAGATGCTCTCTGTTTACCAAATGTGACAGAGGGACGGTCTGATGGACGGGTTTGCTGATAATTAACTCAATCCACAAATAATGGTCAGACACTATGGTGACGGTGCTCCACAGCCTCTCAATACACAGGAGAACATTTTGTGTGGAAGTAGTCTGCTGATGTTTGAAATGTCCACCATATTATTCTGTATTTCCTCCAATAGGTTTCCAGCAAACGGTGAAATGTGCTCATGAGCGGTCGGTCCATCTCTTCATCGACTCGGTGCTGAATAAAGACAAGCAGAGCATGGCCTACAGCTGCAGTGACAAAGGGGCTTTCAACAGAGGCGTCTGTCTGGACTGTCGGAAGAACCGCTGCAACACTCTGGGCTACAACGTCAGGAGAGTTCGCAGCAGAGCCAGCAAGAGGCTCTACCTGAACACGGCCTCCCGGATGCCTTACAAACGTACGTGGGGGTTTACACACCCATGATGAACTCAAGAACAGAGAGTAGATTCACTTCTAATTCTAATTCTTCTTCTTCTTCATTTTCTTCTTCGTCTTCATCTTCGTTTTCTTCTTCTTCTTTGTCTTCGTTTTCTTCTTCGTCTTCATCATCTTCTTCTTTGTTTTCTTCTTCTTCTTCTACGTCTTCGTTTTCTTCTTCTTCATCTTTGTTTTCTTCTTCGTCTCCGTCTTCGTTTTCTTCTTCTTATTCGGTTTCTTCTTCGTCTTTGTTTTCTTCTTCTTCATATTCGTTTGCTTCTTCGTCTGCTTCTTTGTTTTCTTCTTCTTCGTCTCCTTCATCTTCTTTGTTTTCTTCGTCTTCGTTTTCTTCTCCTCCTTCTCCTCCTCAGTCAATCATTACCAGTTCAAGATCCAGTTTGTCAACCAGATGGAGGGGATGCGGCCCTCTCTTACCATCTCCCTTACTGGAACAAAGGAGGAGAGCGGAGAGCTCCCCATCACCATGTAAGTGCCGTACCACCTCCCATCGGGCTTCCATTACATTACATACGCTCGGTGTACTTGGTCTTTGACACATGCAATATGCAGCTGTGCTCTCAGCTCCATAAAGACAGCGAGCAAGTCCAGGAGAGCAGCTGAGACACATGGAAACAACTGGAGCTGCTGCTGCATGAAAGGGAACTATAAATGGAGACGATGGAGTGAATAATTTAATCAAGACACTATTCCCTAACCGTGTTATCATCATGTGTATCAAAGAGCCTTCGGCAAACCAGGACGAGGAGAGGAAATCTCATGTGCTGTCCTGCTGTAATTGCAGATCATCACTTTGTTTAGTAATAAAGAAACGTGACAGCCTGTTGTAAGATGTTCCTTATTATAATTTGTCTTTTTTGTGTCCTAAACTGAAACAGCACTGAAAAGATTTCCAGCAATCGGACCCACACGTTCCTGATCACCCTGGACAGAGACTTAGGGGATCTGATGTTGCTGCGACTGCGCTGGGAAGGATCCGCTCTGTGGAAGAACGTCTGGAACCGAGTGCAGAACTTCATTCCCTGGGGGGGCCGGGAGAGGAAACCAGTGATGACTGTGTACAAGATCAGCGTCAAAGCAGGCGAGACGCAGGAGAGGTACAGTTCTACTTTAAAAGTAGCAACAGTGAACATTCATTTATCATTTACTAAATGCAGGTTTAGAGCTATTATTAACTAAAGCATTATAAAACAAAAAACAAGAATTTCACTGTATATTATTGCTGTTGCAATAAGACATAAGCAGCATTTTAATGTTGGAGCTGATGGTCGTTATTATCAGCTTCCTATTTGAAACACAAGAAACAAGTTCATCACAATAAAAAAGTGGAATAATATGCACTGACCCACTCCAGACAGCAGAAAAACCCTCCACATTTACACCATCACAGACTTTTAACGCCACCTAGTGGATCGTTTTGCACACACAGAATATCGATCATGTTTCATCACGGACTGATCGCTGTTGAACACCGTGTTTGTGTTTTGCAGGACGTCTTTTTGTGCGATGACAGACGAGGGACAGGGCGTTGAAGTGTCGCAAGATAAAGTGTTTGTGCGCTGCAAAGACGACGCTCCAAAACAGCACAGAAGAAAGCACAAGCAGGCCAATAGACTTATGAGGGTTCCTTCATCTGTTTAGGAGGAAGAGGAGGAAGAGGAGAAGAGTGATGGATGGCCTGGAGGTTCACAACTGGATGAAAGTCTATAAACTCTAACAGGCAGATTTAGAGAGTAAATTTGGAATTATTAATCGTTTCAAAGATGTGGTACAGAGAAAATAGCAAAGTTTAATAGAAGAATTCTGGGAAACTCTGGCTAGAAAACAACTAGCAGCTATGTGTTGGATTATGCGATTTAAAAAACACATACATAAGTAAGTATTACACAGCGTAGTTTTAAGAACCATCCCATATTTACATTTCTGCCTTTCAGGGGTACGAAGAGTTGGAAGTTTGCCAATTCAAACATGAACCAGACGGTGAACACAGTCAGACGTTCAATGACCGTTCAGTCACTTCAATTCCAAAGGATGTACATTTTTTTTTCTGTGTGTCGTTTATAAAATGATCAATCTCATTATTTAAAAACCTATGTTATTTTTTAATCAATAACATCATATAAATACACGTGTCAAACCAGATCAATAAAGATACACCCTTTCTTTTCTATTCTGTTTTGTGGTTTCTTTGTTTTTTCCGTCTGTTTGATTAACGAGCACTCAAACCTGCTGAACTCTCAGAAAAACAATCCTTTGATCAACTCTGGTTTATTAATGCATTTCAAGTAGTTCAAAAGAAATTAGATTTTTGCACAATAACTTTGCAAAATGAAGTAAAATGTTCAAATTAAGCAGAATGGGAAACAGATCAACACAGAAAATTAAAAACAAAAAAGACCATCGAAGACGCTGCATTAAACACATGGGATATTAAAATCAGACAGTAGTACTGAATCTCTCTTTACATCACGGATACTTCAGTGCACATTTCCTCAACATCATACAACACGTGTGAACACAGAAAAAATCCCAGAGTATAACAACCCAACAGCCAGTAGAGTTCACACACACACACACACACACAGACAGAGACGCGCGCGCGCGCGCGCGCGCGCGCACACACACACACACACACACACACACACACACACAGAGACAGAGGCGCGCGCGCGCGCACACACACACACACACACACACACACACACACACACACACACACACACACACACACACACACACTAAATCTAAAGATAACAATGAATAGATACTTTCAGCTCAGACCCAGAAAAAGCACCAGAAAGACAAACACAGATCTGTAAAATAAACAACAGAGGATTGCATTTGTGTCGATACAGAAACGTCGCTGCAGCACACACACTCTACACGACTCACTATTTTGTTATGAAAACACAGCAGAACATTCCATGTACTTATTCAGGAGAAATCTGAGAAGGCATTTCTCTGTGAAGAGGCTAACTTGTTCGCTGTTGTGATACTCTGCATAGAATCGATCCCATCCATGACGTAACATCCTCACACCCAGAAAACCACGCTGAGCTTCAGCTGCACGCCACACAACACAAAAAATACGTTTGTCTTTGCTCCGCCAGGTTGTTCCATCCAAAAACAATTCAAAGAAACTATATATAATATATATTGTTATCGTCTGCAAGTACGCTAGTATTCTGCACTCTCATCCAGCCATCAGTGAAGCTGACCATCTGGTTGGACTGAAGAGAAGTTAAATCAAATTAGAGCTGGGAAATATTAGATTCTACAAAGTCAATGCTATTTATAATCTCTCAAAAAAAGATTATAATAAGAAAATCACTTACATTTCTTGAAAACACTACTTGGATAACTACCAGCTCCAACATGGTCTCAGTCTTGGTTAAGAGCACTGAAACTATTCCAACAACTTCAGTCACATTGCTTTGAGTAGGCACGTTTTAATGCAAATACACAAACCAGGAGAGTTTAACAAGGGGAGGTCCTTGAGAAAATCCTGATGGGTAGGAAATGAAAGGACTGAACGGCGGTGGGTGGCTGACATAATGTGATTGTTCCCTCTGGTAACTATAGCAACAAAGCAACGACAAAAATGAGAAGCTCTAGTTTTCCTCAACTGATTCAATTCCTCCACAAATAATACAAATAATCTGCAAGTAAAATCAACAAAATCTAAATCACATTTGAACCTGGAAAAGGTTCCTCGTCTGCTGCAGAGGCCGAGGGGTTCCAACTGCTTTTGAGTGGTTTTAACAGACATTTCTTAAACAACTGCCAGTGTATGAAATTTAAAATGTGGACAGAACACAACAAGTGGAAAACATGGGCACGACGATCACAATAGGACACTTCTTTGCTGTAATAACTTTTGACGTAAGCAGGCTTTTTTTAAGTTTGAGCACTTTCTCCTTTTTGGTTCCACTATTCCTGCTCCAGATGTAAAGACATACTTAAAACCATATGACAAGAAATACAGCTGATAACAGATGTAACCTCAGCAAGCTCAATGTCATCTATGACCCACGGCAGCCGACGTGAACTTTACCCTGTAAACGCATGCAGCCATCTCTTCCCACTCACTACACTTGTTTGCTCTTATTTTATTAATCCTGAGAAAGTGAATTCAAACAGTAAATCATTTTAAGAAAATCTATTTCATTTGAAACAGAAAAAACCCCGACTGCAACACCTGTACATTTGCACACACAAAAAAAAGACATATATGCTTCAGAACTAAAAAGCCTTTGATTTAAAACAATCTAATTACATTGGCAAAAAAAAGTTTTCTCCCAACGAAACGTCTCAACGCTGTTTTCGATTGGCAGTAAATACCCATGTGACTTGCAGTTCTGCCATCGTGCAGATGATGGCAGCACTTCAGAGAGGAAGAACAAGAAAAAGGGTAGCACAGATGAAGGACAGTGGAGGGCAACTTACACAAAGCTGCTTCGCTTAAGATTAAGAGCACAGAACAGATCAGTGAAATTCTCCTCCCGTCTCTCCTTGGAAAAGTTATGTATCTCCTATAAAAGCTATGTGAACCTCTGCTAATCTGGCTCTCCGAGCAGAGGTGCTGAGAGTTTGTTAGGCCCAAAAACAAAACAAAGAAAAACACTTTGGGCTTTTCAGTGAAACTGATCCGATTGCAAGTTCTTTGAATTTTGCAATAGGTGGTAAAGGTAACTCTTTGGAGTGAAGTGCTCCCATTGTAGGCACTATGAAGAACCAAGGCAAAGAGTGTCAGCGTCTCAACTGTCCCATCTGATAGTTCTCTCTGTGCTGACGCTGGGGGCGCTGACCCTGTGCCTGTTGGCTCGCCTGCTGCTGCCGTCTCCTTTTCAGGGTACCTGCAGGACATCGGCATCGCAGTGAGATCGCATTAGTCACATGACAAGAACACCAACACAAATATCAGCATCTCTCTCATTAAGCTGCACTCTTTACCGAAAATGGGTGCAACTAAACCCACGTGTGTACATAGAAACACGTGTGTTGTGACTAGGGGTGTAAATCTCTGGCTTCACAGCCATTTAATTAACGATTAGGAAGTTGGCGATTCAGGACAAATTCTTTTTTTTTTTTTTTGGAACGATTCGATTCAGTAACTTTAAACCAATATTCTATATCCATGAAATAAACATGCAATAATGCCAGTGAGACTATCTGTATTCTTCTGAAAGGTGAAAAATAAACAGACCACAGAATTACTTATTTAACATATTTATTCTATAAAAAAGTAGTCCTGCATAATATTTTATGCTGAATACAAAAATGTAATGCTCAGTTATTTTGAACATGTTTCAATAGACTACATGCTGGCAGGGGAGAGAGTGTCTTAAAAGTCATTAATCATAATTAAGAACTCATACGATTAAACGCATTTATATCTATTATTGGTGAAGCCAAAGCGATTCATTCTGTTTATTTATTTTAGCAGATGGATTTAGTTGAATCTGACGATGGATTCATCGATGCATCGATGAATGGTTAAACTACTAGCTGTGACTGTACCTGGCAGTGGCTTTGGTGGGGGTAGTTTGGGGTTGCTGCTGGGGGTGTGGACACTGCAGATCTTGATGAAGCCAGCCATGAGCATAATAAGAGCGATGCCCATCAACAGCACTGCCCACCAGTGAGCCTGGATAATAGAGGATAAAGGTGAGAAATATTGCAGAAAAACACTTATATGCATGTATGTCATGGGGTTATCATGTTATTTACTGGACTGGGAAACCCACCACTATCCACTCTGCAATATTCTCATAGAGTTCTGCATTGAAAATGGCTTTCTTCAGCCTGGCCAGAGGCCCGTCGGCGTCCACCAGACGACACCTCTTGAACACGTCACAGTAGCCCTTAAAGTCGTTGCAGGGCGAGCCGGGCTGCAGCGTCCTGGTCTTCTTGTTGAAGAACTGGGTCCATCTCTCCGAGCCTGTACTGCTGCAGGTGTTGGGTTTCACTGAGGGCAGAAGGAGAAGGTGGGATCTATGAGATACTGATTATATATACCTATTGTCACATCATTTAAGCTACTACTTGATACTGTGATTGTGTATTCTGATCCGTGAACAGCTTTGCAGCCCGTCACTCACTCTTCTCCATGCAGCAGACGTGGCACAGCTCCGCTGCCTCGTCCTTGCCCTCTGTGCTGGCACACGTGCACATCGACAGACCGTACTTTTCACAGATGGAACCAGAGCATACCTGGTGCAAGCACAAACGTTACTTTCAAACACAAGTCCAGAAGCTGCACATGCCAGACTGTTTAACACCAACGTACCCCGTTGAGGCAGACTTGTGTGTCCGTATTGCAGGAGGTGAAGTTTGCCTTGGGTTCCGAGGTGGGACACAGAGCCGTAGCTCCGTTACATATGCCCGTTTGGGAACAGTCGTTCTCCGTTCTGCACTCCGCATTTGTGCTTTTGAAAGAACACTCTGGAGTGCAACAGGGGCCTTGGCTGGGACTGCAGGATCAAAAGAATTACAAATATGCAGTCAAACAAAAGCTCAGCGATATTTGTGCTAAAATAATTCTTCCAGAAATGACAGGGCTGAACAAAGGCTCGTCACGTCTAACCTGCAGCTTTTTCCCGGTTGGAGCTTGCACTTCTTGCCCTCCTCTTCATTGGCGTTAAAGCAGCAGAGGTCTTTACACTGATCACTGTAACCGCAGTCACACTCTTCTCCTTCCTCCACCAGTCCATTACCACAGATAGGCTGGCCAGACTCTGTACACACAGATAGAGCAGCATGTAGACAGAGTCTCTCTCATCCACACACAGATATGTTTAAAAGAGTATTTACCAACAAAACAGTCATCTCTCTTCTTATTCAGGACAGCACTTATATTGCGGACGCTGCAGATGGAGAACTTGTTATTGTTGATCTTGTCCCCTGATGTGGCTCTGGCATACATGATGTAGTTGCCCAGCTCCTTTTTGTCCTGCAGCTTAGACTCTCCGGGGGTGCATTCGATCCCAGAGTCATGCTGTAGAACAGTGCACAGGTAGACAAGACATGTAGAAGAGATGCATATCAAATATTGTACAGCTGGACAAGTGAAAGAAGTGTTTTAAAGTATAGTACTTACAGGGGAGCCAAAGTTGTGCCCAACCTCATGTGCAAAAGTAATGTGTGAGACCTTGGGAGGGACATGGGAGGCGTAGTTCTGCACCGTGATGATACCAGTGTTCAGAGACTTCCTCTTCCCATCAGAGTACAGTTTGCTCTTCTCACAGATGCCCCCAGAGCTTCCTGTGGCAGGAGAATAACTGCTATTATGGACTTGCAGT